>NC_059300.1:3887955-3920455 GCF_017591435.1 Portunus trituberculatus | reverse complement strand
ATGAAAGGGAGGGAACTTGTGCTTAGGGTACAATGGAGAGGGAGTGACAGTGAAAGGAAGAGAGAGAGGGAAAAGCAAAGGAGATCGTGTTGGTGGGGCACGAAGGAGCTGTAGCTTGGCAGGGACTGAATAAGAGAAAGCAAGAGGGTAAGTTTTGAGAATCAGATGAAGGAGAAAGAGCGATGAGAGAAGTTGGAAGGGAAAAAAAAGCAGGAAAAAGGGACAGGTAAATATTTAAAGATAGATGGAAACCATGGAAATAGATACGTATATATGTAAATATATAGATTCACAGATAGACAAATGGAAAGATAGATTGATTGATTGATTGACTGATTGATAGATAGGTTAAAAAACAGTATATAGGTAGGCAGGCTGACAGAAAAATAGGTAGATTGATAGATAGATAGAGAGGTAGATGGATTGGTAGGCAGATAATTTGATAAAAAAAAAAAAAGAAATGAAAGATGGAAGACAAAAGCGAGAGAGAGAGAGAGAGAGAGAGAGAGAGAGAGAGAGAGAGAGAGAGAGAGAGAGAGAGAGAGAGAGAGAGAGAGAGAAAGAGAAAAGCTGGAGGGGAGGAATGGAATCTTAGCAGAGGTCGGTCAAGTGCCAAGTGGAGGCGGTTGACGGGATCCTGCGGCTGGCTGGCACTCGCTTGGCACTCGTCCTGGCATAAACAAGGAAGCCTCGCCTCACAAATCCCCTAAGTAACGATCCATGAGACCTGAACTTTATTGTGACGGTCGCCAGCCACGCCTCCTACACATCCACTCCCATCCCTCTCCTCGCTAGCTGTCCCTTGTGTCTTGTTTGTACCTTCCCTCACGTTCCCTCCCCCTTGCAAACTTTATACTAACCTTAACCTTCACTCATATATCAAGTTTATTCTACTCCCTTCCTTATTTTCCCTCTCACTGACAAACTATACTAACTTTAACCTTCCCTCATATGTCACATCTTTCTGTTTCATTCTCTCTCTTTTAGTTTCCCGATTTATTATGTTACTAACTAAACTTTAATCTTCATGCATATATCATATTTGTTTGTCATTCTCTCTCTCTCTCTCTCTCTCTCTCTCTCTCTCTCTCTCTCTCTCTCTCTCTCTCTCTCTCTCTAGATAGATAGATAGATAGATAGATAGATAGATAGATAGATAGATAGATAGATAGATAGATAGATAGATAGATAGATAGATAGATAGATAGATAAACAGATAGATAGATAAAAAGATAAATAGATAAGCAGATAGATATGCAGAAAGATAGATAGATAGATAGAGAGATAGATAGTTTATTGACCATGAGCTGCGCATCCTTAAAAGAAATACTAATGAAAAACAAAAGAAATCAAACCCTTCCCATTCACCGCCCTCCTGCTGAGCTCTGAACAACGATATCCTGCCCCTGGCCAATATTACCCTAGAAGTAGCACCGTTCTTTGATGGCTTTCCACTCGTAACTTTCCTCGAGGGTGATTCTGTGCCAAGATTGGTAGAGATGTAAGAAAAGATTTTGTTACTTTAATCTTCATATGGGCACCCTGGATTTATTTTATTTATTTTTTTTTTATAACCATAATGCACTTATGGTTTTGTCCTTTGATCTTAATTAGAGTTTTTTTTATATTAATAAGTTTATTGTACAGTAATATTATGTCAAAAAGTTATTCATGTCTAAAGTTTCAATGGATTTATGTTTGTGTATTTTCATGTACAGATGTTCTGCATTTCTCTCTCTCTCTCTCTCTCTCTCTCTCTCTCTCTCTCTCTCTCTCTCTCTCTCTCTCTCTCTCTCTCTCTCTCTCTCTCTCTCTCTCTCTCTCTCTCTCTCTCTCTCTCTCTCTCTCTCTCTCTCTCTCTCTCTCTCTCTCTCTAACAAAGCCTCCTGTCCTCTAGGTACACCCTGTCGCTGTGGGGTCCTTGCAGCGTTCACCTCTCTGCGCCACACCCACACAAGGCCTGGCAGACCATCACCTGCGAGGGCCTCGCCAGCCTTCACGCATTTTACTACCACCAAGATAAGTCAAAAGAGTTTCCAATGCACCCCAACGCACCGCTCTCAAGTTTCCGATGAGGAGCTATTTTCATGATATTTAAGCCTCTGATTGTAAAAGTGAAGGCTGAATCTTATGTAAAAATAGAAAATCATGGACTTCAACTTACGTAATTGTGCATAATGGGAGGCAATACTTAATGAAAAAAAATTCCAGAAAGCTTTTAACCACGATCAGATCATATTTTCCAAGTCACATCAATAGCTGATGATGAAAAGCAATGGGAAAAATAAATAGAAAGAGGAAGACAGAAGACTCACCAACACAAGAGATGATGATGAGAGACAGAAAGAAAAGAAAAGGAGGACAAGAATAGAAGAGAACATCAGAAACACCAGAGGACATGTCAGTGACCAAGACTCCCATGTCCTTGCTCTACAGAAGGAACAGAGGGGAAGAGTAGGCCGCCGGCGGAAGCAGACGAGGAAGGAGGAGCAGAAGGGTCTTTCAAACCAGACTCAAAAGGGAGAAAGAGAAAACAAGACCAGAAATCTGGCTCTAGGTGAACCACAGCTATGAGAGGCACGGCACCAGGTCAGCTTTTCTGGTGAGGAGAGAGGCCGTGAGGCATGAAGGAGGCGGGGCGGGATAGGAGAGTGGGTGGGAGGGAAGGAGAGGCAGAAAGATAGAGAAGGAGGAGATGGCCCAAAATTGTGGAGGAGCTAGAGCGTGTGAGAGGGAGGCGGTGCGAGTGGCTGAAAGGTGGATGAAGTGTGTGGTGTGTTACCGGGAAGGAGGGAAGGGAGTGTAGGTGTGTGTGTGTGTGTGTGTGTGTGTGTGTGTGTGTGTGTGTGTGTGTGTGTGTGTGTGTGTGTGTGTGTAATTCACTGTTTGATCTGCTGCAGTCTCTGACGAGACAGCCAGACATTACCCTACAGAACAAGCTCAGAGCTCATTACTTACGATCTTTTATAAGCCTGAGACCAGGCACACACCACACACAGGGACAACAAGGTCCCAACTCCTCGATTTACATCCCGTAGCTACTCACTGCTAGGTGAACAGGGGCTACACGTGAAAGGAGACACACCCAAATATCTCCACCCGGCCGGGGGATCGAACCCCGGTCCTCTGGCTTGTGAAGCCAGCGCTCTAACCACTGAGCTACCGGGCGTGTGTGTGTGTGTGTGTGTGTGTGTGTGTAAAGGTGAATGATGAATGTACATACTTCGGTATACGTAATAGTATATAAGTAAGTGAAATATAAGAGATATTTGAAAAAAAAACAATAAAAAACACTCAAATATCAAAGCAAAGGGAGAAAACACGATAAAAGACAAAAAAAAAAAAATAAAATAAAGTAAAACGAAGCAAAAAATCTGACAAAAATAGTGAAACATAAAATAAAAACTATATACAAAAACAGAGAAAAGAAAAAAAAAACCGAGTCACAGGAACAGCCGCGGACACGGAAATAAAACTAAATCAAGGACACTAAAAGGACTGAGAGAGTGAGTGCAGAAAAAAAAGAGTGGAAAGAAAAAAATGCTCGTAGAGTTGTGTCTCAAATAAGGCAATAGAGAGACAGTGAGGACAAAGAAGAGGAGAGACGAGGAGGCAGTGATGGGGCGGCCAGGAGGAGGACAAGGAGGACGAGGAGGACGAGGAGGAGGAGGATGAGGAGGTTCACGGTGGCCAGGCAAGAGTAACGCCTCGGAATAAAGAATCTGAACGCTGAGCAAGACTTCCAACCACACCGCCATAAAAGAGGACAACGTGAGGGAAAAAAAAGAGGAAAAAGAAAGGAAAAAAAGACAGATCAGGGAGACATTATGAGGGTGAACAGCCATCACTATAGCCACACCCACCGCCACCACCACAGTAAGTCAGGAAAAAGTCTTTGTTTGTAGTATCTGTTTTGCTTTAAATAGTGTAGGTTCAGATAAACAGCTCGTAAAGGGTGAATGTGTCTACTGCTACTGTTTGTCTTTTCTTTGTGTTCCTTTGTGTTTCAAGCAGTGTGTTATTTTTTACATGTATTGCTTTCGGATTTAATAGTGTAGTTTATTATAGCTAAATTCGTAAAGGTTTGACGTGTTTCTTTCTTCTGCTTGTTCTCTCTCTCCGTGTTTCTTTGTCTGCCGGTGCTTGTGGTATATGTACGTACCTTCGTCCTTCATTGTCCAAATATCTTTTACTAACGTTTTTTTCCTGATTTTTCTCATATGTTATATCTCATTTTCTCTCCTCTGTTTCTTTTTTTTCATCGCTTCAGTCTCTTTATCATCTTCTCTTTATCTCGTGATTCTCTACTTGCTCTTTCCTGTCATAAATCTCACTACTTATCTTTTCTTCCCTTTCCCTCTTCTCATTTCCTCTACTCTGTTACGTTTCTAGTTAACTGCCTTATTATCTGAATCTTCTCCCCTACATCTTATATTTATCTACTACATCTTTCATCTCTTCCTTTTGCTTCCTTTGATCTACACTCCTTCCCTAAATTACTCATCATCTCCTGTCCCATCATACGCCTCTATTTACCTACTTTACCTTCCTCCCCCATCAATCTCATCTATCTCCCGCTACATTTTTTTTTACCATTTTTATGTACTGTACCTTCCTCCCCTAAATCTCTTTCCATCCAACTGTCTCACTCTTCCATTTATTATCTCTTCCTGAACATAACTCGTTTCCCTATTTTATTTTTTGTTCCCTGTGCTCTCCCTTTCTCCTGCCGTGCTTCTTCCATTCTCTCCCCTTATGGTTATAATATCACTCCCTTTCCCGGGTACATATTCTGGATAGTCCACAACACCCACTCTTACATGGAAAACTTGGTCGGGATACAATGTAGTAGTAAAGGGATAAGTTGATCAGGCTTGGAGTGTTTCACCTTAACTTCATCTTGTTTTAGTACAACATTATAAGTAGAATATCAATCTGTGTTCTTATTTTCTATATATTGATAAAAAATGTAGAATGATGAAAGAATGTAATTGTGGTAACGTTAACGCTACATTGAATTTATTTATCTTGATTTTTACTAATATATCATCAGTCTCAAAAGTTAATCCATGTGTATCTCTCCTTTATGAAAGAAATGAAGACTATAAGGATATATGAGGATCAGGTTAAATCTACTGTAAAATACCTCATCCTAAACCCTCTCACAGTCATGGCATCAACTTCATAATTTTTCGTATAACGGTGAACGAAATAGAAGAATAATATTAAAACCATGAGAGTCAATCCGTGTTTGCCTAAAAAGAGGGAGAAAAAAAAATCACGGTGAGCTGAATGAGAATGACCGAGCACTAAACATTCATATCTTTCCATGTGACTGAGTTAATTCCACATAACGCTCCTGATACGAGTCGGCCGAGCGTGAGGAGAGACAAAAATAATACTAACACAAGAGCGGAAGGGGAAAGAAATATATGTGAAGGATTCTAAGTAACTGAGAAAAGATAACTAAATTTACGACCCCCATACAACGCGCCACCCAACAAACATTTATTACTTATGTGACAACCATAGCTTCCTTCCTTCCGCTTTCTCTTTTTCTCCGCTTCTCTCTCTCTCTCTCTCTCTCTCTCTCTCTCTCTCTCTCTCTCTCTCTCTCTCTCTCTCTCTCTCTCTCTCTCTCTCTCTCTCTCTCTCTCTCTCTCTCTAACCCTATCTTTTGTTCTCCCTACCCTCCCTCCTCCCTCCCGTATCCCGTAAACGCCATTTCTCCCCCCATAGACTATCTCACTTCCCTTCCGCTGCACGCCCCGTCCCCTGCCATCCCTGTCCACGCCCCCGTCCTCCCACCACCAGAGCAGACCCGCCCGAACCGAAACACACACTCGCTCGGATAACTCTGCGGAAGCGCCACCCATATTTCACTTATTTTTCTGCCGCGCTATCTCAGGCGACTCATTGTTGGTGGTGTCAGGAGGACGATGAGAGCTCTTCTCCTCCCCTTACGTCCCTTTTCACACACACACACACACACACACACACACACACACACACACACACACACACACACACACACACACACACACACACACACACACAATGGATTTTTTCAGAGATATATGGGAGTGTTTTTTTGTTTTACTTCATTAAATCTACTGTAACTATAAAGGAAAAAATCGTAGTAAGTGTTGATGTGCTATGTGGCTTTTCCTTCACATGAGAGACAAGAGGAAAGGAAAGACAGAGTGCAGAGCAGAAGAATATGAATCACAGGGACAGAAATGCTTGCAGTGTTCCTGCCTATTCGTCGTGTGTGTGTGAGGGTTGGGAGTGCCATTATTCTTACCAAAAAGCGTGGTAGCCAGTAACGATGCGCTGAGGGGCACGGAACGACGAATATCTGAGGAAGACACAAGACAAAATCAAGAATAGTGATATAGAAACGTTAATAGAAAACATAGCAAGATAAACAACACTAATTAAGAAGCAAATACAGAGTAAAACAGGAATGACAGCATGATATTGGCTAAATTAACACCTGATAAAGAAACAACCACAGTCTGAATGAAAGATACAAAATGAGAAAAGACTGATAAGAGAAAATAAAGTCCTCACATAAAAAAAAAAAATGTGACAAGAAACACACGTCGAGAACAAGAGGATTTGACAGAAAGAGAAAAAAAGATAGGATGAGGTAAGGAGGGAGAGGGAGACGGAGGAGTGAAAAAGGAAGGAAGTGAGTTTGAGGACTAATCTCTCGCCCTTCCTCTCGCCAAGTTTGGTCTTTAGGGAACAAATGAAGAGGAAAAAATGAAGTAGGTGGATATTTGGGCCAGAATTAGTTCAAAGATTACAGGTTGTCACGGAGACTAACTGCCGACTTGAGCACTGGGGAGGGAAAAGTAAGGGAGTAAAAGTGGGAGCGAAGAGGGAGAAGGACGAATGACAGAAAGGCAGGGGGACGGATGGACGGATAGAGGGAAGGAGAGGAAATGAGAGATAATGGAGGGAAGGCGAGCAGGAAGGGATTTTGAAGGAAAGGGAGAGAAAAAAAATCGTATTCTACTGGAGAGAGAGAGAGAGAGAGAGAGAGAGAGAGAGAGAGAGAGAGAGAGAGAGAGAGAGAGAGAGAGAGAGAGAGAGAGAGAGAGAGAGAGAGAGAGAGAGAGAGAGAGAGAGAGAGAGAGAGAGAGAGAGAGAGAGAGAGAGAGAGAGAGAGAGAGAGAGAGAGAGAGAGAGAGAGAGAGAGAGAGAGAGAGAGAGAGAGAGAGAGAGAGAGAGAGAGAGAGAGAGAGAGAGAGAGAGAGAGAGAGAGAGAGAGAGAGAGAGAGAGAGAGAGAGAGAGAGAGAGAGAGAGAGAGAGAGAGAGAGAGAGAGAGAGAGAGAGAGAGAGAGAGAGAGAGAGAGAGAGAGAGAGAGAGAGAGAGAGAGAGAGAGAGAGAGAGAGTGTTAGAAAAGATTGAGAGACTCGAAAGAGAAAAAGAACTCAAAGAGGAAACAGGATTTCTCAGCCGTGTAGAGAAGAAAATTAGTGAGAAGAATAATGAACGTTTTAATTGAAATAAGACGCTAAGTTTAGGAGGAAAGGAGAATGCAAAAAAATATACGTTAGAAAATGCGTGAAACAGACTTAAGCTACATAAGGAATGAGTGAGTAGGAGGAGAAATTTAGAAATCTAAAGAGGAGCCATTTATAATGGTGAAAGGAGAAGAGCTTCATTAGGAATAAGAATAATGATTACAAAAAAAGGAAGATGTGGTGGAACTAAAGACAAAATGCAAACATACATACTTGAATAGAGACAGATGTGTAAGAGTGATATAAAACAAAGATAAGATTAGCTAATCTCTCTCTCTCTCTCTCTCTCTCTCTCTCTCTCTCTCTCTCTCTCTCTCTCTCTCTCTCTCTCTCTCTCTCTCTCTCTCTCTCTCTCTCTCTCTCTTTCTCAGCCACAGTCTTAACTAACACCCAAACTATCTCACACACACACACACACACACACACACACACACACACACACACACACACACACACACACACACACACACACACACACACACACACACACACACACACACACACACACACACACACACACACACACACACACACACACACACACACAAGTAATCCCGCCAAACTCGTAAATATCTCCCCGCAAAACAGGTCATTTATCCCCGCGAGGCTGAGGCAAAACCCTGCATTTGACGCCTGTTGGAATGGCTAGTACGTTTTGCCAAGCGAGAGAAGAACCAGACCGAGACACCGTGCAGGCAAATGAAATCGTCACGCGGGGAAAAAGTGTGAAAAAAAGAGAGAAAAAGAAAATCCAGCAACCAAATATTTTCTTGTAATTTTATCCTTTTTTGTTGACTGTTGTTTTTTTTCTCTCTCTCTCTTTCTTATGAATATTTATGTCCTTTGACCTTTACATATAGGCATTATCCTGTATCATTATAATTAACAACACCATAATTATTACAGACCTCACCACCACCACTACCACCATCCCCATCATTGCCACTAGCACCACCACTACCACTACCACTACCACTACTACTACTACTACAATTACTACCACAAACACCACTAACACGAAAAATAAATAAACTTGTACCATTGCTAAGGATCACACCAAAGGATTCACCTAATTCAACATTGCTACATAAATAATAAAAAAAAAACAAGAACCGGAATAATTTTATCTGAAGACGAAAAAATCACGGATAATAATAACAAAAAATTGCAAAGGACACAAAGAGTAGTAAAAAAATAAACACAAGACTTTACAGCCACATCATTTCATTACGTAACACCCAAAAAAGAACAAAATACCACTTCATCATTAGGCTGAAATTCAATCAGCAACAATAACAATTACAAGGATGATGACAAAAATCTAAAAACAAGAGCAATTCTCAAGGGATAAGACTGTCTCATTATCTCTGGCCTGGGACTTGTCTTATTCGCTAAGTGCTAACACAGATCTCTTCTTCTAGATCTTCCTCCCTAACCGATTTTTTTTTTTTTTTTATTGAATTTCGACCTGCTCTTATTGTTGTTCACTTCCTCTTAATCCTCCTAATTCATTCTTTTCATCCTCCTCCTTCTTCTGCACCTTTCCTTTTCTTATTATTTCTTATTTTTTTCCTTCCACACCGCCTTTCTCCTCCTCTTCCTCTCTAACCAAGACTCATCTGGCAAAGGCGCGAAGAAGGAAGCCGCAGTGTGTGTGTGTGTGTGTGTGTGTGTGTGTGTGTGTGTGTGTGTGTGTGTGTGTGTGTGTGTGTGTGTGTGTGTGTGTGTGTGTGTGTGTGTGTGTGTGTGTGTGTGTGTGTGTGTGTGTGTGTGTGTGTGTGTGTGTGAGTGCGTGTGTGTGTGTGCGTGAAATTATTCTGAGAGAATTCCCAGACTTTGATGCTTTTTATGTATATTTTCCCCTGCGTTGCCAGAGAGAGAGAGAGAAAGAGAGAGAGAGATTGTGTTGGGAACGTGACACAAAAACGAGATTCAGGGTTTAACGAGAACGACTGATTTGACGAGTTTCCAAGATTTTAGTTGTCTTTGGCAATCTTTCTGGTGGTGAAGGTAGTGAAGGTGGTGGTGGTGGTGGTGGTGGTGGTGGTGGTGGTGGTGGTGGTGGTGGTGGTGGTGGTGGTGGTGGTGGTGGTGAAGGAGTTGGAGGATGAGGAGGAGGTGCAGATGGAGATGGAGGTGGAGGTAGAGGTGGAGGTAGAGAGGGAGGTGGAGGTAGAGGTGAGGGGTGGAGGTGGTAATGGAGGTAGTGGAATATTGCCTATGGAAAAGCTGCGTACATTACCCCGGCAGCCGTCCATCAATCACGGCGCCATGAACCAATCAGTCAGCCAGTCAGTCAAACAGACGCAACACCGCCCTGAAACACCAGCGAGCCACCACCACGTGAAGAAATACTGTACTAACAATAACATTGCTTTACTCATTTGTTCCTCTCGCTCTTCCCTCGCACCGATGGTGTGGTGCATTTTATCTTTATGTGCGAGCGCACACACTCTCGCACGCACGCACACACACACACACACACACACACACACACACACACACACACACACACACACACACACACACACACACGGCCCGGTAGCTCAGTGGTTAGAGCACTGGTTTCACAAGCCAGAGGACCGGGGTTCGATTCCCCGGCCGGGTGGAGATATTTGGGTGTGTCTCCTTTCACGTGTAACCCCTGTTCACCTAGCAGTGAGTAGGTACGGGATGTAAATCGAGGAGTTGTGACCTTGTTGTCCCGGTGTGCATTGTGTCCCTGGTCTCAGACCTATCCGAAGATCGGAAATGATGAGCTCTAAGCTCGTTCCGTAGGGTAACGTCTGGCTGTCTCGTCAGAGACTGCAGCAGATCAAACAGTGAATTACACACCCCTCCACCTGCACATACACACCGCGTAGTATAGTGGTTAGCACGCTCGAGTCACAATCGAGAGGGCCGGGTTCGAGTCCCGGTAAGCGGCGAGGCAAATGGGCAAGCCTCTTAATGTGTGGTCCCTGTTCACCTAGCAGTAAATAGGTACGGGATGTAACTCGAGGGGTCGTGGCCTCGCTTTCCCGGTGTGTGGAGTGTGTGATGTGGTCTCAGTCCTACCCGAAGATCGGTCTATGAGCTCTGAGCTCGCTCCGTAATGGGGAAGACTGGCTGGGTGACCAGCAGACGACCGAGGTGAATTACACACACACACACACACACACACACACACACACACACACACACACACACACACACACACACACACAGTATAGTATACCGCCATGCCACTCTCTTCAGGTTGATTAACAATTTTTTTTTTTTTTTTTTTTTTTACATTACAAGGGCACTGGCCAAGGGCAAACACAGTGTTGGAAAAAAAAAAATCCCGCTGGTTGCCAGGCCCTGTTAAAAGAAAAGTAGAAAGAGAAAAAACAGAAAAATCTAAAAGGAGGGTCCAGTTAACGTAAGAGGTGTCTTGACACTCCTCTTTTGAAAGAGTTTAAGTCATAGGCAGGTGGAAATACAGACACAGGTAGAGAGTTCCAGAGTTTACCAGTGTAGGGAATGAAGGAGTGAAGATACTGGTTAACTCTTGCATTAGGAAGATGGACAGAATAGGGATGAGAAGAAGTAGAGAGTCTTGTGCAGCGAGGCCGCAGGAGGGGAAGGCATGCAGTTAGCAAGTTCAGAAGAGCAGACAGCATGAAAACAGCGGTAGAAGACAGATAAAGATGCAACATTGCGGCGGTGACTTAAAGAATCAAGACAGTCAGTTAGAGGAGAAGAGTTGATAAGACGAAAAGCTTTAGATTCCACCTTGTTTAGTAAAGCTGTGTGTGGATCCCCCAGACATGAGAGCCATACTCCATACACGGGCGGATAAGGCCCTTGTACAGAGCAAGCAGCTGGGAGGGAGAGAAAATGGACGAAGACGCCATAGGACACCTAACTTCTTGGAAGCTGATTTAGCAAGAGTAGAGATGTGAAATTTCCAGTTTAGATTTTTAGTGAAGGATAGACCGAGTGTGTTTAATGTAGAGGAGAGGGAAGTTGAGTGTTATTGAAGAAGAGAGGATAGTTGTCTGGAAGGTTATGTCGAGTAGATAGTTGTAGAAATTGAGTTTTTGAGGCATTGAACAAAACCAGGTTTTCTCTGCCCCAATCAGAAACAAGTGAAAGATCAGAAGTTAGGCGTCCTATAGCATCTCGCCTTGAGTCATTTAATTGTTGTTGGGTTGGGCGTCTGTTGAACGCTGTTGAATAATGCAGGGTGGTATCATCAGCATAGGAGTGGATAGGGCATTGAGTCAGATTTAGGAGATCATTGATGAATAATAGAAAGAGAGTGGGTGATAGGACAGAACCCTGTGGAACACCACTGTTGATAGTTTTAGGGAAGAACAGTGACCGTCTACTACAGCAGCAATAGAACGATCGGAAAGGAAACTGGAGATGAAGGTACAGAGAGAAGGATAGAATCCGTAGGAGGGTAGTTTAGAAATTAAAGATTTGTGCCAGACTCTATCGAAGGCTTTCGATATGTCAAGGCCGACAGCAAAGGTTTCACCGAAGTCCCTAAAAGAGGATGACCAAGATTCAGTTAGGAAAGTAAGAAGATCACCAGTAGATCTGCCTTTACGGAAACCATACTGGCAATCAGAGAGAAGGTTGTGAGCTGATAGATGCCTCATTATCTTCCTATTAAGGATAGACTCAAAGGCTTTAGAAAGGCAGGAAATCAAAGCTATAGGGCGGTAGTTAGAAGGATTGGAGTGGTCACCTTTTTAGGGACAGGTTGAATGTGAGCAAACTTCCAGCAAGAAGGATAAATAGAAGTAGAGAGACACAGATGAAAGAGTTTGACCAGGCAGTGAGCGAGTTCGGAAGCACAGTTTTGAGAACAACAGGAGGGACTCCATCCGGACCGTAAGCCTTCCGAGAATCAAGGCCAGAGAGGGCCAGGAAAACGTCTTTATAAAGAATTTTAATTTTAGGGATGAAGTAGTCAGAGGGTGGAGGAGTAGGAGGAATATGCCCAGAATCATCCAAAGTTGAGTTGGTAGCAAAGGTTTGAGCGAAGAGTTCAGCTTTAGAAAAGAAGAGACAGCTGTAGAGCCATCTGGATGAAGTAAAGGAGGGAAAGACGAAGAAGTAAAGTTGTTAGAGATATTATTGGCTAGATGCCAGAAATCTCGAGAGGAGTTAGAATTGGAAAGACTTTGACATTTTCTATTGATGAAAGAGTTTTAGTAAGTTGGAGAATAGATTTGGCATGATTACGGGCAGAAATATATAGGGCATGAGTTTCAGCAGTTGGATGGCTACGGAACCGTTTGTGAGCCGCCTCTCTATCATTGACAGCACGAGAACAAGCAGAGTTAAACCAAGGCTTTTTAGCTTTAGGGTTAGAGAAAGTATGAGGAATGTATAGCTCCATGCCAGAGATAATCACCTCTGTTATGCGCTCGGCACAAAGAGAAGGATCTCTGACATGAAAACAATAATCATCCCAAGGAAATCAGAATAGTACTGCCTTAGTTCCTCCCATTTAGCAGAGTTAAAATGCCAGAAGCACCTCCGCTTAGGCGGGTCCTGAGGCTGCACTGGAGTGATAGAACTGGTAACGGAAATTAGATTGTGGTCGGAGGAGCCCAACGGAGAGGAAAGTTTAACAGAGTAAGCAGAAGGGTTGGAGGTTAGGAAAAGATCAAGAATGTTGGGCGTGTCTCCAAGGCGGTCAGGAATACGGGTAGGGAACTTCACTAGCTGCTCTAGGTCATGAAGGATAGCAAAGTTGAAGGTTTGTTCACCAGGTTGGTCAGTGAAAGAAGATGAAAGCCAAAGCTGGTGGTGAACATTGAAATCCCTAAAATGGAGATCTCAGCAAAAGGAAAGTGAGATAAGATGTGCTCCACCTTGGAAGTCAAATAGTCAAAGAATTTTACATAGTCAGAGGAATTAGGTGAGAGGTATACAGCACAGATGAATTTAGTTAGAGAGTGACATTGAAGTCTTAGCCAGATGGTAGAAAATTCTGAAGATTCAAGATTGTGGGCACGAGAGCAAGTGGTGTCGTTACGCACGTATGCGCAACATCCAGCTTTGGATTGAAAATGAGGATAGAGCAAGTAGGAGGGAACAGAAAAGGGGCTGCTGTCAGTAGTCACAGACAACTGTGTTTCGGTTAGGAAGAGAAGATGAGGTTTAGTAGAGGAGAGGTGGTGTTCCACAGATTGAAAATTAGAACGAAGGCCACGAATGTTGCAGAAATTGATAGTGAAAGTATTAGATGAAGTGTCAAGACACCCAAGGTCGACAGCAGAGGGGCAGTCCGACCTGGGGACATTTATGATCCCCTCCCCAGAGGGGGACTCCGAGGCAGGGCGTGGTGAAGCCATTATTAAATTTTGATTTGAAGAGAGTGTAAAAGTGTAAGGTGTTGTAGTGTAGTGTAGGAAGTAGTAGAAGTTGTCTTTAGAGGGCAGGCTGCAGCTGACGTCACTCACAGTTTTATTTATCATTCTAGCCAATTATTTTCTTACAATGCTTTAATCGATCATCCTTAAAGTCTGTCCTTTTATTTTATATTTTGACAATAAATTTATGGTCTGTAGTAGCCTCATTACTTTCTATATCTTTTTACCTTTAATGAATATTTTCAGCAATTGGCTGAATATATATATATATATATATATATATATATATATATATATATATATATATATATATATATATATATATATATATATATATATATATATATATATATATATATATATATATATATATATATATCCAATCGAAGCAAGAAATTTTGGAACTGAACTTATAACTTGCATTCCGTAAAATTTGCTCGCAAACTTAAGCGAGGCCCTGGATATGAGTGGGTGAGGGGGCCGGTGTGGGGGTGGAGAGGTGCGGGCGTGGCGTCATATATATATGTAAATGAGAGAGCTACCCACTGCCTCCGTCAAGTTATGAGTTTTTCCATATATGTGCTAACTACCGTCTCAGCAGGCAGCGTATACCGAATTCCGGGTAACAAACTACGCCTTGGGAGCTGGGTGGCGTGGTTGGTTAAGGCGGCTCGTGTTCGGGCCTCCGGTCAAGCCGGGCCAGGTTCGAATCCTGCCAAACCTAGTTGACCCGGTGGGAGATGTAACGTTCTCCCGTTACCATATGACCTAAGCTGTTGCGGCGCCTAATGGAAAAATTTCAATTAAAAAAGAAAGAAAAAACGTAGGGCGCGTGGACCTCGGGGCCAGGAGGCTATGGTGAGTCTCGCGTCACGTGACAATAATATTGATAATCCCTACAATGAAAAGTGTAGATTTCACCTGATTTTTTTTTCGTCTCCATGGTCTAGTAAACAACATTACAATCAAAACGTTGCTGCTTTCCATGTCAAACAAGCCTCCTCCATGCTGGTCAGCTTATCTGGCAGGTTTCCACTCCCTCTCACAAATATTTCATTATTTTTCCACTCTACATCACCAGTAAATATTCCTCGTCCTTCCCTCCATCACACACCTTTACCCCGCGGCCTTTGCGTCTCTCCTGCCTCCCTCGCCGCTACATACTTCCCGCCCCTACATCCTATATCCTGCCCATCACGAATACCACTCACCCTTCTCGCCCCTATATCCTCCCTATCATACGCTGCCTGCTCTTGCTGATTTCCTTTCTCTTCCCTCATTTATCGGCGTTTCATCCATATTCTCTATTTTTCGGTTTTGTTTCTCTTATCAATGTCACAAATCTTACTTTTGTTCTCACCACAGCTGACGATATGCCCCGTTACATTCCTCTATCTTCTCCCGCCTCACCCCCTTCTCTCCTCTCTCTCTCTCTCTCTCTCTCTCTCTCTCTCTCTCTCTCTCTCTCTCTCTCTCTCTCTCTCTCTTCTCATCTCTCCCAATTTCCTTTTTAAACTTTCCTCCTTCTCTTTCTCGTCGTTTTCTTACCCCTATCAGTTTTCCTCCTTCTTCTCCTCCTCCTCCTCTTTCTGTTCTTCTTTCTCCTGTTTCCCTCGTCGTCCACAACCCTCCCTCGTCCCCTCCCGTTTCTTACCGCCGCCCCATCACGGTTTCCCTGCGCTGCTCCGAGCTATGATGACCCACAATATATTTCTCAACTTCCGCCCCAAAATTCACGGACTTCCTCACCTCCCTTTTCCGTTTACCTCTGGCGGAGCGGCGTCCCAGCCCAGCCTGCCTCCCAGCCACACTCTCCCCCATTCAGTCCCACCCCACCGCACCAGTCCCGCTCCACTCTCGCTCCCCGCCTCGCCTCTCCCCTGCTAAGGAACGGCTATAGATGAGAATGTACAGCCGGTGCTCGATACCCGTGGCCATTGTGAAGGAACATTCGACGCAGTTTCCATGTAGCTTCATCTCCTGCGCCTCCCTTTCTCTTTTCCTTCCTTCCTTGTGAGTTTTCTTTTTCTTTCAGCCTTCCTCTGTTTTCTTTCCGCATCACTGCCTCTCTCTCTCTCTCTCTCTCTCTCTCTCTCTCTCTCTCTCTCTCTCTCTCTCTCTCTCTCTCTCTCTCTCTCTCTCTCTCTCTCTCTCTCTCTCTCTCTCTCTCTCTCTCTCTCTCTCTCTCTCTCTCTCTCTCTCTCTCTCTCTCTCTCTCTCTCTCTCTCTCTCTCTCTCTCTCTCTCTCTCTCTCTCTCTCTCTCTCTCTCTCTCTCTCTCTCTCTCTCTCTCTCTCTCTCTCTCTCTTCTCTCCTACTCTCTTTTCCACATCACTCCGTCCCCAAGCACTCCCTCTTCCTTCTCCTTCTCTTCCACCATCTCCTACTCTTCCTTTAGAACCACATCCCTCGTCCCTTGTCTTGCATCCCTCCCTCTTTCTCCTCCTCTTCCTCCATCCGCTCTTCACGTCTCAGGACCAGATGACTGATACCTCACACACACCAAACTTATTCTCACTTCTTGCCTGCGGGAGGAGGGCCACACTTCACACAACGGCGAGGGAGGAGGGTAAACAATGCGAGGATCAGAGGGAAGAAGAGAGAGAGAGAGAGAGAGAGAGAGAGAGAGAGAGAGAGAGAGAGAGAGAGAGAGAGAGAGAGAGAGAGAGAGAGAGATCAAAGAAATGTAGAGATAGCTCCCGCAAATTGAATCTCCTCTTATCGCCTCTTTATCCTTCATCTTATTCTACTTTTATTTCTTCTCCGGTCCTCCTCAAGGCGACTGTCTTTGTCACTTTGTTTACTCATCAATCTCTAGTGTGTGTGTGTGTGTGTGTGTGTGTGTGTGTGTGTGTGTGTGTGTGTGTGTGTGTGTGTGTGTCGTCTCTCTCTCTCTCTCTCTCTCTCTCTCTCTCTCTCTCTCTCTCTCTCTCTCTCTCTCTCTCTCTCTCTCTCTCTCTCTCTCTCTCTCTCTCTCTCTCTCTCTCTCTCTCTCTCTCTCTCTCTCTCTCTCTCTCTCTCTCTCTCTCTCTCTCTCTCTCTCTCTCTCTCTCTCTCTCTCTCTCTCTCTCATCTAATTAACTTATCCACTGCTTTTACTTTTAATGTCATTATTATTTACCATTTACTTAATCCATACATTTTTACTTTCTTTTATTCAACTGTTTTCAGATTCTTTTTTTTCACCTTCTTACTCATGCACTTTTCTTTTTTCCCTTTCATTTACCTACTCTAAAAGCAATTTCAACTAAAATTTCCCTTTTATAGAATATGCTGTCCTCTTTACCCTTTCCCCTTCCACCTCCAACTCTTATTTTTGCTTCTCGTCCTCATCTTCTCCCTTCTTATTTTTTACCCTTTAGCTCCTTTCATTGCCTTTCCTCCTCGCCAGTCAATACATTCAGTGCGGAAAGTAACCAAACTGCTCTTTCTTTTTACTTCTAACAGCCACTTAACTACTCTTCCTCAATTTCCTCCGCGTTGTTTGACCGCTAACTCCCTGCTTGCCTTTCCCTTCTGCTCAGCGTTCCATTTTCGCTGTCCAGGGTTAATGAGGTTATGGTAAAAATGGTTCGTGCTTGTTCCCTCACTTCTTTCCTGTTCTCCGTCGTGTAGCTTAGTGTTTTCAATGTTGTTATTACTGTTGCTTTTTTATTATCTCTATTATCGCTACCATGAATGTGTAGTGAATTGTATACTTATCTCGTCTTGTTCTCTTATTTCTATCCTAAGCTCTGGTATCTTGTTTTACCCTGTTCTTCATGGTGTAGTTTAGTTTTTAGTGCTATTGATAGTTACTTTAATATTATCACTATTATTACTACCATGATTATTATAGTGAATTGTATACTTATCCCTTCTTCTCTCATTTCTACCCTAAGGTCTTCCACGTTGTTTGCCGTTAGTTATAATTTGCTTTGTTTACTTGCTCTAAATGAAAAGGTTCCGTTGTATCTGTTCTTTTTGTGTATTTTTTTTATTTTCTTCGTTCTTTTGTTTCTCCCTCGTTCTCGTCTAAATTTTTCACTTCATTTTCTCTCCTTATTTTTTTTTTCCTAAGTATGTTATTCTTATATTTTCTCTCGTTTTCTTCCTCGTTCTCGTCCTCATATCTCTCTCTCTCTCTCTCTCTCTCTCTCTCTCTCTCTCTCTCTCTCTCTCTCTCTCTCTCTCTCTCTCTCTCTCTCTCTCTCTTTTCTCCTTGTCCTCGTGTTTTATCTCTTTTCCTTCTCTAATTTTTTTCCCTCTTCCTCGTTCTCGTCTTTTCTTTCATACTTCTGTTCCTTCTTGTGATCATCCTCATCATCTTTCTCAGCCTCCTTGTTTTTCATCTCTTCCTTCTTACATTTCTCAAGTCTTTCCATCTTTTTCCTTCACATTTTTCTTCTAATTACCTCTTCCTCCTCTCATCTCGCAGAATATTGGAAGGAATATGCAAAACACTAAAGGGAAGTGTGTGTGTGTGTGTGTGTGTGTGTGTGTGTGTGTGTGTGTGTGTGTGTGTGTGTGTGTGTGTGTGTGTGTGTGTGTGTGTGTGTGTACTGACATGTAAAGCGTCTCATTTTCTCACCAAAAAACAACGGAAACTTCTGCCACATGAATAATAAACATTAAGAGACTTGTTTCATTATTACTTTCATATTTTATGACGACGACTACTTCCACCACCACCACTACCACCACCACTACCACCTACACCACCAGAATCATCACGATCAACAACAACAACTACTACTACTACTACAACTACTACTACCACTACTACTACTACTACTACTACTACTACTACTACTACTACTACTACTACTACCACCACCACTTCTACACCACTACTGCTGCACCACCACTGCTACTGCTACTACCACCACTACTGCTACTACCACTACCACTGCTACCACCACCACTACCACTACTGCACCACTACACTACACCACTACTACTACTACTACTACTACTACCACCACTGATAATACTAATAATACCAATAATAATAATAATAATAATAATAATAATAATAATAATAATAATAATAACAATAATAATAATAATAATAATAATAATAATAATAATAATAATAATAATAATAATAATAATAATAATAATAATAATAATAATAATAATAATAATGATAATACTATTACTACTATTATTTTTGTTTTTATGCAAGGGATACTCTGACGAAGAGTTAAAAAAAGGAGAAAGAAAAGCCCAATGAATTTGCGTATCAAGAAAAAAGAGTAAAGGTAAAAGACTTACTGAACACTAGAGAATTGTCCTTAAATCTCCATCCTCAAAGATTTCAAGTCATAGGTTGAAAGAGCACAGAAGCAGGCAGTGAGTTCCAGAGCTGATTTCTAAAAGAGATGAAGAGATATCATTACCACTACTACTACTACTACTACTACTACTAATAATAATAATAATAATAATAATAATAATAATAATAATTACTACTACTATTAGTACTATTACTACTACTATTATCATTATTACTACTGCTGCTACTACTACTACTACTGCTACTGCTTCTACTATTACTACTACTACAATTACTACTACTACTACTACTACTACTACTACTACTACTACTACTACTACTACTACTACTACTACTACTACTACTATTACTACCACTACCACTACCACTACCACTCATCAAGCTCCTCTTTTTAATTCACCGCAAACAAACCCGAAACTACTTCATATTCTCTTCCAGACACTTATTTCCACTTTATAACTTCCTTTTCTCCGTAATATAAAAAACACGACATAACTTCAGTCGCATTCCCTCACGCCCTGACGCACGCCTATGCCTCTACCGCGGCTGCCAGGAAGGGGAAGAATAGACGAGGGAAAAAGGAAGACACTGAAGGGTAGAGGAAACACGGGAGACAGAGAAGCAAGGGAGACGAGGGGAAATATAAGAAGCAAGCAGATGAGTCGAAGAGGAAACAGAGAAGACGGAAAAAAAGACAAGGAAGGCGAGAAGGATAAAGGGAGGAAACAAGAAAGATGGAGAAAAGAGTTAACAGGAGAGACAGGATTTCAGAAGATGGGAAGAAAAAGGGAGAAGGAGAAAGGAAAGAAAAAGCAAATAAGAAAAAGAAGAAAAGTAAAAGAAGGAGAACATAAAGGAAAAGGAAACAAGATCGAAGGGGAATATAAGGAGGAAACAGGAAAGACAGGAAAGGAAAACATGAACAGATGAGATTGTTGAGAAAGGAAATGGGGGATAAAGAATGAGGAAACAAGGAAGGTAGAGAAGAAGAGAACAAGGAACAGAGAAGGCAAAGAATTTCAAAAGTGAGACGGAGAAAAAGAAACAAGAAGTATATAATAAGAAGAAGGAAGTAGGAAAAAGGGAGAGGACAGAAAATTTTATAAGAGACGAAGGAAAAAGTTGGAAGATGGAAAAGAAGGGAAGGAAACAGGTAGAAAACAGAGGATTTTGGAAAAGATGAAAAGAAAAAAACACACGAAAGATAGAGAAGGAAAAGAAACAGGAAGGGGATAGAACATTTTGGATGAGATCAAGAAGAAAAAAAAACAAGAGAAATACAAAAGGAAAGAGGAAACAGGAAGAGAACAAAGAAGAAAAGAAGGAGACAAGGGAGACGGGGGCGAGGAGATAGAGAGGGGAGATGCTGAGGGTGCTGGAATACGATTAATAAAATCTTAGGAACTAAAGGGAGGAAAAAGGCTCATACGTATGCAAAGGGAGCCGCTCACCCTCCTCCGAATATTACCTCACCACAGCCAGAGCCTCTAATTGGGTAAAGCTCGGAATACCAACAGCCCGGAGACAGTACTCAAGCCGCCTTCCTCCTCCCGTCTCTTCTCAGCCCCCTTCTTCCTGTCTTTTTGCTGGTACTGAAGTCTTTTTTTTATCATTATTATTATTATACTTTTCTAGTTTATTCTTTCTTTTTTAGCTACTGTTGTTTTTTTCTATATCTCTTCTCCCCCAATTTCCATTTTTTTTTTTCTCACTGAATTTTTGCTGTATTTGATTTTTTCATGTGTTTATTGTTAATCTTTTTTGTATTCTTCATTCTGAGTATTTTTATTGGCCACGGTTTTATTTTTTTCTTTTTTTTATTGTTCTCTTTTCGTTTTCTTCATTCTACCTTTGTTTGTTTGTTCTTCCAGCTACTGATGCTTTTGATTTTTTCATCTCCTTTCTTCTTTTCTACTAGCAAACTTGTTTTATATTATTCTTTCCTTCGTTCCTTATTCGCTTTCCTCTTTTTCATTCAAATAATTTAGCTGTTATTGAAGTTTCTTTATTTCTTTCGTTCTCTTCCTTCTTCATATCTTCTCAACTTCCACTTTTCTTTTTTCCTTTTTCTACTAATTTTCTCCTTCCTTCGACTCTTTTTCGTTTTCCTCTCTTTCATAGCCCTCTTACTATTATCAATTTTTTGTCTCCTTTTCTTCAAATTCTTTTTGCGTTTCTCTCCTTCCTTAGATAGATTTTTTTTCCTATCATTGAAAATCTTTTATATTCTCCTTTTCCTGTTCTTCTTGAGGACCCTTTCTGTTCCTCCTATGGAGCGTCATTATGAACCAGTTATTGTGGAGCTTTTAAATCGATCCATCTATTAACAAATCAATTTATCAATTAATCCTCCTCCTCCACCTCCTCCTCCTCTCATTTCTGCTCGATGCCCGGTTAGCTTCGGAATGGGTCACCTCCTCCATTCCCTCCACCTTTTTCACCACACCTCCTACACCTGTCAATTATTGTCCTTTCTTTTTCTTCTTTACTCTATACTTTTCCTTGCGTTCCACTATCACCACTACACCTTAGTATATTGACCCTTTTACACTCTTTTCTAACACAAACACACTTACAGACAGACAGGCACACACACGCACACACAGGGTAACGTCTGGCTGTCTCGTCAGAGACTGCAGCAGATCAAACAGTGAAACACACACACACAGGTAGCTCAGTGGTTAGAGCGCTGGCTTCACAAGCCAGAGGACCGGGGTTCGATTCCCCGGCCGGGTGGAGATATTTGGGTGTGTCTCCTTTCACGTGTAGCCCCTGTTCACCTAGCAGTGAGTAGGTACGGGATGTAAATCGAGGAGTTGTGACCTTGTTGTCCCGGTGTGTGGTGTGTGCCTGGTCTCAGGCCTATCCGAAGATCTGAAATAATGAGCTCTGAGCTCGTTCCGTAGAGTAGCAGATCAAACAGTGAAACACACACACACACACACACACACACACACACACACGTATTTATATGCATAGTGTCCCTAATGATATAATTTCATTCTTCTTATAAGCTTTGTATATTATATGTAGTATAGCATAATCACACTAATGTTAACACACACACACACACACACACACACACACACACACACGGACACACACACATACACACATACACACACACACACACACACACACACACACACACACACACACACACACACACACAGACCTGGTTGTCGCCCTCTGTTCCCAGCATGAGTAACAGTTGTTTCTGCCCCGTCCAGTCCAGACCAGTGGGTATGAAGACGCACCCGAGATATGGTAATGAGCATGCAAATGGGACTGAAGTATTGGAGCGGCAGCGGGGATTGTTCGGGGTAGTAGGGAGAAAGGGCCGCTGGTAGGAAAGGAGGAAAGGAGCAACGGGGAGCAGGCGGAGCAGAGGGGGAAGGGGGCGCATTAATCTCCGGCGACGTTTCCCTTTTCATTGAAGAGGAGCACTTGACCTCAGCTTTGTGTTGCCGTGGTCTGGGGGGAGCGTCAGGTTTATCAGTCTTAGCTGCCTCTTCCAGACTCATTGTGCGGCTGTGGGGGCCAAGCGGTACCAAGCGGCGCCATCTAGCAAGCGACGGCGCACATATGCTGGTGACATTTCGACCTCCAATCCCTGCCGACACACCCTCGCCATATTTTCCTACTTAACGTTAATGGGGGACATTTACACTGGGAGCTGGCATACTGTCGACGTGCTGATCTTTGCGTGCTGCCTCCCTAACAGGCAGCCTCTTCCCGCCAACACCTACTCGTTTTCCAGGCTTCAGAGTTGTTTGCTCCGTGACCTGCCTGCTTATCGAAGCACGCCTTCTTTACTGCCTCCACGCGGGGATAGCCTGCTTGCCGATGTAATCCGCTGTCTTTTCCCAACAGACTCGGGCGTGGAGGGCGGGTCGTGCCGCAGGCGTGGGGGCTGCGGGCCTGTTTGGTGCTCGCGAGAGACATGGCAAGCCGCTGTGCAGCTGGTCCTGCTGTGTCTGGCCTCCTGCTCCTGGACACTGTTGCTTATTTCTCTCACCCTCACCTCCCCTATTTCCGCCCACAGGTAATTTTGTCCATATTTCCCTGTACTTAAGACGCTGATGACGCCAGGGTAATGACTCTATACGCTGACCTGTCCCGTCTCTGCAGGCACGTGGTGGAGGCAGTGGTGGACACTGGGCCTCCGTGGAAGGGCGGCAGCGCCGAGGCCTGCGAGGAGTGCCTCACCCGACACGGACCACCAGGAACTTATTGGCGTGTGTTCCAAGGACCGCTACAGCAGGTAGTGACTGCTCTGAACCATCTGGACCAGCCCCTGGCTCCCCCTGCTCTGCGCGCTCAGTTGCTGGGGACCAGGACGCTACTGCGGCACCTGGCCACCGTCCTGCACCTACCACTCTTCGACAACACCGAAGATGATACAGAGACAAAGAGGAGCGAGGCTGCGGTGTGGGCGGCGCCGGGGGAGCCTCACGGGCGGCTGGCATGCCAGGAGAGGTTTCTCGGTTCCAAGGTTGGTTATCCACGATACGTGCAGGGCTTCACGCGCGTGGCCTGCACTGCTCTGCCCCTGAAGCAAGTGGTGACGGCAGTGCTATGGGACGTGGAGCCTAAGTACCTTAAGAACCTTCTGTCGAACTTTGAGCGCATATACCCAGAGCTACCGCTGTTGCTGCTAAGTGACTCAGACCTGCGCGGCAAGGACAACTTAGTGGTCGAACCTCCTACGCCCTCGGTGCCGCAAGCGCTCGCTAAAGCCATCGCTCGTGTAAAGACACCTTATGTGTTACTTGCTTCCAATTTAACTCAACTTAGTCACCACTCCCGGCTAGAGAGGCTGGTGTGGGTGGCGGAATGGGCGGGCGTGTGGGCAGTGGGTGGCTCCGTCAGAGGGGCAGACGGTCGGTGGAGAGCGGGGTGCCTGCAAGTGAGAGAGGACCACGGTCAGCTCGTGTACGCCCGTGGGTACGACACCTCATTGCATGAGTGCCAGCTGTGCCATGCCCTGGATGGCCCTGTCGTCATGCGGACGGCGGCGCTGGCTTCTCTCAGCTGGCCCGAAAACGCCACCGCCAGACAACTTCTCTTCCCGGAGTTGTTCCTGGAGATCCACGCCAAGGCCGCTCCTCACCAGCACGGAGCCGCGGTATGTCCTGACGCCATGTTCCTGCAAGCAGCTCTGGAGGCTCCCTGGCAAGTGGCGGCTGATCCACGCCTGCAAAGACGGGAGCTACAGCGGGTGGCGGCGCTGTGGAGACCCTTGGCTCAGAAGCGACACCTCGTCCGCCTTCACCTGCCTTCGGGAATCATCATCAATTACCCTTGTGATTTCCGCCCCGCCGTCCACTCTGACCAAACTTTAGGCTCCCCATGGACTCTCACGGACGCCGCTTCGCTGCCTCTCTGGACGTGCGAGCGCCAGGAGATCGCAGCAATACTCTCTCAACTACTGCAGACGTGTGACACTCTCCAGATCAAGTGTTTCTTACCGCAGGCATCCCTGCCAGGTGAGTGTAACGCATTATAACGAATTATTACGTAGTAAAATACTGACAAACAACGCTTATTGAACTCATTTTCCACTTATTATGCCCACGAATTTAATTTTCAGACGCTGACGGCGATTCTAGCTTACCAGGGAGTGAAGAGGGAGAGGACGGAGAGCTGCAGGTGAGGGCAGCTGTGGCCTTCTTGCCCCCGCGCCTGTCGTTCCTCGCTAACTTTTCACATTACACAACCTCCAACGGTAAGCCTAAGACAGCTGACTGCAGCACAAACTTGGACTGGACATTACACTGCCAACACACACACACACACACACACACACACACACACACACACACACACACACACACACACACACACACACACACACACACACATTTATAATCTTCTTCCCGGCAGAGGGCGAGTCACTGAAGGTGGCGGGGCGATGGTGGCGCGTCATCCTCACGCCCACGCCCGTGCCCTACTCCACCCGTTGGGTCAGGTGAGGCTGATATCAATAACAGTGTAGCTAAGCAATGATATTATAGACTCTACATTCCCATCACGTCTCGCTGCCTTTGCTTCTCATTAATACTCTTATTAATTGAATATTGATTCAATGCTGCGGTTAATGAATATCCATCTATCTACCTTCCTTTTTATCCCTCAATGTGTCTATCCATCTTTCTATCTACTTATATATTTGATTATTTCTATCTCTCACTCTATCCATCTATCTATCCATCTATGTATCTATCTATTTATCTATTTCCCAACATATTCATCCACATATCTATCCATCTTATAATGTTCCGTGGCCTGTCTCAGGAGGGAGGTGGTGGACGGGGTGTGGGTATGGACAATTCAGCCAGACATTGAGAAAAGTCATACTGGGACTGACGGACCTCTACCCAACCTCCGCGCCGCAGACACAACGTGGGAGGAGGACGTGCAGGTGTTGATGAGGCCGAGGTGTGCTGCGGGTCGCACCTCCCAACCTGTCATCACCTCGCCGTAACAAAGGACTCAGGAAGGTCACACAGCATCAGAGCCCCGTCACAGCCCGTCACAGTCAGCCTCATACTCACACTCGCTCGCCCACATCAGCCGTCTGCCTCTTGAGAATAAGGTCCCTTTTAGGTTAAGGTGTCTCGGATATTCATGAATGCATACGTACATACATACATGCATACTCAAAGTCATGTTAAATAGGGTTATCATTCTATTCATCGTAAGTATCCATAAATTTGATTTTTAAACCTCCATATTAGCCTAAAACCAAAAAGAAATAGTCACTAAGTATATTCCATTCATCTATCTCTGAGAACTAATTTCTTAATCAGTCTCTATTAGTCAAACCAATACTCTTCCAAAAAGTTAAAAACATTACCTTTTAAAAAAACATCACTCACATTCTCAGAATTTCCTGTCTTCACTACATTCACTTGTCTCTTCTGCCTTATCACTTTAGCATGTCAATCTACACGCAAAATAAGAGCATAACCCTTTTGAAAAACATCAGTTCTTTTCTTCGCTCACTCCTTCCTCACTTGATTCACATTCATTTGTCTCTCCTACCTCATCAACTAAGCATGTCAATCAGTCCACCCGTATCAATCAATCTCTATCAGTCAAACCATTACTAGTTGAAGATTTGAAACACGTCTTTAAATGAAAGAAAAATCTCTTTCTCGTATATTTTTTGTTCACTACACTTGGTTTACTTCAGGATCTCAGCATGTCAGTCAGTCAATCAGTCAGTCAGTCAGTCGCCCTGTTAGTTCTTCACCATCCATACAAGTTTAGCTATAAAATTGTTCATATCAGCCATACAAACAGTAAAGCCTTATCCTGCAGCTTTATTCTCTCTCTCTCTCTCTCTCTCTCTCTCTCTCTCTCTCTCTCTCTCTCTCTCTCTCTCTCTCTCTCTCTCTCTCTCTCTCTCTCTCTCTCTCTCTCTCTCTCTCTCTCTCTCTCTCTCTCTCTCTCTCTCTCTTAATCGGTAGCCAGGGCAATTAGGGTTAATATAAGGAACAAACAAATACTCTCTCCTTAGTCCTTCACACACACACACACACACACACACACACACACACACACACACACACACACACACACACACACACACACACACACACACACACACACACACACACACACACACACACACACCGCGTAGTGTAGTGGTTAGCATGCTCGACTCACAATCGAGAGGGCCGGGTTCGAGTCCTGGTAAGCGGCGAGGCAAATGGGCAAGCCTCTTAATGTGTAGCCCCTGTTCACCTAACAGTAAATAGGTACGGGATGTAACTCGAGGAGTTGTGGCCTCGCTTTCCCGGTGTGTGTTGTGTGTTGATGTGGTCTCAGTCCTACCCGAAGATCGGTCTATGAGCTCTGAGCTCGCTCCGTAATGGGGAAGACTGGCTGGGTGACCAGTAGGCGACCGAGGTGAATTACACACACACATTCACAATAAATATACATAAAAATCCCTGTCCTGTGTGTGTGTGTGTGTGTGTGTGTGTGTGTGTGTGTGTGTGTGTGCGTGTGTCGAGGGCAAGGAGAGGGTGTGTTTTAAGCTTACTCTAAACAAGTGGGGCAGAATGAAGCAACCCCCCCATTCACTTCTCTATGCAAGGTAGCGATTAGGAACCCCCGCGTGCGTAGCGGCGGGCGGGGAGAGCAGCGGGTGTCGTTAGGTGAATAAAATAATACAATAATCAGGGAGCCACTACTCAGAACACAGGTATATGCAGTGTACTGTGTAGTGAGTTTAGGGCGGTAGTGTATAATGTAGTGTAATAGAGTGTATATGGTGTGTGTGTGTGTGTGTGTGTGTGTGTGTGTGTGTGTGTGTGTGTGTGTGTGTGCGCGCGCGCTTTAGACAGAACTTTATGAACAGGAGTATGTACTATTATGAGTATGGTTAGTAAGTTATGTAAATATAGCTGCAAAACCATCTCTTGTTTGAGTTGTTCTTTCCTTCTCGCCACCTGGACGGAAAAAGATGAAGGACTGCGAGAGTATATACGAGTACAAGAGGAGTAGATCAGGTAAAGACGTGTAAAAATCACCTTCATACTACTCGGCAAGTATTTACCAAACCAGAAATATCCAATCGATAATAAACAACGATAACTAACAAAGATATGACAGATAATCGTATATTATAAAACAAAGGAACTCCACAAATAAAGAAACGATGGTTTATAAAACAAGGACAAATGAGTGACCTGTACATAATTAGCGATAACGAGAAGTAAATGGATAAAATAAAGAACATTCAATAATAAAAAGAAATTAGAAAACAACGATGAATAGGTAATGATAAACAGATATAAAGTCCTTCCTTTCATTTTAAACTTGAAACACCATTGGCTCTCTTCATTACCAAAATACACCAATACTCTTGAAAACAGTTAGTTATTAAAAAAAAAACTTAAACAATCACTAACAACAACAGTAACTTAAAGTAAACAAAACATAGTCCACAAACATGGATAAAAAAAAATACCCTTAACTGAATCACTCCCGGTGGACGCCAAGAATAATATTATCAATAGCAACATCTTAAGAAACATAACATCTCCTAAGACAAAAGAGATGCAACCTTACCTTCACTTGACATTACTTTAACAACACAACAGCGATAAGTCTCCAGCATCATCACCACACAGCCACGGAAGCACCAAGACCTGTGCTCTGACACGCAATGCTCTCTAACCACAACAATTTTCAAAGGCCACAGAGATCATTTTCCAGATTCTCAAGAGTATTTTCCTGGTAACAATGAAGCAATCTCGTACATCTGTCACTAGAATAGTAAAAAAGAACATAATTAAAATCCGTATAATTTCCATTAGAGCCTTTTGAAAGTATTCGGAGTAAGAGCGTTTCAGAATATAATCCTAGCAGGGCGCAGGGCATTTATTGCAAGCGACCAGGAGAGTGACGCAGAGCTGAGTATGAGGTTTATACGGC
Source organism: Portunus trituberculatus (assembly GCF_017591435.1). Classification (NCBI taxonomy): domain Eukaryota; kingdom Metazoa; phylum Arthropoda; class Malacostraca; order Decapoda; family Portunidae; genus Portunus; species Portunus trituberculatus. The sequence continues at coordinate 3,891,835 of NC_059300.1, read as the reverse complement.
CAGTCAACGAGAGGACACAGCGACCAGCGAGGGGAACCACTGACCGTCAGAAAGGAGGAGAGGCGAGGTTGACGAGACAGCAAGATGAGGCCCAGTGATTAGAGGAATGGAGTAAAAGCTACAATGAAGGGTGAAATAGAAGTAGAAGGATAGGAAGAAGCGTACAGGGAAGGGTGAAATAGAATAACAAGGCAGATGAATGAACACAAGAAAAGATTTTATATCTTTTTCAATGTAGGAGGGGCACCAGCCAAGGACAACAGAAATTAGATAAAAAAAAAAAAGCCCCACTGATATCAAAAGAATCATAAAATAATTAAGGGCAAGTGTCTTAAAACCTCAGTCTTAAAAGAGTTTAAGTCATGGGAAAATAAAAATGCAAAGGGAGATGGAGAAAAGGAATGCATTGAAGACAGGAATAGAAAGAAATATATGACGAATGACGGGAAAGCCGTTTTTAGAATGAAAAATAAACATGCAGAAAAAAATCATGTTCTGGAAGAGGTTAAGACACTGAAAGAATGCAAGAAAAGAGATGATAGAAAGTGAAAGTGAAAGGAGTGTATAGAAGAGAACTGCAGGGGAGGGGGGAAAGGGGAGAGTAGCAAGGCAGGGGTGGGGATGGCGGGGTGGAAGGGATCAGCCGCGAGTGTCCCAGGCTAGCGATCATTAGTCATCCCGCCCCATCGCCACAGGCCTCCCCCGCCCCTAAAGGTTGGTGATACATGATTGGTGTGGCTGGCGGGCGGCGGTCCTGCAGCTGACTGTGCGGATCTCAACCACCACCATCACTACAGCCACGAACCACTAATACCACCACCACCACTGCCCCTCCCTCCCTCTATACGTTTGTTTCTCCACTCACACTTTGTATTCATGATTCTACCGCCACTCAAACCACGAAGCCATTCACTCCCTCACTCATTACCTCGTCCATCCCTCACTCACTCACTCACTCTCTCCCTCCCTCCTTCCCACGTGGTTTCTTCACCCTGCATTCACCTTCACAATTATTTACTATTTTTACTATTCTTGCTATTCTTACTATTTCTACTATTCTTCCAGCCTAAACAAACACAAGTAGATGAAATAACACCACTAATTACAACACGGAAAGATAAATTACTGTGCATATCCTACACAGAGTGACATAAATCGATAAGGACGCGCAGAAAAATAATAAATAAATAAGATAAACGAATATATACAAATAAAAACAAATTTCACAGATTCAATAGAGGAAAGAAAATACTCATAAGCTAATAACACGTTGCACCAATTCTCTCTCTCTCTCTCTCTCTCTCTCTCTCTCTCTCTCTCTCTCTCTCTCTCTCTCTCTCTCGTGCTGAGCATGCTAGAATGAAATGGGAGGTTGCTAATAGTGCTGGACACGAGTTGGGGAGGAGGAGGAGGAGGAGGAGGAGGAGGAGGAGGAGGAGGAGGAGGAGGAGGAGGAGGAGGAGGAGGAGGAGGAGGAGGAGGAGGAGGAGAGGAGGAGGAGAAAGGAGGAGGAGGAGGAGAGACAGGGGTAAGGTGAAGGAAGGTAAAGGGTGACATAGAGGAAAGGGAAAGAGGAAAGGTATGAGGGAGAGAGAAATAAAAAATGAGGGAGGTGAGAGGGAGGTGTACAGGAGAGAGAGAGAGAGAGAGAGAGAGAGAGAGAGAGAGAGAGAGAGAGAGAGAGAGAGAGAGAGAGAGAGAGAGAGAGAGAGAGAGAGAGAGAGAGAGAGAGAGAGAGAGAGAGAGAGAGAGAGAGAGAGAGAGAGAGAGAGAGAGAGAGAGAGAGAGAGAGAGAGAGAGAGAGAGAGAGAGAGAGAGAGAGAGAGAGAGAGGGACGCTGCAGGTGCGAGGGTTGGCTGTCACGGATCAGACAACCTGTCCGTCACACCCATTCCAGCAACCTTTCCCCTCATAACACACACACACACACACACACACACACACACACACACACACACACACACACACACACACACACACACACACACACACACACACACACACACACACACACACACACACACACACACACACACACACACACACACACACACACACACACACACACACACACACACACACACACACACACACACACACACACACACACACACACACACACACACAAACACACACAAACCCGGTTAACAGCTTGTTGTGTAGTGTTAAGAGGAAGATAATATGTTTAGGAATGTGTGCACGACGCCGGACAAAGATTGGCAGGCTGAGGGACAGACTGGACGTAATGCAATAGCGTCACAGCAGCAACAGCAGCAGCAGCAATGGCAGCGGTGGAGAGGCACTGGCGGTGAGGGAGTTATCAGAATAATTCACGAGATTTTTTTTTTTTTTTTTTATCAAAACGTCTTTCTTTTTTTTCTTTTCTTCTTATCAGAGCAGCACTTATGTTGAGGAGCGGAATGAATTTGTCACTCTATGATAGAAAATACGTTACGCACCCAGTTTGCTTCATTAGTAAACTTTGGATTTCTCCTCTTGTTTCTCTACTTTCCTCTGCCTTCGACTTGAACTGCTGTAAAAGGGGGAAGTAACAAGACGTCTTAAAAACCCCAAAGTCCAACACAAAACAACAATACACTCAGTAATTAATCATCTAGTTTTCAAGATAAGGCAATCTTATGAATGAAGTTAAGTGGAAAGAGGTACCCAGGCGTGCTTCATAAAGGGACCGCCACGTGTAAGCATGACGACCTCCTGTAGCTTCCTTTATTGTCTCATGTCCTAATAGGGAGAGACAAAAACAACCAGTACAAGCACCGACAACAGGCAGACAAGGAGATGATTAGGGGCTTAAAGGAAAATAAAGAAAATAAAAAAGTGAAAATACAAGAAGTGGAAGAAAAAGCAGAAAAAAAGAACAACAACAACAACAACAACAACAACAACAACAACAACAACAAAAACCAGAAGCAGAAGAAGAAGAAGAAAAGAAAAGAAAAGAAGAAGAAGAAGAAGAAGAAAAAAAGAACGACAACAACAAGAATAAGAACAAGAACAAGAACAAGAGGAACAAGAACAAGAAGAAAAAAAGAAAAGAGGAGGAAAAATTAAAAGAAAAAAAAGAAAGAAGAAAAAGAAAAAGAAAGAACGCAGGTTTTCTTGGATTCTCAGGTGTTCATTCCCCTCCAAGCCAGGTGAAGATGTACCAGTAGCAGAGAGTCGGTCGGTCGATGCGTGGTTTTGTATTCCAATGTAAATGTATGTAAATGCGTTCCTCTCACCCTCCCTGGCACTCTTTGCACCTCTAAGCACTTCTAACACACCCTGGTAAGCCCCGCACTTTATACATGGAGTTTCTGAGTGAACGCGTTTATGCTTCCTTCAAAATTTAGGTACTATAGGCAGAAAAAAGACGTATTTATTGACGACGATCGAAAATTGTGGACTTAGAACACAAGGATAGACACAAACAAATCCAATAGAAGGAAGACGATAAAGAAACACGGAAGGAATAATAGGAGGGTAGAATGAAATATGTAAGGGAGGTAGACAGGCAAAAAAAAAGGAAAGGAATAAAGAAGGATAAGAAAAAATAGAGAGGAGAGGGAGATAAAGAATATTAAAGAAAGCTTAAGGAGAGAGAGAGAGAGAGAGAGAGAGAGAGAGAGAGAGAGAGAGAGAGAGAGAGAGAGAGAGAGAGAGAGAGAGAGAGTGCTAACTGTGAGAGTGGATCGCTTGCACTCAAGATTGGGTTCTCAGGAAGCGGAACCTCTCTTGCTCTGTAATATCCGGACGTAACATTCCCGCCCCGTCCAAGACACATGGCGGGACCACTCAGACACTTGCCTGCTCTCGCCCTTCTCCTCCTCCCCTTTCTCTTCCTCCACCTCCTCCTCCTCCTCCTCCTCCTCCTCCTCCT
>NC_059300.1:3880455-3882955 GCF_017591435.1 Portunus trituberculatus | reverse complement strand
GGTGGAAAAGGGAGGGAAGTAAAGAAAGTAAGGTGGAAAGGGGAGGAAAGTAAGGAAAGGAAGGTGGAAATGGGAGGGAAGGAAGGAATGTGGAAAGAGGAGGGAACGAAGAAAGGAAAGTGGAAAGGGAAGGGAAGTAAAGAAAGGAAGGTGGAATGGGAATGAACTAAGGAAAAGAAGATAGAAGAAGGGGGAGGAAAGGAAAGAAAGAGGGTGGAACGGAGAGGGAATTAAGGAAAGAAAGGTGGAAAAGGGAGGGAAGGAAGGAAAAGAAGGTAGAACGGAGAGGGAATTAAGGAAAGAAAGGTGGAAAAGGGAGGGAAAGAAGGAAGAAGGAAGGAAAGGGAGGGAGGGAAGGAAGGAAGGAAGGAAGGAAGGAAGGAAGGAAGGAAGGAAAAAAGGAAGGAAGGAAGGAAGGAAAGGAGGGTGGAAAGGGAACAACCAGGTAAGGCAGTGAACATTAACAGATAAACGGGCAGCAATCACGCGGTCAGGAGTAAATCGAGTGGATAACATTGGGCCGAGTATCTTTACGGTCTGTCAATAAAGGAAAACATCACTGCCTCTACTACAACACAGTACCACCATCACCACCATCACCACGATCACCACCACCATCACCACCACTACCACCACCACCACCACCACTACCCATTCGACCACATGACTGCCTCCACTTCAATACCTCCACGACACCACTACCACCTACCAGACCCCCTCCAATTTAAGTATCTCCTCTTTCTCCTCCTTCTTCTATTCCTCCTCCTCCTCCTCTTCCTATTCCTGATTCCTGCTCCTCCCCGTCCTCCACCACCTACTAGACCTTCTTCACTATCAGTACCACCTCTTCCTCTTCTTCTTCTTCTTCTTCTTCTTCTCCTCCTCCTCCTCCTCCTCCTCCTCCTCCTCCTCCTCCTCCTCCTACCCCCTCTTCTCCTCCTCATCCACTAACACCACGACCACACCAGCGTCTGACAATCAATCTCAAGGAAATAGAGGGCAGTGGAGTGGCATGGAACGGAGGAGGAGGAGGAGGAGGAGGAGGAGAAGGAGATCATATGTGCCAGGGAATAGCCGGGCGTCTCTCTGGCCGTGTGATTGAGATGATCTGAATATGAATGACTGCCAGCGCTCCTCCACCTCCACCACCACAACCACCACCATCTCCTCCTCCTCTTCCTCTCCCTCTTCCTTTTCCTCCTCCTCCTCCTCCTCCTCCTCCTCCTCCTCCTCCTCCTCCTCCTCCTCCTCCTCCTCTTCCTCCACTTCTTCCCCTTCTGCGCCTCCAGCCGCTTCTCCGACAAGTTTAATTCAAAGGGAAAACTTCAGACCATTGTAAGTGCCCTCCTTCCCTCCCTCCCTCCCTCCAGTCACTCCCTGCTCCTCCCTCCTTTTTCCCCTTCCCTTCCTTCTCTCTCTCTCTCCCTCCAGCGCACAATGCAAGGCAGCGTCTCGGGCATTCTCACAATGAACACTATAAACATGCATTCTTTCCGCCAACGTAATACAAATAGACAATCACACACGCAGACAAACGCACCGAAGCTCGTATTGTCATGAACCCCCAGCAAAGTGACTGACAGACGGCCACGCAAGACTGCACAATGGGAGAGACGTATTGGAAAACAGGTCTTAATTGTTGTCTTTTTTCTTGTTTTTTTTTTTGTGTGTGTGTTGTTTGTTTTACTGGGAAAGGATTTTATGTTGGTTTACTTTGCTTCCTCTCTTTCGTAAGTACGTTTTTTTTTTTTCATCTTAATGGGGGGATTTGAATATATGCAGCTTTACTTATTTCCTTTCTCTCTCTCTCTCTCTCTCTCTCTCTCTCTCTCTCTCTCTCTCTCTCTCTCTCTCTCTCTCTCTCTCTCTCTCTCTCTCTCTCTCTCTCTCTCAACCATAATCATCGCCACTGTTCATTTGAAGCCAGTAATCTCCGTAATGCCGTCCTGTCTTTCATTTACGACGATTACTTTCACATCATTTCATCCACATACACTCGCCGACCACTTCCACCCACAGCACTGCCCCCACACTTCCCTCAATCTACCACCACCACCATAACCCCCTCCATTACATTACGTTCCTATTCTTAAACGCATTGTTCTTTCATTAGCATTGTTTCAAAGGACTATAAAAATAAATTAAGTTTTCATGTGTGTGTGTTTTTTTCCCCTTTGAAGGTATAGAATCATGAAAACATCCCCGGTGACATCATTGGCTTCCACTATTGACTGTTCAAAAATATATTAAAGATTATAAACTTTCCATAAGGACTATATTTCAAAAGCCAAAGTCGGGTCCATACAGATCTTTTACCATACTAACAATGAGAAAGAATTGTCAAACTATCATTAGAATTATGAAAACAACCTTCAAAACCACCGAGAACATTGTAAAGGAAGAGCAGGAAGGAATGGAAGAAAGATGTTAAAAAAGGAAAGATAGAAGATCGTAATTAGAAGGATTATAGAATGGAGAGAAAGAAAAAAATGAGAGACTG
>NC_059300.1:3865455-3875455 GCF_017591435.1 Portunus trituberculatus | reverse complement strand
TATCAAGGCATCATGGAAACCAGGAACCGAGAAACAATACTGATCACATGTTAAGAGGTGGACACAATTTTGTGATCAAGACATTGATCTCCTTAATCCCACTGTAGGTGATAGTGTAAATTTTTTATCTGTAACTTTTCACAGAGGTGTGCACTATGAATGTGTGAACACAGCGAGAGGTGCTCTCTCCTCACTAGGGATAGTTGTGGATGGTTGCAGAGCAGGAAACCATTCACTTGTCAACAGGTTTCTACGATGGATGGTCAACTTGAGACCACCAAAACCCAGATATACAGAGACCTGGGATATTATACCAATGCTACAAAAATTGAAGAGTATGAGCCCATTACACACACTTTCCCTGAAAGAGTTGACAATAAAGGATGTTATGTTGATGGCACTTATGCTAGCAGCCAGGGTGCCAACTTTGCATTTAATAATTCTTAAGGATACAATTATGAGCAAGGATTCTATTTGTCTTTGGTTAGGAAGTGATATTAAGCAATGTAGTCAAAAATGTAATGCTCAGTTGATTAAGTTTCAGGCTTATGAAAGAGATAAAGGTTTGTGTGTATATGAAACTATGAAAATGTATCTCAAACGGACTGAACATTTAAGAAATGAGCTTCCACTGGAAGACAGAAAACTACTTATCAGTTTTATCGAACCACACAAAGATGTATCCATAGACACAATTGGAAGGTACGTGGATCAACAAGGTACTTGATATGTCTGGAGTGGACACTACAAAATATACAGCATCCACCCAGCTGCATCATCAAAAGCCAAGTCTATGGCTGTTCTGATAACCCACATCATGGCAAAGGCCGGATGGTCACGGGAGTCCACTTTTGCCAATCACTATGACAAATGATAACCCAAAGTAACGATCAATTCCAAGAAGCGGTAATAGGTAATACATAAGATACCACATAATGATTCTGATCACAATAATTTACAAGTTGGCATAATAGATATTATTCATGCACTTGCAAGTTTTATTTAACCAACAAAAATAAGGATTAAGGAATATGATAGAATAAAAGATACGACAGCCACATGGCTTTAAAACCTCATGGGAAAGCGTACTTCAGCAGAAAATGATTTGGTGAAGTAAAACTGATCAAATACATGAGACTCTTAAAAAGACTTTTGTTTCAGTCACACACGTTTTTAAGGGAAGTTTTATGGTTCTATTTACAGATTACATTGATATCTACCTTATATATCTTATATATAAAAATACTCTTACGAACAAATCTCCTCATAACTGTACAATTTGAAAAATATTGGCCACATAAGTTGTATTTCTAAAACACTCTTGTTTCAGTAACACGGTTTTTAAGTGTAGTTTCATGGTTTTATTGGCAGGTTAACATTATTTCTACCTTATTAAAACTAAAATCCTGCTATGGATAAATTTTATCATCTCTCCTTAATTTGAAAAATATATATTTTCAAAGGACTCTTGTTTCAGTCATACGTTTTTTTAAAGGTAATTTGATGGTTGTATGGCAGATTGATATGATATCTACTTTATTAACCCTTATACTGCCAGGACCATTAAATCAACCATCTAAGTACTCCTGGAAATTTTCTTGTGAACCCCGGACGGTTAGTGAACCCCAAATTGAGAACCCCTGATCTAGGGTCTCCTCCTCATCCTCCTCCTCTTCCTCCTCCTCCTCCTCCTCCTCTTTCTTTTCTCCTTCGTTCCTTGTCATTCCTCTCTTCTGTCTTCTATTTTTCTGCTTCACTACCATAATTTCTTCAGAGTTATCTTTTTTCTAATTTTGTTTTTTCATTCTCTCCTTATCCTCCTCAAATCCTCTTATTCCTCCGCATCTCTTCCTCCTCCTCCTCCTCCTCCTCCTCCTCCTCCTCCTCCTCCTCTTCCTCCTCCTCCTCCTCCTCCTTCTCTTGGTTTTATATCTTATTTTTAATCTTAATTTTTTTTCCATCACCTTATTCTTCGTATCCTTTCCCCCATTTTTTGTCTTCCTCCTCCTCAATCTTTTTGCTATTTTTCTTTATCTCTTTATTTCCTTCATAATCAACACCCTCATATTTTTTGTCCTTTTCTTCTGCCTCCAACTCGTTCTCGTCCTCGTTCTTATCCTCATCCTCCTCCTCCTCCTCCTCCTCCTCCTCCTCCTCCTAGCCCTCTTCAACACAAAATCACACACACACACACACACACACACACACACACACACACACATATAAAAAAAAACACACACACACACAACCTTATCATCTTCTTTCATTCTCATATCTTCGTTATTTCTTTCTTCCACATTTACCCTCTCACTTTCCTTTCCTCTCCTTTACTCTCTCTCTCTCTCTCTCTCTCTCTCTCTCTCTCTCTCTCTCTCTCTCTCTCTCTCTCTCTCTCTCTCCAAACAAGCAATTTTTTTCTTTAAATCCACATAAACCCAAAGCACTCACACACACACACACACACACACACACACACACACACACACACACACACACACACACACACACACACACACACACACACACACACACACACACACAGAAGAAGAAGAAGAAGAAAAAAAAAATAACGAGGAAGAAGAAGAAGAAGAAGAAGAAGAAGAAGAAGAAGAAGAAGAAGAAGAAGAAGAAGAAGAAGAAGAAGAAGAAGAAGAAGAAGAAGAAGAAGAGAAACAGACAAGGTACAAGAAAAATACGAACATAAACACGGACAGAAAAGAACATAGATAAAAAAGAAAACGTAAAACCTAACAAGAGAAAACAGGAAGACGATGAATAACACACTAGAAAAAAATAGCATAAAGGAAGCGGAGTTTCGTCTACGTTCTTCTAAGGCATTTTCGTTTAATCGAGATAGACTTAATGCAACGGAATAATGAGACGAAATTAGCCGGGAAAAGTTATGCGGGGAAGGTGGAAGAGGAGGAAGATTGGGAGGAAGGGTGGAAGGGTGGATGGAGGGGTGGAGGGGTGGAGTAGGGAATTGGTAGGGAGAAGCAAGGGAAGAAGTAAGGGATGGGGATGATAACAGGAAGAGGAGATGGAGGAGGAGGAGATGAAAAAGAGGAGTAGGAGGAGGAGAGAAAGTAAGTGGAGAAGATTGGTGTCATAATGACGTAGAAGAAACAGCAGAAATTGTTGAGGTTATCTCTTACATCACATATTCTCTCTCTCTCTCTCTCTCTCTCTCTCTCTCTCTCTCTCTCTATATATATATATATATATATATATATATATATATATATATATATATATATATATATATATATATATATATATATATATATATATATATATATATATATATATATATATATATATATATTCATATATTATATATATATTATCAAACCATGAAAGCAAAAACGTACATAAACAAATAGATGCATAAAAAAGACACATAAATCATTCAAAATATGAGAGAGAGAGAAAGAGAGAGAGAGAGAGAGAGAGAGAGAGAGAGAGAGAGAGAGAGAGAGAGAGAGAGAGAACAATAGGTGCTGCTTTGGTATGTAATCTACACAGCTAACGTGATGTACAGGAGTCAAATTCTACTTTGTTGTGCGATCTACAAGCTTCATTTATTTATTATGGCTTAAGTAGAATATCATTCATATACGTGTATTCATATACGTGTATATGAATAAAGTCATCAATATCTATGAAACAAAGAAGCAATGAAACCTGTTTAGAAGCAGAGTCAATACTTGAATTACGAATATTATTACAACTGTATTACAACGCCAATGAAAAGGCTCTTTCAAATGTAATATTGAAATTTACGTAACTATGACACTGTTTCACACTGATGTGAAAAAGTATGTAGTTACTTCATCTCCCAAAATTATACGATATGTTATAAAAAGTATTGAGCTTTGTAAGACCTTTAACCACAGAGGACTTGTACTGCTGGATATATTACCGTATGAGTTATGTACTAAGTTAACCGAAATAATGAAAATTAATTTGATGTTTCAATAAATAAATAAATATATAAATAACGGTGATTACGATGCACGTGACGCAGACAACGATGCGATTCCACAACAACGGTACGAGTTACCACGATAACAATGTGATTCCACGATAACGATGCGAGTTTCCACGATAAAGATGAGTTTCCACGACGATGCGATTTCAGCGTCCACGATAACGATGCGATCCCACGATAACGATACGAGTTTCCACGATAACGATCCGAGTTTCCATTATAACGATGCGAGTAAAATTAAACTAAAGCTATTCTAAAATTTGACAAAGATAGTTTGCAAGCTACTGTTAATCAAATGCAACTGCCTATGTCTCGTCTACTTGAGGGGTCCTATAGATATTCAGAGGCTAATAAGCAGGTGAAATCACAGAAGTGAGCGCAGGTCCCATATTCGAGACAACGACTATACCGGAATGAAATGTGTTATTGCCACATGTACTGTACCTTGTTGAGTCGGGACCGGAGCTGCGACACTCGAACAGACATTCCACTCATGCTTCAGATTCTCTAACCAGACAGTCTCTCGATACCAAGACAAGTGTTTTCTTTGTCTCTTGATAACAAAAGGAAAAAAATTCTTGTTATAGATCTAAATATGAAGCAAAGATCGCATAACCAAGTAACTCCATGACACATAGACCGCATACCAAAGCAACACCAAACAATACATATCACTTACTTTCACTCTCCCTCAGCCATCAGCTCAGCCTCGGCAGTGGTCACCTGGGGAAGAGACAATGAAGGTCACGCACACCTGAGGGGGTCAGGAAGACTCTCATGGGTAACTCATCAATAATTCTTCTGGTAAACTATTAGACCGCTCCATCTTCCTCTCAGATTGATGTACGTGATTGTCTTTTATAAGTTTGAATTGAGGATTTTGAAAGACAACCCTTACGGCATAAGGTGTTGTCGAATACTTATTACATTATTTTGTTTATTCATTAACTGAATGATTGATTTTACCTTATTAACTTATTTTACTTATTTTTATTTTATTAGATTTTCTATTTATTTATCCAATTTCCCTTATCTATTTATTTATATTTCATTGATGAATAAGATTGCTTACTTCTGCCATTTAGCAGTGAAGGTTGATTAGAAATGTAAAAATACACATATTATATTTCAAGACTTCAGATACCTTAGGATCGGTAGAGGGGGGAACGAACCAAAGAAACGGACGATGAAGGTAATAAAAGAAAACTAAAGTAACTGATAATGGAGTGAAAATGGCTAACAAACAAAGGGAATAAAGACGAGGACAACAGTGGAAAGAACGCACGTGGCGAAGGAACGGGTGATCGAGTGAAAGAGAAGAAAACCGGACGAAGAGAACAGTGAAGGAAGAGAAGAAACAGGTGATGAAGGAATGAAGGAAACAATGAAATGAGTGATGAGAGAAGAGAAGGAAGAAAAGAAGAAACCGATAAGGAATGAAGTAAGCAATGGAATGAAAGAAGAGAAGGAAGAAAGGAAGCGACCAATGAGAGAGTGAAGGAAGCAAATGAGTTACGAGAAAAGACAAGGAATAGAAGAAAAGAGGGAGGAAGGAATGAAGGAAGGAAATGAGTGATAAGAAAAGACAAAGAAGAGAAGAAATGACCGATGGGGGAGTGAAGGAAGCAATGAAACAAGTGATAAGAGAAACGAGGGAAGAAAGGAAATGGATAATAAAGAAGTGAAGAAAACAATGAAACGAAAGATGAGAGGAAAGAAGAAAAAAAAAAGAATGCAAGAGATGAGGGAGTGAAGGACGCGAAGTAAATGAGTGAAGGAGTGAAGGAGGCGAAGGAAGCTGGTGACGCGAAGGGAAAGTAAGGGCGGGAGAAAAGAGTCGCTGATTAAGGTCTTAGGGTTTATGGTCCCGTGTGGATCTGGGTGTTAAGGAAGGGCCGCTACAACTCAAGAGGCTGCACGTGTTGTGATGGAAACTACAAAACCTCACCATCAAAACCATGTCACTCCTTCCCTAACCCTTGTCAAACCCCTGCCATGCCTGCCCTACTCCTTACCTCCGATTCCTTTCACCTCCTCACCCTACCAACACTTTTTCATTAACGCTTGTCAAACCCCTGTCACCATTCCAGCTTCTAAACCCTCGCTTTCCTTTCCTAACCCCTGCCAAACCCATGCCATGCTTTCCCTACTGTTTCTCTCCGATTCTTTTCACCGCCTAACCCTGCTATCCCTCCTTCTTTAACGCTTGTCTAACCCCTGCCACCTTTCTAGCCTCTGAACCTTCCTTTTTTTTTCTTCCGTCTCACCCTACCATCCCTTCTTCCCTTCTTTCTTAACGCTTATCAAACCCCTGCCACCGTTCCAGCCTCTTTCCTTTAACCCTATCAAATCCCTACCATGTTTTCCCTAATTGTTATCTCAAAAATCTTTCACCGCCTCACCCTATCAAAGCCCTTTACCTGCCACAGTTCCAGCCTCTAAACCTTCCTCTCTTTCCCTAAACCCTGTCAAACCCCTGCATACCTTCCATACTTGTTACCTTTGTTCCATTCCACCACCTTATCCTTCCCTTATCCTCCTCTTACGTATGCTAACCCTTGCCAAATACCTGTCATGCCTTTCCTTGTGTTCCCTGTCACCACCCCTACCTCCCTTCCCTATCACTCATTCCCCTTCCTTAAGGCTTGTTCCTCCACTGCCCGCCCACTCCCGCCGCGTTTTGTCGTCCTGAGCGGTGAGTGAGGCGATAATGCGTCAAACTCGTAAGAAGGGTGCCATCGCCGCCCCGAGTTGGCTACTGTTGCCTTTGTGGTGCAGGTGCTTCATCATGGCGCTCAGAAAGGAACCAATATGGAGCACATAAATTGAGGCTAAGATATCGCACTCTTTTCTCTCTCTCTCTCTCTCTCTCTCTCTCTCTCTCTCTCTCTCTCTCTCTCTCTCTCTCTCTCTCTCTCTCTCTCTCTCTCTCTCTCTCTCTCTCTTGTACGTATTTTCTGGCTTTGATTTTACGCAGCTTATTCTTCCTCTCTCTCTTCCTCCTCATTCTCCCCTTTCTCCTCTTCCTTTACGTGACTTATCTTCCTTCTTTCCTCTCTTCACCTCCCATGCATGACCTTTTTATTTTTTTTATTCACATTCCTATTTACGTATCACCATCATTACCATCACCATCATCATCATTACCACTTTTACTACCATCACCATTACTTTCTCATCCATTTCACAAGCACATCTTAATTTGGCTCATGTTGTAAGCATTTCATATATGGAAGTTTCAACTTTTTTTCACTGAGAGGTTATCTTCACCATAGTCAGTTACAGCCTTTCCTTAAACACTTTCTTTTTTAACTGCAGCCTCATTAATAATCCTATAGCCTACAAGATACAGATTCGCCCTCTTATTCTCTCTCTCCATGTGTTCTTGAAAAAAAAAATTACTGTTGTGAATGAGAAAGAATGTGAGTGGTATAGTCTTCATCCGGATCAACCTTTAACTTTGATTGCTACTAAGCATATATTTTTAAGGAAAGATATGCTTAGTAGCAATCAAAGTTAAAGATTGATCCGAATGAAGACTATACCACTCACATCCTTTCTCATTCACAACACTTATTTCTCACTCTGACACATTTCTATTTGTACCACTACCTACAATCATTAAACTGGGTAAAAATTGCAAAATATATTCTTTTTAATCACCCTCATTCGTAAAGACACTTATAAAGGTTTCGTGGACTATTTCTGAGGGTGCTTATTTTTCGTATCGCTTTGAAAGAGTTAACATGTTCAGTTTTCTGTGGCTTCTTCAGTCACAATCTTCTTTTAAGCCTTCCTGCCATTCTTCCTCTTCGCTTTGTTCCTCATTCACTCCCATTATAAGCATGTCTTCTTTTGCTAGATCTTTAAAACTCTTCTGCTTTCCTTTCTCCTCCCATGACCCTTCCTCTCCTCCCTCTGCAGTATCCCACTCCCCACATGCTCCTCGTCTCTCAAAGGATAAACGTAGCAGTAAAACGGTTAATTTCTCTCTACATACTCAGCCGTTCCCATGCAGCCTCTCCCGATCTCTCACGTCTATCCAGCTCTCCCTCGGTAATCTCCCAGTCTCCCTTACAACCAAGCTCCATGTGCAATTTTCCAGCCTCCTAAACACCAGTCTCGCTACATCTGGTGTCTCAGTCAGCCCTCGTCCTCTCATGCACAGCCTCCTCCTCCTCCTCCTCCTCCTCCCTCTGTTCTGTCCTGTTCTGTTTACTAATCGTAGAAGTCTCAGCTCATTGAGGTTTTGTGGACAAATACTGGTGTTCTTCCTATGTAGTCCTATGTATTCCTTTAACAATGAGAAATTATCAATGTATCTATACTTATATGTGCAGCCTGCAAACTGCAAGACTCTTATCATAATTTTGGATATATTTTTTGGACATTTCTTTTCTCGGATAAGCTTTTCTAGTAGACCTTAATCTCTCTCTCTCTCTCTCTCTCTCTCTCTCTCTCTCTCTCTCTCTCTCTCTCTCTCTCTCTCTCTCTCTCTCTCTCTCTCTCTCTCTCTCTCTCTCTCTCTCTCTCTCTCTCTCTCTCTCTCTCTCTCTCTCTCTCTCTTTGGTTATCCTTAGCAAGATCACCTCTCGCATTAAATAATAAAAAAAATACATCAATGCACAGATACAAAAAAAAATTAATACACATAAAAAAATAACACGTAAGTAAATTACATATAGTTAAAGATACACTGAAAAAACGACTGAACAATCTGATGGGGTAGACGGAGAGGCACAGGAGATAGATGGACAGTTTGAAAGATAAACTGTATTGGTAGATATGTAGAAGAGAAGATGAATACAGACACACAACCTTCTGAGTGTTACGAAGGAAGGGTGAAACTAATGGAGTAAGTAAATACGTTGAAGTGAAGGAAAAAAAATAGAAACGAAGAAAGAGGAAGAGAAGAAAGAAATTATAATCGCAATCCTCGCAGCAAAAGAGAAAATGTGAAATAAAATAGAATAGAAACGGAGAGAGAGAAAAGAAACAAGGGGACAAAAGACAAAACACGAAACACAAACAAGGAGAAACACAAACAAAACACAGGAAGGAAAAACAAGAATAAGGGATGATAACCATTTCCCATCTCTTCCTCTCACTTCCCATCAATCCAAGACACCACCGCTTCCCCTCCCTGCCCCTCCCTTCCCTTCCCTTATAACCCCACCCTACCACGGCCCAAACATATACCAGCCCATCCCTGCCCATTCCTGCCTCTCCCCGCCCTTCCCCGCCCCTCTACATTCCCACATATAACAAGATTCGTCTTCCTTTCATTCCTCAGCGTTTTATATTTCCATGAAAAAAGGAAGGAGCGTTTGGGAGCAATGACAGGCGGTCCGGTGTGTGTGTTCGTGTTAGCCTCTCTCTCTCTCTCTCTCTCTCTCTCTCTCTCTCTCTCTCTCTCTCTAGCGTTGACGGATCTGCAGTAAATCCTGAAAACCCATCAGGTCTCCCGAGGCAATATACAGGATGCGCCTTTCTGTTAGCTGGGAGGCGGGGATGAGCACAGGGTCAGGAGGAGGAGGAGGAGGAGGAAGTTGTGGTGGTGGTGGTGGAGGGTAGTAAGGGCCAACTCTCTCTCTCTCTCTCTCTCTCTCTCTCTCTCTCTCTCTCTCTCTCTCTCTCTCTCTCTCTCTCTCTCTCTAATAAGTCATACACATGCCTACTACAGTTTTACATAGGAACACATCCGGCCGGAGAGTGACACACACACACACACACACACACACACACACACACACACACACACACACACACACACGCAATAATACACAAAACCAACCACTACTACTGTCTTCCTCCTCCTCCGCCTCCTCCTCCTCCTCCTCCGCCGCCTCCTCCTCCTCTTCCTCCTCCGCCGCCGCCTCCTCCTCCTCCTCCTCCTCTTCCTCCCTCCCCCACAACAGACACTGGCGCCTGAGCCTTCTCTGCGTTAAGTCGACCCTACGCTGGGAATTGTGTGGAAGACAGATACATACACACATACACTCAACACCA
>NC_059300.1:3817955-3860455 GCF_017591435.1 Portunus trituberculatus | reverse complement strand
AAGGAGGAGGAGGAAGAAGGACGAGAAATAGGAGGAATGAGATATAAGGAAAGAAGATGATAACGTGCATTGTATAGTAAACAGGGTGAGCCAAATTAAGCACGTTTCTTTAAGGAGGTGATTAGAAGTGTGATTGAGATGGCAGGTAGTGTTAAAATGGATAGATGCAAAGACGAGTAGATGATGAAATAGGGGAAACAGAAATGTTGATAGGAGATAAGAAAAAGAACAACGATATGAACGAGAATAGGGGAAAAAAAATGACAGAAAGATGAAAACAAGAAGAACAAGAATAAAAACAAGAATGAGAAGAATGACAGCAAGAACAAAACAGGAACAAGAATAAGAATTTGAAAAAAAAAAAAAGATGAGCAAAAATAAGGGCAAGAATAAAAACAAACAATAACATAAAGAAAGAGAATAAGCATAGACAGGCAAAAACGAAGAGACCTTATAGAAAAAGGAAATAATACTAGGATAATATGATGTAGAAAAAATAAAATAAAGATAAGAAAAAAAAACAAGAAAATAACAAAAACAGAAACAGACAAGAATAAGAATAATAACGTAAAGAGAACAAGAACAGGAACAAGAACAAAAACAAGGATTATAAGAGCAAAAACGACAAAACAATGAGAGAGAGAGAGAGAGAGAGAGAGAGAGAGAGAGAGAGAGAGAGAGAGAGAGAGAGAGAGAGAGAGAGAGAGAGAGAAACTATCAGAAGATAAAAATTATGACAAAAATAAAATAACGTCCTGTGGTTTTCACTCGCTGTCATTAATATCAAAATATCCTTCAATTAAAAGAAAGATAATTTCATGCATAAATTCATGTTCAAGATGTATTTAATTTCCATCAGCAAACACTTAATATAATAATGATTAGCAGGTGTGTGTGTGTGTGTGTGTGTGTGTGTGTGTGTGTGTGTGTGTGTGTGTGTGTGTGTGTGTGTGTGTGTGTGTGTGTGTGTGTGTGTGTGTGTGTGTGTGTGTGTGTGTGTGTGTGTTAACAATACTATCGAAGCAATGAAAAAAACTAATATACTGCTGTTGCTGCTTATTGCCTCCTACTTTTCCTCCTATTTCTCCTCCTCCACGAGGCAAAGCACTTTTTCTTTAATAGAATTGTTAACATTTGGAATAAGCTTCCTTCAGAAATAGTAAACAGTACTTCTATTGCATCATTTAAAAACAAGATTGATAAATACTTAAGAGAATAACCCCCAACAAGTTATCTTCTTGTCCGAATAATTAAACATGATATTAGTATAATAATTATTTTATGTATCTTTTCTTATAGATAGATATGTAGAGTTCACCGTAGGGTGAATAGTAGAATCTCCTTTCATCCTTTCTTGTGAAAATTCTATGTCAGTTTTTCCATACTGCATGGTACTTTTCCCAACTATTTTCCATGCCAGCTAAAGCTGGAGGGAGTGGTGGGTGGGGAGGAGCCTTCTCATGTACTGTCCTGTCTCTCTTATCTGTAGCAAGTTAGTAGTTACCAAACAGCTTCGAAAGAACCAAGAGGTCTGTTGCTGTTTGGCTTTCCTTTGTATTCCTTTGTATTCTCTTCCTCCTCTCCATCCACCCTTCACACACATATTAGTGCAAAAACAAATACATAAAAGATTGCAATAAAGAAATACCCAAAAATTAAAGAAAAGAATTAATTATTTGATATTCGAAAGAGAAAACACCAGAGAGAGAGAGAGAGAGAGAGAGAGAGAGAGAGAGAGAGAGAGAGATGGAGTGTTCATTTTCTCCAAGCTACTGAGGGGCAAGAAACATAACGTCACTGGCACGAGGCAACAGAAGGAGAAGGAGGAGGAAAAGGAGAAGGAGAAGGAGGAGGAGGAGATGGAGAAGTACGAAAGGACGAGGATATGGAAAGGAAGAGAAGGAAAAGAAGAAAATAAGTAGAAGCCAGACCAAGGAAGAGGAGGAAATAAAGACGAGGGAAGAAGAAAGAAGGAGGAAGAAGAATATAAGAGGATGACGTAAAGAAAATAAAGAAAAGGTAGATAGAGAAAACTAGGAAGAAGATGAAAAGAAAATGAAGGAAAAAATAAGAAAGGGAAGGAAAGAAAGGGCAGAAGGAAGGAAGAAGAGGAGGAGGAGGAGGAGGAAGGAGGGAAATGTCAGGCATACGTCATCTTTCTTGCCCAGAGCGATGGAGGAGGAGGAGGAGGAGGAGGAGGAGGAAGAAGAAGAAGAAGAAAAATTAGAAGAGGAAGAGGAGGAAGAAAAAGGCAAAAATAGGAAGGTGTGTGAGAATACGGTGCACAGATTTATGTCAAAGATATTGTATAACCTTAATAAAGAAGCGAATTTCATACAGAATAGACACACAACACACACAGCCACAGACACACACACACAAAAAAAAAAATTAATGATAATAAATAGATGAATAAATAAATAAATAGAATAAATAAATAAATAAATAATGATGATTGTGATGGTGGTAATAATAATAATAATAATAATAATAATAATAATAATAATAATAATAATAATAATATAATAATAATAACAATAATAAAAATAATAAAACAATAAATAGAAGAAGAAGAAGAAGAAGAAGAAGAAGACGAGAAGAAGAAGAAGAAGAAGAAGAAGAAGAAGAAGAAGAAGAAGAAGAAGAAGAAGAAGAAGACGAAGAAGAGAAGAAGAAGAAGAAGAAGAAGAAGAAGAAGAAGAAGAAGAAGAAGAAGAAGAAGAAGAAGAAGAAGAAGAAGAAGAAGAAGAAGAAGAAGAAGAAGAAGAAGAAGAAGAAGAAGAAGAAGAAGAAGAAGAAGAAGAAGAAGAAGAGGAAGAAGAAGAAGAATGATAATAATAATAATAAAGATGATAATAGTAATAAACAAAATATCGCTGTTCTTACCTTGAGAGAGAGAGAGAGAGAGAGAGAGAGAGAGAGAGAGAGAGAGAGAGAGAGAGAGAGAGAGAGAGAGAGAGAGAGAGAGAGAGAGAGAGAGAGAGAGAGAGAGAGAGAGAATTTGACCTGGTTTATTTCTTTTAATTTTTATCTCTCCTTGGTTGTTCTCCCTGATATATAAACAAAAATATAATCAAATAGCCAACAAATTAACTAACTAACAAACAGCACAGTGAAAAAACCCTCAAGTCTTCGCAAAAAATCAAATGTTTATTGTACTCCGCTTAGTCACTTCACTCGGCTCTTCCTCCTGGCACACACACAACACAAGAGTTTAGAGACACTTTTCATAACTTTGGATGTACTTTTCAATTGTTATCTCCCGACACTCCTTCACTGAGCCTTTTTTTCTCTCTTCTTTTGTTTTTTTACGCCTTTTTGTTGTCCAATAGATGAATAAGTAAAAAAGTATGTAAAATAAATATATAAAGAACTAGAATGAAATGAACATGCCCAATTTATCGAGGTAATCAAATATTGTGCATTTATCACTTCTCTTTGCTCCCTCTTCTACACACACACGTTTTTCAGCTGTACGGTACGGGCTATTAACCACCTTGCTTCTTGACCACCACCACCACCACCACCACCACCACCACCACCACCACCACCACCATCACCATCACCATCACCATGAACAACAACGAGGAAATCAAGATTTTATCTATGTTGTACTCCATTAAAGCACTACATTTGCGCTTCTATACACAACCTTCAAGTGCTCTTTTTAGTGTTTCTCCCTTCACTACAACCATCACCGCCACAGAAACCACTAACACCACCACCACCATGCACCACACTACCAGCAGGTCCAGGAGCAGCACTCGCCGGTTGGATAATAGCAGAGTAGAAAGTCTTCGCTCAGCCTGTGAAACCATCATCATCAAGACGCCATCTGCCGGTGCTTTAACACACAGTGCTTTGGTTCACATCCTGTACCTTCTCGTATTCAGGTTTTTCTTCTATATACATATTCGTTTGGTGGTTTTCTCATCTTTAGCCATACTCTATCTTTAAACGTAGTTTAGAAAGTCAAAATTCATTGATATAAACCTCTTATATCAAAAGTTTTCTTTGATTTTTTATGACTGAATTCTGTAATCAAGAAATGTTCTTAATTGCAGTAGGCTAATCATTTTTTCCTGATCTGAACCTCAAGCAAATGTAAATATTTTTAACTGGAATACTTTATACGTAAATATTATTTTGTGTTCATAGAAACGGTGTGCAGACAGAAATATTGAGCTTTTACCAATATCTCACATTTAAACAAAGTTCAGGAAGTTAAAATCCACATTTCACTGATTGATATCAACTTTTAATAAGGACACATTTGTTCTACTTTTCATGATTTAAAATATGTAGTTAAGAAAGAATTCTTGAAAAAAAAAAGATATTCAATCTTAACTTTTTTCTATTTATTAATAGAGAAATCTTCTTTATTCAAAGTAAACACATTATGGACATGTTGAATATTTTATGCTTTTCATAGGAACGGTGTGTAGATAATATTATATAACGACTTTCATAAATTATCTCAAAACATTATGAAATACTTTATACACATTCTTTCTCTTTTACTTTATTAATCCAATTCACTTTTCTTTTTCTCCTTATTCATGTTTGTCTTAACTCTGGCACACACGTTCGGTACTTGTTTGATATTATGTACTTTTCTTTTACTTCGCCTGAATAATAATTCGGTCATCTAAGACACATTCTTTCATGTTAAACTTTACCATTCTAGTTCACTGTTCACTTAACACGTGTTTTTCTCTAGTTTAATTTGATATATTAATCAACATCTTTATATATTCAAGCTTCTGTCGTTTTGTTTCTCCTTTCTATCCCCTTTATTCTGCTCTTCTACTTTGCGTATATAGTAATCTTCTCTTCCGATTTTTCTTCTTCCT
This sequence comes from Portunus trituberculatus, assembly GCF_017591435.1. Taxonomy (NCBI): domain Eukaryota; kingdom Metazoa; phylum Arthropoda; class Malacostraca; order Decapoda; family Portunidae; genus Portunus; species Portunus trituberculatus. The sequence goes on along the minus strand of NC_059300.1, from coordinate 3,855,602 downwards.
CCTCCCCTTTCTCCTCAAACACGTCTCATATTTATCTCTACCACACACGATTCACTGCCCATTTATTCTAGTTTTAATTCCTCCCACAACTAGTTTTATTCATCATTTCCTTTCCTTCATATTTTAGTAATCAATACATTTCATATCTTAATCTACTTCTCACCATTGATCCATCCCTCCTTCACCTGCTCTACTACGTATAGCCTAAACTTATTTCCTTTGCCTTCCGTCTTTTTCTCCTCCTCGTCCTATCACTCCACGTGCCTTTTGCGCCTTCCCCTCTTCCCCCGCCTTCTTCTCGTCTTCTCTCCTCCAAGCATCCATTCCTCAATTCAATTCCAACACCAACTCCTCTTTCTCTACCAACAGCATCACAACCACCACCTCCTCCTCCTCCTCCTTCTCCTCCTCCTTCTTCTCCTCCTTCTTCTCTTCCTTAGATAAGAGGGCGCATAAAATAATCAATATACGTTTAAAGATAAGCCCATTTCGCTAACAGGAGGCGACATAAGGAACAAAGAAAAATATAATAATAGAGACAACTCATAAGGAAGAGGAGGAACAAGAGGGCAGAGACGACCGCAGAAGAGGTATGTGCCATCATCACCAGGAGGAGGAGGAGGAAGAGGAGGAGGAGGAGGAGGAGGAGGAGGAGGAGGAGGAGAGAAAGAGTGATAAACGAAGTGGAAAGAAGGTGGTGGGGAAAGGACCGATAGAGAGGAGAGAAGAGAAAGTGGGAGGAAGAGAAGAGAGTGGGAGAGAGAAAGCGAGGAGAGAAAGTGAGCAACGAGGCTCTTACTCACGCCTCATGATACCCCTTAGAGAGAGAGAGAGAGAGAGAGAGAGAGAGAGAGAGAGAGAGAGATGGAGGAGACAGCGGGAAGGAAGAAGGAAACGGAGATGAGACGGTGATGAGGAAAAGGAGGGAGATACGGAGATGAGGAAAAGAGAGAGAGAGAGAGAGAGAGAGAGAGAGAGAGAGAGAGAGAGAGAGAGAGAGAGAGAGAGAGAGAGAGAGAGAGAGAGAGAGAGAGAGTTTTAAAAAATCACAGTAAAAGTTAATGTCTTATCGATAGAGGAAGATGATGATGATGACGATGACGAGGAGGAGGAGGAGGAGGAGGAGGAGGAGGAGGAGGAAATAACAACAACAACAACAACAACAACAACAACAACAACAACAACGACAACAACAGAAGAACAACTAATAGAAGAAGATGAAGAAGATGTAAAGAAGAAAAAGTAGAACAATAGCAACAACAACAACAACAACAACAACAACAACAACAACAACAACAACAACAAGAGAAAAGCAGCAATAGAAGAAGGAAAATGGAAGAAGGGGAAGATGAAGTGGACGAGGACGAGGAGAATATTTGTGTGTAATATAAATTTATATATCAATAAGTAAAATAAAATGTCATATTGTTGTTGTTTGTTTTTTTAAGTCAATAATCTTTTACATTTATAAGGACCACCACCACCACCACCACCATAGCCACGTACTACAACCACTAAAAGCACATAGGAACACTTATCGCGTCTCTTGGCCTCTTGTAGTAGGTCATAAAGTAACCATAAAGCATGAATAGCAATGAACAATCTCAGGCGCTGGTTCGTCCCTGCTCTAATCCTTCCAGCGTTCAATGCCAAGCCATCAGCCACGCACGGCCGCCCAGACATCAGAACCAAGGAATATAGAGAACCATATTTTGAAACACCTATACACCATACCTCCACTACTTTCAAAAAGCTCTTGCCTCTACCTTTAATGACAAATCAAGAAAACTTCTCCATTACTGATACAAGAAACACCCTTGAGAACTCACTTGATTACCTATGTGGCCTTGGGGAAAATAGTGATGAGATACCAGAGCGTTTCAGGATACGTCACGTAATAGGACTGTATTTTGAAACACTACTTTCAAAAAAGCTCTTGTTGAAGTTACACAGGTTTTTAGGTATCTATATGGCTCTAGTGACAGATTTCCAACATTCCTGCATTACTAACAAGAGAGAAACACAGTGGTGGTGAGAGAGCTAACACGTTTGCTATCGCTTGGTGCTAAGATGGATATTACGGATGATGTAAAAAGGTCTCTGGATGTGTGGTACCAGAGACAGTTAGTACCCAAACCACTTAGTCTCCAAAATATTTCTAGACTCAGACGTCTGGACTACAGGATTCGTGAAGACAGCATGTCGATCCACACATCCCATCCATTCTTCCATCCACTACACGTTGACCTATCTATCCGCTACTATAACAACCCATTAATCCATCCATCCATCCACTGTTTACTGACACTCTACCAATCTACTCACTCATTCATGTTCATCCACCAAACCACTTCCACATTCAACCGCCTATTTACTCACCTACAATAAACCTACCATGATGAGCGAGGCAAAGGGTGGGAGGAAGAATGAATGTGGGGATGGGTGGGTGGATGGATAAGATTTGTTGCTAGTGACTCGCTAAGTAGGAGGCTGCATGAATTGATGAACCATGCAAGTCAGTGGTTAGATTAATGAGGGAGTAAGTAGTTGAGTGGGGATGCAGACTTATTCGGACCTTGGCTCATTCAGACAAGACTCGGACCCATGTTGTGGCTGATTCGGATTCATGTTGTAGATGATTCTGACTCATGTTGTGGCTGATTCTGACTTTTTTTCACTCTTTCGCACTTCATGAGGAAACACGTATATGTGATAGATAATCCGTGTTCTGCCAGTTTATAGTTGTTAAACATTCATTTCATCAATTACTGTCCATTCATTGTTTCATATGAAGTGGTGATTCCATGAAACAGCTTCACTTCTGTTTTGTTACAATGTCTGATAAAAAATCTAAAAACTACAAAGCAGTTCTTCATGATGACCTTTTTACCAGCAGCACCTAATGTATCATCATTTGTGACTGACTTCGAGATAGGCTTGTGGAAGGCACTGAGGTCTGGTTTTTACTCTGTCATTCATAGATGGGCACACGATTTCGATCAGGCACTATGAAGAAAAGTGCAGGAACTAGAGCTCCAGACCTCATGCTGTAAGAAAGTTAGAATGTACATTTGCGTTGCCATTTCTACCTTGCGAAAATGGTACAGAAGCATTTAATGAACTTTCAGGCAAGGTGGGTGTAATTAGGTAGGTCTGTTGCCTGTAAGGGAATTTATGGATTATGTTGACCAAACCTGATTGCAGAGTACAGTGTGGAAAACCGTGAACTGGTCAGTGCTTGGACGTAGTAATAGGACAAAAAAATTATGTGGAAGAGTGGCATCATAGGCTCAATAGAAGAGCAAAAGAGGGTACGAGTAACCTCCCATTTTATCTATTAATATTTTTATTGTGCTCTGAGGCAAATGAAATACCACAGCAGGTAAAACTAGTTAAAGAAGGTAAATTAAAAAAGATATCAAAGAAAACAAGTTAAGAAAGTGCAAGGGCGCCTCATGAGACTATGGAAAGATTACAATGAGAAGAAAATGACAACTACTCGGTTACTGAAAAACTGTTCAGTGTTTGTAAAAGAAATGTTTCCTAACTATTTATTCATTATCCAATTCTTATCTTTCTAGTTTATATATATGTATATATATATATATATATATATATATATATATATATATATATATATATATATATATATATATATATATATATATATATATATATATATATATATATATATATATACATATATATAAAATACTTGAATTTATCTAAGAAAATATCAATTTTAATTTTAGTGCTAAGTTTTCAATATGTATCGTTTTAGCAACTTAATCTCAAGTACTTTTTTCTATTATTTTACATGTTATAGTTCTAAGTTTCAGCTGTAGTGCAAAAATTTTAGCTACTTAACTTCAAGCAATTATTTTGTTATTATTTTACATGAAATATGCATTTGAAACTTTCATTAAATGCATTACTTGTTTCCTTTATTGTTTAAATTTCTTTGTCGTTTTAAATAAGGTCCAAATAAGCCAGTAAAAGATCCAAATCAGCCATCAAATGAAGGTCCGAATCAGCTTGAATAGAGGTCTGAATGAGACATTAAATGAGCCGACGAAGCCACGTCCGACTCAACCAAGGTCCGAATAAGCCTGTACCGCAGGGTTCTCAACCTTTTCATCGTTAAGAACCCCCTGAGTTATAAGACCATCTACCCAAACCCTCAGTATTATCACATGAAACATGGAACTCAATATGCAATGGTATGGCAAAGGATTTTCTTAGATCAGCCATCTAAGTACCCCTGGAAATCTTTTTATGAACCCCCTAGGGTTTCGCGCTGTCAGGATGGCCACTGTCCATGAGCTAACATCATTAGGTCTCTATGACGCTGAAGACGTCTATGCAGAACGGTTTGGTTGGCAATAGACAATCTCATTATCAGACTTTGATTTCTAACTTATGAAAATAAACTCATTTAAGGGGCTTCATATGTTCATGGTGTCTTGTATATAGTCTACTTGCTAACCTAGAAGGAAAGAAAATATCATAAAATATCATACTAACTTCGAGTTATCAAGTGAGGAAAAAGTATTTTTTGTCCCAGGAATAGAGCTAGATGGTATATATATATATATATATATATATATATATATATATATATATATATATATATATATATATATATATATATATATATATATATATATATATATATATATATATATATATATATATATATATATATATATATATATATATATATATATATATATATAAACACAATGCATAGTTATAACATAACTACTATTATAGCGTTTTTTGTCGTAGATACATGTTTAAAAATACTTTACCTATCTTGATATCTCTTTATGTGACAGAAGAATATCCAGAAATATACGATATGCAGTTGACCATCTTTTCTGTGAAATATTATGATATCTGTTGAATCTGGTGACTTCAACGGGAGTTTGGGTCCTCTCTTAGTGTTTCCTTATATTTGAAACATTGATATTTACACGTCATTGTGATCAGGGAAATAAAAGAAACTAAATTTGCTTTTTTTTATCTAAGAGCATGAAATAGAAAAAAAATTATGTCTACAGGTGGCAGTTTATGTATAAGACAAGCAAACCCAAGGCCCAAGGCAGGGAACTGGCTGCAGGTCCTCCTTTTCCTTGATGGCCTCAAGCTTCACTACTAGTCGTCCACTTGCAGCGCCTCACACTAGGCAAGGGTCGCCATAAAAAAGAGATCAATGTCTACCACTCATCAGATGGTGCCGTGAGGGGCTCTAAAGGGGTGATAAGGGCTCCTTGCATAGAGTCTGGTGGTGAGTGATGTGTACGGGTCCCCTGCTTATAATGACACCGGGCTGAACAACTCGCCATGAACGAGGGCACGCTGTGCGCCATGAGCCAGGCATTGACAGTACCAGTGGTCCTTTACGTTAGGTTAGGTTAGGTTGGGTAAAAAGACTCACTTCATGACAGTGTTTGGGGATTGGTGTGTGGCGGGTCATTGCTCATAGCGACCCGTGTGAGGCATTGCAAGGTTGCATCGTCACTGCTCTCATAACCACGGGACTGGGGTTGACCCTTCCAGAGTGAAAAGTTTCGTCCCAGTACCTGTGTAGGTAATAATACTTTGAATCGTTTCGCCATCGCCATCGCCGCATCGTTAGCCTCGATAAACGGATCGTTATCCTCGACAAACACATCTTTACCGTGGACACTGGAATCGCAACCTGTCGTGGAATCCCATTGTTAACGTGGACTAATTTTCCTTTGCGGCTTCAAGCTCACTGGTTGTCGTCAACTTGCAGCGCCTCACACTAGGCAAGGGGTCGCCTTAAGCAGTCTGCTGTGTCTACTGTCCGCCAGATGATGCAGTGAGGGGCCTTTAAGGGGTGATAAGGACTCCTTTTATCGTATCTCTTTTACTGTATTTTTTTTTTTTTTTTCTCAGGGTATAGTTTAGTGTTCTTTGACCTTTTGTAAGTTCGTGCACCTTTTCGAGAAGCAAGGAGGACTATAAAAGAAATGCATCAATATTTGTAATTTTCCCCTACTTTAAGACTGAAAATCGATAGATAACATTATTGTATATCTACCTGAAGCTATAGTTTTTCGGTCCTAAACAGTCGCTATATAGTGCGAAATGTACTATAACAAAATGCCACATCTCAAACACATCAGGCCCGTGTTCCGTCTGAGTATAATATATTACTATTGTGAATAAATCGTAATACTTTGATTAATGTCAATAGGAGAGGACCCAAACTGTCACATTTTCAGTGTTCGCAGGTTGGTTTAATTCAGGAGTGGGTCAGCATCGTCTCGCGGTACAGAGTAGTCGTCTCTAAACACTGTATTACGATGTATCTATTGATTTACCATGCTTTTACTCCTTCCAGTATTTTTCTGTTCTTATTCTACCATGGTATTTCTTTATAGTTACTTGAGTTTATACGACTAACATCATAATATAGAGCAAAACATAATTGTCTGGTGTACCAAGATCTTTCATTTCTAGAGACTTAAATACAGCACGGAACCTTAACACACATTTCACCTCGCTTCTGCACAGGTTAATTCTTCACAAGGAATGAGTAGAGCAATATTTGTTCGGTTTTCTTTATGAGAAAAAAGAAAATTAGCGGCCGAAACAGAAATAGTCCGAGGGTGCTGTAGTGTTTTCATCACCGTGTTCCTAAGCTGTGTCTTGCCATAGCCTGAACATGGTATTCAGTTCAGTTCAGTTGATAGGCGGAAGTGTAGCCTGGATATCGGCACTTCCTGATGTGTTTTGGTTTGGGTTTTGTCTGGGTCTGTAGCTGTAATTAATTATTATTTAAACTTTTTACTTTATGTTCTCTTATTTTCCAAAAATTATATATTATTTCTTTATTTTCTTCTATACCAGATTTTTCAAAAGTAATTTTCCAATGAGGTGTTCTTCATTTTCTGGGTAAGGACGTTGCCAGTTGGGGTGTTTGGATCTTTCATTGGTGTAGGCTGGGCAATGTAGGAGGAAATGTTTATGCTTTAGACTATAGATCAGGGAATCTCAAACTTTTTCTCGTTAAGAACCCTCTGAGTTATAAGACCATCTACCTGAACCCCCAGTAATCTGACATCGAACAGAATGTTAATTTAGTGACTGACACTAACTCAATAGGCAAAGGTATTCTGCAAAGGATGTATCATTAAATCAGCCATCTAAGTACCCCTAGAAATCTTCTTGTGAACCCCTGGGGATTCGCGAACCCCAGATTGAGAACCCCTGCTGTACCGGTTGATTGAATAGATGGATGTGGTTTGGTGAACATGTTTTGGTAAGTGTCTCGCGAGTACCAAACATTATTTGCTCTCAGACAGATTTGTCTTGACTATTATGAGACTTAAGTAACATCCGCCCCAGTGACTAGCTCCACCGTCACACAGCCGCGGCTGAGGACCCATCACGGCCAACAGTCAACACGCCGCGGCACAGGTCGAAGTGAAAGAGGGAGGTGAGGAGGGGAGCAGTGTGAAGTATGGCAAGCACAGAGCCAAGCGACGGGGAGGAATGGTCGTAGTAGAAGGTTGCCCGCCCGCCACAACGCTATCTATTAATTCAGAGAGAGAGAGAGAGAGAGAGAGAGAGAGAGAGAGAGAGAGAGAGAGAGAGAGAGAGAGTTTCAAACTACTTATATACAATTTTCATATATTTATGATTAAGAGTTTTTACATGATTTTATTCACACACACACATAAACATACACGGCCCGGTAGCTCAGTGGTTAGAGCGCTGGCTTCACAAGACAGAGGACCGGGGTTCGATTCCCCGGCCAGGTGGAGATATTTGGGTGTGTCTCCTTTCACGTGTAGCCCCTGTTCACCTAGCAGTGAGTAGGTACGGGATGTAAATCGAGGAGTTGTGACCTTGTTGTCCTGGTGTGTGGTGTGTGCCTGGTCGCAGGCCTATCCGAAGATTGGAAACAATGAGCTCTGAACTCGTTCCGTAGGGTAACGTCTGGCTGTCTCGTCAGAGACTGCAGCAGATCAAACAGTGAATTACACACACACCAAATATTAAAATATTTCTTTATTTAGTTGTGTTTGGTCATGTTCTTTATTCTGCTTAAACAATTCGCCTCGTGAAGAATTGAAGATACCAAAACACAAGGTACTCAGCTTCATTTCACTATTAATCATCAGCTTATTAACATGACCACATTGTTCCAGAAGAGCACGCACGCACACAACCACACACACACACACACGTCTCCATTAACTCCAGCTGTACATATCATTACATTATGAACTCTTCTTTATGCCGTTTTCCTAGAGTCCAATATTGATGTCATGTAATCAAAACCACGGTAAAGTGCACTCCACAGCGCTTCGAACCTACCGGATAGGTTCGGAGTGCGATTTGGAGCGCACCCTAGGTTTACTTTCATTCACTCATTGGTTCTACTGACGAGCCTTTCACTGTGTAGATCATGTTTTCAAAATTTGATAAATGAAACGTCAAAATAAACTGTCTGAAAATAGATAGGTTGAATTGATTTCTAATCCTAAACACTTACCTCTTCACGTTAAATGACCAGCTCCTTCCTCGGTGTTATTTGCAGAGGTGAAAAAGAATAGAAAGAGCACAGATAAGAGGGAGCTGAGAGAACTAAGAGGAGGGAGGCCCCAAGGAGATGAAGAGGAGATAAAATGGAAGGCATAAGTCAATAAGAGAAACAAAAGAAGAGTAACAAGACGGACGCTTATTTCTTATTTGGAAAATAAGACACTGCGAACAACAGCAATCACTACCTCACACAAATGCGCAGCGTCACTGCGGGTGAGCATGTGGGCCGCCTCCAAAGCGTCAGGGCCCACTCCGTGAGTGTTGCCACGCTTCCATGACTAATTTTCCCTACAGCCAAGGTGATTTTCCCCTACATTACCCTACGCTCACAAATCGTGATTATATACTGAAATAAAGACTACACATGCAAAAAAGAAAAAAAATGTTTACTTACATGCTTAGCAGGTTGATGATGATTATGAAGATTCTTGTGCTTCAACGAACATAGCATTTTCATCTTTATCCGAGTATTTTGAGAAGTACCTTGTTCTTGCACTTGAATACCGCTTACACAGAGAAGGGTCAGGGCAAAATTTGATGGAAATCTCTCGTATGTTTTAATTATTGATTCCAGTGTCTTAGTCGATAACTTATTTCTAAGTTTTGATTTGTTGTTGTTAAGTTTCGAGAATGTTCTTTCAACTTCTGCTGTACTTTGGGGTAATGCTGTTACTCTCAGCATGAAGGTTGATAGTTGTTCATATGAAGCTACTTTTCTCATTTCTTTCCAAAACTCCTCAATGCTCTTACTTTCCCATCCTCCTTTCTTCACCTCTTCATCAACTAAAATTGACCTCCATTGTCGATCAGTGATTTGTACATTAGCATCAGGAAGAAAACGTGGTAGCCTCTGAAACAAGACTGCTGCTGAGTTCACTTCAGCTTTATCCTTCAAAATGTATTCATGGTTAACGTCTTTGAGTGCCGCAAAAACTGGATCCACTAGATTAATCCTTTTTAGAATTTGACAGCATGCAGTTTTGTACCAGTTTCTACACCGTGAAAGAAAGCTCCCTCTTTCGTGTGGCTTCAGTTTTGACAGGGTTTCGCTTGCAAGTATCCCAGGATAGACTTTATCCAACTGCAACCAATTTGATTCAAAATGGAAAAAATAAATGGAGGTATACTTAACACATTCTAACTCCCGACGTGTCTACAAAGTAATATCCTCTTATATTAAGAAATGATGGACTGTCTATGTAAGCCATATTGAATTTCAGTTGAATTTCAGTCGTGCCATATTTATTTTCAGACTTGTAAATGCTATAGTTTCTTAATAGTATTGAGAGGAATGTCACTAACGGGATCGAATCCAGCCGTACTGGACACGAATCGTCGAGTCAGGTAGAGAAAGGATAGACACGTATCAGACTCGTCTCTCTCTCTCTCTCTCTCTCTCTCTCTCTCTCTCTCTCATTTTGATTTCGTGTATGAAATTGATTGACAGTTGAAAATTTTAATTTTCCCTACATTCCCCTACGATGAGGCGATTTTCCCCGTAGGTATCCCCTACTCCCTACAGAGGCCTAAAATCCCCTACCGTAGGGGATTTCCCCTACGCGTGGCAACACTGAACTGTCTCCGTCCCTTTTTAACATAACATAACATAACATAACATAAATAATAGGATAACAAAGGGCCACCAGGGCCCATCTAGGTTATCCTGTATCAGTCGCACAGCGACCTCGTCATCAGTACTTAAAGATACACTTACAAGTACACAATACATTATATACTAATTCTAAATATTTGGCCCATTAACAGGGCTAAGTCCTGCAGCGAAATCCTCTACAATCTGTGGTCCCCATACATGGGGATCATGTCTTGTTTAACTATAGTAAATTTCTTATAAAAACTATCATGCAGTGCTATACATAATTATAAATCTAATAAATTTAAGTGCTTATCTAATCTGTTTTTAAACATTGTCAAACTAGTGCTATTTACAACCGTCTCTGGCAATGCATTCCAGAAGTCTACCACCCTATGACTAAAGAAATATTTTCTTATATCTAACCTGCAGCCTTGCTTTCTAATCTTCCTGCCATGATTTCTAGTCCTACTTCCCTCCTCTAAGGTAAAGAAAGATCTCACATCTATGTAGTTTGTATCTGAGAACATTTTAAATAACTCTATCATATCCCTCTTATACATCTCCTCTCAAATGAAAACATGTTTAATTCCTTTAATCTATCTCTATACTCCAGGCGCTTTAATGCTGGTATCATCCTAGTTGCTCTTCTCTGAACTGCTTCTAACATGTTGATATCCTGCCTATAGTGGGGTGACCAGGCCTGTATGCAATACTCTAAATGGGGCCTAACATAGGAATTATATAAGCTACGCACCACTTCCTTACTTTTATAACTAACATTTCTATTTATAAAACCCAGGATCCTATTTGCCCTATTTCTTGCTTCTAAACATTGCTTTGAAAATTTCATAGTCCTGTCTATCACTACTCCTAAATCCTTTCCTTCCTCTACTGCCTCTAGCCAACATCCCTCCATCTCATAGTTAAAGTTTGTGTTGTCTTTACCTAAATGCATAACCTGACACTTTTAGAATTAAACTCCATCTGCCACCTGTCTGCCCATGCTATCAGCCTGTCCAGGTCTCGTTGTATTCTGTAATTGTCCTTTTCACCCTGTACTGCACATGCTATCTTAGTATCATCTGCAAACTTTGATACTTTGCTACTAATTCCTATATCTAAATCGTTAATGTACACCAAGAAAAGAAGAGGTCCTAGCACTGATCCTTGGGGTACCCCACTAACCACTTCCTTCCACTCAGACATTGCCCCATTTAATACTACTCTCTGTTTCCTATCAGAAAGCCATTCACTAATCCAATCAACTAACCTACCCCCTATCCCATGTAGTCTCAATTTGTACACTAGCCTCCTATGCGGTACCTTATCAAACGCCTTGCTAAAATCTAGATATATAACATCTATGCTATTTCCATCATCTAACTCCTTGGTAATATATTCTAAGATATCGAGCAAATTTGTAAGACAGGACCTCCCTGATCTAAAGCCATGTTGGGTATCTCTAATTAATCTATTCTCATTTAAATGCTCCCAAATACTACCCTTAATGATTTTCTCTAGTATCTTACATACTATACTAGTTAAACTGATCGGTCTATAATTATTCGCATCATCCTTCCTACCTTTTTAAATATTGGAGTAACATTAGCTAACTTCCAGTCCTGAGGTATCTCAGCAAACCTAAGTGATCTTTCAAAGATTAACTTAAGTGCTTCAGAAATACTGTCTACACCCTCCCTAAGTACTCTGGCATGTAGCTCATCAGGACCACTAGCTTTCCTATCGTCTAGTTCAAGAATAAATTTCCTAATAATTCCCGGTTTTATATCAATATTTTCTAAAGCTCTTAAACTACTCGTCGCACTGTTTGTAACAGGATTTCCTATTCTTTCCCTAGTAAATACTGAAGAAAATTGTTCATTCAATAATTCTACTATGTCTTCATTTTGACCCACTACTACACCATCTTTTCTGAGTGGTCCAATCCTATCCTTATTTCTTTTATCACTGACCTTGTAATAACTATATAATTTTTTGGGATCTTTACTCCCAGCTCTAGCTAGTTTTATCTCTGCCTGCCTTTTACTTTTTTTTATAACCTTACTCAAATCATCTCTGACCTGTCTGTACCTAATCAAATCTACATCTTCCCCACTTTTCTGCAACGGATAACTAACAAACAAAATATGCGGGTGAGGGAAGAGCAACAACCCGTGGCCAAAGGTTCCCCACACCAACGGGCCAACAATTGTATAGCATAATTACCCAGCTAATTCATGGATTCAAGGAAGTTCAAATAAAAATGCATATTGCATAATTATGCTCTCTCTCTCTCTCTCTCTCTCTCTCCATGGAAGTACACAAACTTTGCTTTAACCAATGATCTTGTAAGCAAGGTCGGATCACTGTTGATAGAACGTTTTTTTTTCCCGGAAAAGGAGGCGTTTATTGAAAAAATAAATAAATAGATAGATAAAAACTCTGATGAATTATGCAATGGCAGAATCCCAGGCAAACTTGACTTAGCTACTGTAGTGTTTCTAGTATCTCGAAAAACTGTTTGATCTAGAACTGTCATTTTTTGTAACAACAAGTACAACAACTGAGATGAAAGGGTTAGTTCACAGCTTTGAGTGAATAAAAGATGTAATAACATGTATGATATATTACATTACAAAACTTGCCAATGACAAATATGCAGTCCCCATCCCTAACAACAAAGAATTGCAATCACTTACAATAAGAAACATATTTAACAATACAGTATTAAGAAAATATACATCAAAGTAACATACAATATTAAACCATACATTGTTATTACATGAATACATACTGATTGATACCTATTTTAATTTCTCTTATGTACTTTATGTATTTCTATTGCCATGTGTCCCACTGCCTTCTTACTTAATTTAGTCTGGATATGGTCAAGCACTGCATCATGAAGTGCAGGGCTGTGTGGACACAGGCAAACACTTACCTCATTTACAAGTTCTGAACAGCACAGATGATTATTCAATAAAATCATATAACAACTTTATCATTATAATTTTATGAGAACTAGTTCTTTTTGTGTAGTAGTGCCAGTCTTATTAACACATTTCTAAAAATGTTCAAATGATACGGAATGATGGTACATAATAAATAGGGAAGTAAACTAATGCAGTGATGGATTAAGGTTTGATGGGAGGAAGAGAACAGAAGATAGTTGACAAAGTTGTCCATTGGCAAAGTTGTTACAGAGGCACATGGATGCTTAATTTTCCACTAAGTTTCATTTGAATTCCAAAAGATATCATATGGCTTACTCCTCAATTGGAATTCAATTTAAAGTAACAAAGATACTAAAAACCACTTTTTAAAAATTCATGTGACTAAAGTAAAAAAGGAATCTTTAAACTTCAAATCTTTGAGATACGACTCAGTTTCATATCTCATCAGTAAATATGCTGGAAAAGGGCATAAATACAAGTAAAGATAAACCATCCACCTTGTCAACAATGATGACTAACTGGGGCTGAATCCTTCAAGGCCGGGGAAACAAAACTGTCTGCCTTACATCCCTGCGGGACATGACAGTACAAGTTCAAAGAGTGGCTTGACAAAGTCCAGAGTATGATACAAATAAGCAGTCTGAGTTAGGTGGACATGCAGTTATTGTTTCCTTATTAGCTCAGGTAATGAATAACAGTAATACAGCAGTAAGCTTCTTTTTTGTCTCTGCTAGTGTGAACAGACTAGACTGCATGTCAGATGAATAAGACACAGCACAGATATATCTAAGTATGGACTGGTACATTTGCCTAGTCCAGTATTGTGAAGCCCAATAAAACATGGTTTTACTAAGTTCTACAAGAAATTATGAAATGGTACATTAATATATATCCCTCATTAGTAATATTTATGAAATTTGTAATTCCACTTATGGGCTTCCTTAATATTACCATGTTTAAATGTTGCTGTTAAATCATTGTATATGGCTAATATCATTTCCTAAAATTATAGTTCAAGTTGAACATGACATAATTTCATGATTATTAAGTATAAATAGTGAGTTGTTGGCATTTAAGTAATAATTAATGTCTTCTGCTTCCTGCAGCTATCTTCTCTTTCTATGTTTTCTGTGTGCCTGCTAACCATATTCTTGTGTACTTCCACATCTTGCAACTTGAAAGGGAAATTATGAACACAGAGCCAATATCCTTCTCTGAGTCTGCTGGCAATTTACTGGATGGTTGGCAACCATTACAGCCTTTATTTCTATCCAATCCAGTGGTGGGATCATTAAAAAGATTAATGACAATGTATTGGTCTTTAGCAAGAACTAAGGCCAAGGAACAGCAGGATATGGACTTTGGTTTTAGAGTTGCTCTCAGGCCAGAAAACCCTTACACAGAGACATGTAATAAAAATATGCACTGAAAGAAGATGAGCACTAAAACTGAAAGCTAAAATATGATTGTCAGACTGGTAAATTTAAACATCAGAGTGAGAGGATTCATTAGTGACAGACATAATAGAGATTCATTGCTTGAAACACATGACAGCATTGTTGAATCATGTTGGTCACTGTGCAAGTCTTTCACCATAAAGTAACTTCTGTTTAGGAGAAGCAAAACAGTGGGAATGCAAAACTCTCTCAGGTTGGAATAGTGTGGGTATAGATTGGCTATTTCTGCTACTTATATTTTTGAGTTTAACATCAACTCACTCCATGGCTGACAAAAAATAATTCAATGGGAGACAATGATCATGATCATGATGGTGAATCAATGACAAATGATAATAATGATTGTCATGGTAGTGGTGATGGTGGCAATGATAATGAGGACAGTGGTGGTGATCACAATCATTTAATCTTCATAGTAATGGTGGGTATGACAAAATGCATACAGCCTAAAGGCAGAAACATTGGCACTGATGACTATTTAAAAGATTACTTAAGTTCACTTGTGCAATATTGTATCTCTCATGCCCTGATGTTTATAATATGTACTACTATCTTGCATTTTGTGTTTTTTTAATATCATGTGGGTAGTATGATTTACAAAGCACCCATTCCTAAAGGTGTATCAAGTATTTCAAAATTATCAGAAGAACTATAATGAATGAAAACTATCAGGAAAGCTACAAAACATGGAATTGCATCCCTTTCTCTTTTTAATAAGTATAAAATATGAGTGTCTACTTATTGTCTTATGCCCTAAGTAACAGGATAAATTTCCTTAAAAATGCTCCTATGACACATGGAAGGCGGTAAGAGGAAGTCCAATGCTCCAGGGGCCAGGCTGACACAGAGCCCTTGTACATGCTGGACAATACATAAGCACAATAATACTACAGTGCATCAAAACTGCAAGAAAAAGCAAAAATAAAATTTGTATAACATTTGTGAGACATTCAGTGAACAGCATACTGCCACGACTCAACACTTAAATTATATACAATGTGAAAAATTCTGATATCTTATGAAAAGGGTACACAATAAATTTCAACACTCATTGATGACAGTATGATGATTACATGAACAAATTCTAACTAGATTTTTATGGCAATCAGAGCTCCTGCAATCTATTGTTCTGCCTGAGTATAACATTAAACTAAATAACATGAACAGATAGCCTGTTATTTTGTCTGTGGTTTATGTAACATAGAACTAAACAAATGTTTTAGATCAGATCCACTATTACCAGCATGTACAAGATGCAATTAAAAAGTTCCAAGACTGTTTTTTTTTTTTTTTTTGTACAATGATTAAGTGAATCATGGTCGTGAATGAAAATGCCACATGGCATCACTCTCATTGTCAGGACCTGCATCACCCTGACTATTTAACATCTTCACTTGTCCACTTCCAATTTTGTAATGAGCACCAAATTTAAATATGAAGCAAATATCAAATTCTATATAGAATTTGATAATTCAGCAATGGAAACCTTTGAAATGATGGGGCAGGCCAACAACAATAAAACAACAATCCAAATGAGGAGTTCTGAGCAGCACTTGACCTTCAAAAGGAACAGAATGTCAGTGAAAAAGATACAATGTGAATCACAGATAGTCCTTAAATAATGAACTTAAGAGGAATTCCAGGGAGTATTCCAAGCATGGCAGAAGAACTGGAAGTGGTGCATCACATGGTACACTGAAGGGAATAGCAGACAAAGTTAAGTCAGGTACAGTTCTTCCTTTTCATGGACAAAGTCTTGGAACATATGATTGCACCTTACATACAGAAATTCATTTCCAATGAATTACCGTATTTACACTTCAATTTTCCAGTACCCTCCAATGATATATTACCTGGAAAGAATTCTCACTATAAACATTTGACAGAAATCATTTCCAATTTGTCAGAAAATGCTAATAAAATCAATAAGTTAAGGTAAATAGGTACAATATATTAATCACAACCTTGGCACCCTTCATACTGAATTTGTAAAATGTACATCTCTAGGAGTCATGAACACACACCATGTAGTGCTAAACCAGGTAACAATTACATTAGATATACACATCTTTATAAAGGTGAGCCTCTTATCATGGAGGTGGCAGTTTTTCACCATCCATAAGCAAAAGTCTTCATATGAAGTGCAGGCTGATAAATTGCCATGCAACAAGTGATCTCTTAGTTGCTTTGTCACTGAAAAGTCAAGAATATTTTCAGGGAATTTTATCCTGAGGAACACAAGGTATTAGCTGCACAATAGTACATTAAAGGTAAAGCCGGGATGATATTATCGCTCTTCAGTAAAAATACTTTGCCTGCTACGTCACATAACAGACAATATGGCTAGAATAGCTTATCACATTTAGTTAATGATATATCACATGTCCAGCATGTGATACAGTTTTTTCTTTTTCAATCAACAGCTTGACAGTGGTCAGACAATCAAACACACAAATATACAAAACAAGAAACTAGCTAAAAAGATCTTTGCAGCTGTTATACCTATCATACATAATCTGTACCTACCCACCTATCAATCTACCTGTATCTTGATATCAATCTATCTATCTAGCTGCCTATTCTGACAGACATGTCTCAGAATAAAATGAAGGGGGATGATCATATCAAATGAATTACCACTTGTTTCAACCTGTACCTGTCAGCCAAACTCAGTCAAGCTCTTATACTCTTCCACTGTTACATAATCTCCAAATTTCAAATATATTTTTTCCCTTTATCTTCCTTATTGAATCCTATTGTATGCAACTCACCAATTTGTCATTCTATTATTCCGTCATTCCTTGAAAAAAATGTCTGTTACTTTTGACCATCTCTGCTGTACATATAATTCCTTCACCTTTAAAAATAATCATAGCTTGCATATCATCATAATTCCATCCTTCAGAAATGCCTCAATTTTACTGCTACATCTCTTACTTTCATTCCACTTTTAAGTATTATTTGCATGTGGCAACATCAACTTTCCAAATATACAAATATATGTAGATTATCTGATTCATCTTCACAGCAATATCAACCATGTTACCAAAGTCCTTTTCAAACTATTTACTTCTCTTTAGTTACCATTCACTGAAAAGTATACTTTCATCAAATATTCAAATACTTATCATAATCACCTTTCTTTCACAAACTCATGAATGATATGACTTTCTGGCACTTCATATTTTATTTTTCTACTACTGCTTTTATCTACAGCTTCATACAAAACTGAAAACATTTCACTGATCCAGATGTACACTTCACCCTCACCACTGCATTCTTCAAAACTCTTTTATTTCGTCAAACTCTTCCATTTTTCCTCAAGCATGTGACATCATTAAAAAATGTTCACATAGATTTCACAGATTCACAATAACTAGATCACAAATGCACAGTAACATGTGAAAGACTGCAGAAGACAATTACATGATACATTACAGTCTGTTGCTTTGCAGAATGTCATGCATCATAAGATATTTACCAAACAGCTCAGGAACATCGTTACATGCTGTTTGAGGTTCATTTGGTATGACAAGCTCTAGACCAACTTTAAGGATCTCTATTGCTGAAAACTAAGCAGCAGGTCTCAGGTGTAATTCTAAGTCTCCTCTTCAAAACCACAAATGCATGCACTGCACATGAACTTTCATCCTTCTGCTATTTTTGTTCACATTACTTCACAAAACACAATGCAACTCTCCTTTCAAGTTTGTCTCCACATCTTACTCTATGATATTAGTCACAATAGGAGCAAAATGTGCACCCACTTGTGACTACCAAGCCAATAATATCTTCTCTTAATTTCCGCTACCTCTCAAGTCACTACGACTCTGCATGTCATCAATCATATCAATATCACTCCCATCCTCATCAAGACTTGGAATAGTGACACCATTCACAAGAACCATAGAACCCTTCTTGCATTCCTTTAATTTAATGGAAACTAGCTTTGCTGTATCCATATTACTGTTGGAAATGTTGCTTAAAGAATTCAAACTCTTGGTTGCATCATTGCCAGGAGCAGAATCACAGCTCAGAGCAGGAGTACCACACAATGAGCAACCACCACTTCTATTAGTCATGTGATGAACAACACCAACACCATCCATACTTGTGCCAGCATTGGTGGAAATAGTATTACTGACGGTCACAGCACCATTTGGAACAGAAATATCACTTATAGTACGACTCTGAAAGTTATGGTCCTCATCCTCATCCTCATCAGCAGCAAGAGCTTCATTAGTGGCAGTGGCACTCACTACACTGTCGCCACCTATCAGATAGACACTGACAGCATCATCACTGCTTATGAGACCATCAGCATGCACCACACTCAGCTTCTTAACGGGCTCTCCACCTGCTGAGTCCATGCTGATGGCAGGATTGTTCAGGGTAACACCTTCAACTGAGTCCTCACTCACAATGTCAATGGCATTCTGGCGCCGCAGTGGAGGTCTGGGACGCAGGCGAGTCTGCTGCTGCTGGGTGGGCATCTCTAATGTTACTTCTGATTCACCTGTATCATGCAAGGCATATATCCATTAACCTTGGAGAATTGCCAAAAGTCAGGGTTTTATTTAGATTGTATTCATTATAAAGTAAATAATCAAAAGGAGGTAATAATATATATATATATATATATATATATATATATATATATATATATATATATATATATATATATATATATATATATATATATATATATATATATATATACGTATATATATATATATATATATATATATATATATATATATATATATATATATATATATATATATATATATATATATATATATATATATATATACAGGGTGCAGCAACATAACTTCCTTTTTCATAATGCGTGGCAATCTGGGTGTAGAAGTAGTAGCGAGGTGGGCATGGTTTCATTGACAGGGCCGTTCCAAAAGTTTTCTTGGAAACACAGTAAGTCACTATCATGCGTTGGAGTAGTGAGGAGCGTACGTTTGCCGTCGAAGCTTACTTTTCGAATCGACAGTCTGTGATTGCAACCCAACACGCTTTTCAAAATCGTTTCAATGTTGCCCCGAGAGGCCCTATTCCAGACCGGAAATCAATTGTTACATGGGTCACTACGTTCAGGCAAACCGGGAGTATGACACGACGAAGAACTGGAGTACCTCGGCCCATCAGAACACCTGAGAACATTGAGGCAGTGAGATCTTCAATCTTGCAATCCCCACGACATTCTGCACGCAAACATGGTTCTACCCTTGCACTTTCCGATCGTTCAGTGAGGCGAATACTTCATGATGACCTTCATTACCATCCTTACAAGATAGCGATTGTGCAGGAACTCTCCGTACGTGATTTCACTTCACGAAGGAACGCATGTGAGGCACTTCTCTAAAACGTTCCTGAAGACGCTATTGTTTACTTTAGTGATGAAGCACATTTTCATTTGACTAGATGCGTCAACAAACAAAACATGCGCTACTGAGCTTACACCAATTCTCGTCAATTGCATGAAAGGCCTTTGCATTCACCTAAAGTCACAGTGTGGTGTGCAATTTCCTCCACTGGAATTGTTGGTCCTTGGTTTTTTGAAGAAAATGAGGTCACAGTGATAGTGAATTCAGACCGGTATGCAAACATGTTGGAGGAATTTTTTTTTTCCACAAATTAAAGAATTTGACCTAGGGGACATTTGGTTTCAACAGGACAGAGCAATGGCTCACAATTCAAGGGCATCGATGGCTGTTTTGAGGGAACACTTTCCGGAGCGCCTCATTTCAATAAGGGGCGATTTGGAGTGGCCAGCCCGTTCCCCCGATTTGTCACCTTGTGATTTTTATTTGTGGGGATATTTTAAATCCCATGTTTATGTCAACCGCCTGAGAAGCCTACCAGACTTAAAGGCCAACATCCGAGAAGAAATTGCCAGTATACCAGCTGATACGCTGGTGAGGGTCATGGCAAACACCCAAAATCGGTTTATGCAGTGTATGGACAATGGGGGACGTCACCTACCTGATATGATTTTCAAAACTGTGTGAAACAAAACTTTAAATATGTACTATCACTATGAAACAAAATTAAAACCTTTCTGATTTATACATCTTGTTTTATTGCCTTTTGGAAAAAAGGAAGTTATGTTGCTGCACCCTGTATATAAGAAAAATAGACAAAAGTATTAATCTCAGAACAAAAAATTGTTTCTAGGTGTTGCTATTAGTGTGAATGTCAGCAGCAACAGACTGTGTCTTGCATATATATATATATATATATATATATATATATATATATATATATATATATATATATATATATATATATATATATATATATATATATATATATATATATATATATATATATATATATATATATATATATATATATATATATATATATATATATATATATATATATATATATATATATATATATATATATATATATATATATATATATATATATATATATATATATATATATATATATATATATATATATATATATATATATATATCAAAACTTAAAATCCTACAATAAATCTAAAATTATGTCAGTCTTTAAAGTTTGTTTTAGCAGATGGTATTTACCTTGTGAGGTGTTTGGGGGTGGTATGGGAGGGTACATGATGAGCACCATACAGGTGAAAACATTCCACAAGCTGTAAACACCAAGGAGGAATCCACTTGTATTCTGGATTTCCAAGTTGCCCAAAATATCCTCCCAGATCCACATTCCATCATGTAACTGAAACAGCATAACAATATAAGAATTATATTTAAAGTGGCAGAGCAAACTTTCAAGCAATGTATCAGTTAACACAAAGATTCTTGTATATCTCATGATGTCGTTTTTTTTCTTTTATGCAAGAGGGGAAGCCAGCCAAGGGCAACAAAAGATTATAAAAAAAGGCCCACTTGAAATGCCAGTTCTCTTAAAGATTGATATAGAATTAGCGAAATATCTGGGACAAATGTCTTGAAACCTTCCTCTTAAAAGAAGTCAATTCGTAGGAAGGTGGAAATACAGAAGCAGGCACAGAATTCCAGAGTTTACCAGAGAAAGGTAAGAATGATTGTGAGTACTGATTAACTCTTGCATTAGAAAGTTTGACAGAATAGGGATGAAAGGAAGAAGAAAGCCTTGTGCAGCAAGGCTGCAGGAGGAGGAGAGACTGCAGTTAGTAAGATCTTTTGGTAATGAGAAAGAGGCTGAAGACAGTCAGAGGAGGGAGTTGATGAGATGAAACGCTTTTGATTCCACCCTATCTAATAAAACTGTGTGGGTGGCTCCCCTCCCACAAATATGTGAAGAGGACTCTATACAAGGATAGATAAGGCCCTTGTAAAGATTTAGCAGTTGGATGGGTGAGAAAAACTGGCAGAGACACCTCAGAATGCCTAACTTCATAGAAGCTGTTTTAGCAAGAGATGAGACATGAAGTTTCCAGTTAAAATTATGAGTAAAGGACAGACTGAGGATATTCAGTGTGGAAGAGGGAGACAGTTGAGTGCCATTGAAAAAGAGGGATAGTTGTCTGGAAGGTTGTGTCGAGTTGATAGATGGAAGAATTGAGTTTTTGAGATACTGAACACTACTAAGTTTTCTCTGCCCCAGTCAAAAAATCTTAGAGAGATCAGAAGTTGGGCGTTCTGTGGCATCCCTGTATGATCTGTTGACTTCCTGAAGGGTTAGTCATCTCCGAAAGGACATGGAAAGATGTAGGATGGTATCGATCATCAGTGTAGGAGTGGATAGGGCAAGAAATTTGCTTAATGAGATCATTAATGAATAATAGAAAGAGAGTGGATAACAGGACAGAACCCTGAGGAACACCACTGTTAATACGAGTAGAGTTAGGATGTGAGAAGAGCAGTGGCCGTCTACCACAGCAGCAATAGAACGGTTTGAAAAGAAACTTGAGATAAAGTTGCAGAGAGAAGGATAGAAACCGTACGAGTGCAGTTTTGAAATCAGAGCTTTGTGCCAGATTCTATCAAAAGCTTTTGATATGTCTAACGCAACAGCAAAAGTTTCACCAAAATCTCTAGAAGAGGATGACCAAGACACAGTAAGGAAACCATATCACCAGTAGAGCAGTCCTGAAAGAAGCCATACTGGCAATCAGACAGAAGATTGTGAAGTGACAGATGTTTAAGAATCTTTCTACGGAGAATATATTAAAAAACTTTACACAAGCAAGAGATTAAAGCTATACAACGGCAGTTTGAAGGATTAGAATGGTCACCCTTTTTAGGAACAGGCTGAATGTAGGCAAACTTCCAGCAAGAAGGAAAGTTAAAAGTCAATAGACATAGTTGAAAGAGTTTGACCAGGCAAGGTGAAAGCACAAAAACGCAGTTTTTTTGAGAACAATAGGAAGGACCTCATAAGCCGTCTGAGGGTTTAGGCCAGCAAGGGCATGGAAAACATCATTACAAAGAACTTTGATAGAAGGCATGAAATAGTCAGAGGGAGGAGGAGAGGGAGGGATAACCCTAGAATCATCCAGGATGGAGTTGTTAGCAAAGGTTTGAGAAAAGAGTTCAGTTTTAGAAACAAATGAGATGGAAGTGGTGTCATCAGGATGAAATAAAGGAGGGAAAGATAAAGAAGTAAAGTTACTGGAGATGTTTTAAGCCAGATGCCAGAAGTCAGGAAGAGAATTGGAATTTGAAATATTTTGACATTTTGTATTTATGAAAGTGTGTTTGGCAAGTTGAAGAACAGACTTTGCATGATTCCAGGCAGATAGGGAGGCGGTGGCATAGTGGATTAGGTGGTGAGCGTGGGATTGGGCAGACGTCCACGCGTAGGTTCGAATCCCACCATGTACAGCCTTAACCCCTTCAATACGAAGACGCCTATGTAGGCATCATGAAGACCCAGTAGCAAATATGGTGACGCCTACGTAGACGTCATATTTCTTTTCTGAGCTTTCTTCAGTTCAGTTGTCCCGTATAGTGTGTTGGATACCAACTACACACGCCGTATGCTGTCCTTGAAATCCTAGTGCTCCTCCCACCATCCTTGTCTCCACCAATCACTAAAGATAAGCTACATGCGTCCCATGCCTTGTGTCTAAAATTACCCAATGGCATAGACTGTTCCCATCTCTCTCTCTCTCTCTCTCTCTCTCTCATTCCCTCCCTCCCCATCTCCCTTTCCTCCCTCCCCATCTCCCTTCCCTCCCTCCCCCTCTCCCTCTCGAAAGATAAGTTACATGCGTCCCGCCTTGTAACATTCATGAAAACACACACACACACACACACACACACACACACACACACACACACACACACACACACACACACACACACACACACACACACACACACAAATACAAAAAAACAACAAATTTTCTCTCTCTCTCTCTCTCTCTCTCTCTCTCTCTCTCTCTCTCTCTCTCTCTCTCTCTCTCTCTCTCTCTCTCTCTCTCTCTTCTCTCCTCTCCCTCCCCCTCCCCTCTTCCTCTCGAAAGATAAGCTACATGCTTGTGTCTAAAATATTAGCAAATGTCTCTCTCTCTCTCTCTCTCTCTCTCTCTCTCTCTCTCTCTCTCTCTCTCTCTCTCTCTCTCTCTTTTTCCCCGAAGAGAGAAGTGTCCACTTTCCTCTTCGAAGGCGATATAGTGACTAAAAAATAGCAGCATAATACACAAAGACGATAAGTATGACAAGCTTGCACGAGTTTCCCGCACTCGGGCGCGCGCACTACCACACGTATATCATACAGGCGGGCTTTTTTAACATCCGGCGCGAAGGGGTTAAACACTTTGCCATTTGTCGAGTGCTTTAAAGTTACTTACATGTCACCATGATACCCAGGTTCTAGATGGTTACACCCAAGATGAGCTTCGGGGGTGATATGGGCCCTGATATGGGTACCAGTATAAATCAAATTGTCTGTGCTGCTAATGGGCAGAAGCTGAACAGCACTTCCCATACACTCTTCAAGTGTGCCTACAGGTGCTATAGGCCTTAATGTAAAAAAAAAAAAATATATATATATATATATATATATATATATATATATATATATATATATATATATATATATATATATATAAAGTGCATGAGATTCAAGAAATGGAAGGCTCAAGTACCTTTTGCAGGCAATCTCTCTGTCATGTATAGCATGAGAACACGCTGTGTTAACCAAGGTTTAGATTGAGAAAATGAGTGAGGAATGTACGCCTCCATGCCAGACACTATCTCCTCTGTTATGCATTCAGCACAAAGAGATGGGTCTCTGACATGGAAACAGTAATTATTCCAAGGAAAAAATCAGCATAATACCCCCTTAATTAGGTTCCCCCCAACTGGTAGAGGCAAAACCCCAGAAGTACCTCTGCTTTGGAGGGATCCTGTGGAGGGATTGGAGAAATAGGACAAGATACAAAAATGAGATTGTGATTGGAGGAACCCAACGGAGATGATAGAGTAACAGCATTAGCAGAAGGATTAGAGGTAAGGAAGAGATCAAGAATGTTGGGCTGTCTTCAAGATGGTCAGGAATACGAGTAGGGTGCTGCACCAGTTGCTCTAGGTCATGGAGGATAGCAAAATTGAAGACTAGTTCACCAGGATGGTCAGTGAAGGGAGAAGAAAGCCAAAGCTGGTGGTGAACATTGAAATCTCCAAGGATGGAGTTCTCCATGAAAGGATAGAGGGACAGAATATGCTCCACTTTGGAAGTTAAATAATCAAAGAATTTACTATAGTGAGAGGAGTTAGGGAGAGATACACAGCACAGATAAATTTAGTTAGAGAGTGACTATTTAGTCACTCGGAAAATTCAAGAGTGTCAGCATGGGAGCTAGTTCAGTCATTGTGCACATAGACATCCAGTTTTGGAATGAAAATGAAGATAGAGAGAGTAGGAGGAACAGAAAGGGGCTACTGTCAATTGCCTCAGACATGTGTTTCAGTGAGAAAATGACATTTAGTAGAGGAGAGGTAGTGTCTACAAATTGAAAACTAGATCTGAGACTGTGAATGTTGCAGAAGTTAATGAAGAAAAAGTTGAGGGATTTCAAGACATTTTGGGTTGCTACAGGAAGAGTAGTCTGACCTGGGGACATTTATGGTGCCTTCCCCAAAAGAGGGACTCCAAGGCTGGATTTGGAGTTGCCATTCTTTTTTTCTTCAAGTGAAGGGTGTGTGTGTAGTAAAGTGCATGTAGTTTTGTGTGAAGAAGGAGAGTTGTCTTTAGAGGGCAGGCTGTGACTGTTCCCTTGAGTTATGAGACACAAAGAGAAACATTCAGCAAGAAGACAACTAGCTTTAATGGAAAGTTCACAGCACCTTCTGAACTGGTCCAGACCAGAATTAATTGGTTCGGAAGAGAACTAGTGCTATTAAACCTTGCTGGGAGTAAATTATCATTTTAGTAGGTGTCACTGCCTCCTCCTTGAACAAATCATATGCAAAACTTCCAAATTAGCAGTGCTCACACAAAGATTTTGCAGTTCCTGTGCAATAATGTTATAATCATATCAGTGACAAAGTGTGCTGATGACTCACTCTCTTAATGATGAATTCTGCAGCAGTGAGCACAACACAGATCCAGGACACCATCAGCAGTAGCATCTCCCTCCACCGGCAGCTCACCTCATGCAAATTACATTCTCTCTTCATTCCCACTTTGATATTTTCAGTGTTTTCCTTGGTTGTACTCTTCTGTAGGACCAGAACAGCCTGTAATAAGAAGTATTTTGATTAAAGAAAATGATCAGAAATTCTTGCCATGATCACATTTCAAAATGATAAAAAAAATACTTGGTTAAAAAAAATACTTATCACTAAACACTTGTCTATCTTAATGGATGTCCTCCATGTTAATAGTATCCCACAGACAGACTGCAAAACAGCTAAATAGATATTAATAAACTGATGATGCCAATGATTATTAATCAACATTCAAAACAAATCACTAACTGAGTAAACTTTGATGGTGATGTAGGTTAGGTATGCCACCACCAGGAGCACAGTGATGGTGGCTAGACCAAGATGGAGGGACTCCCACACATAAGGCAGTGGGTTGT
Organism: Portunus trituberculatus; assembly: GCF_017591435.1. Taxonomy (NCBI): domain Eukaryota; kingdom Metazoa; phylum Arthropoda; class Malacostraca; order Decapoda; family Portunidae; genus Portunus; species Portunus trituberculatus. Next base: position 3,828,986 of record NC_059300.1, on the reverse strand, counting down.
GCAGCAGGATGACATTTTCCATAAAGTCAAGAAGGAAGATGGTGGCCGTGTATGCCCCAATGACTTTCATCATCGCAGTTCGCACCTTGGGGCAGTGACTCACTGGCTGAAATTGACAAATGTTACAATAAGACATTTTAATTCATTCATATCAGTAGTGAAACATCAACAGAACTCATTATAAAAACAGGGACTGTCATATATTTAATTTTGGAAACATTAAAATTTCATAAGCTTTTTTTTTTTTTTTTTATGTTACAGCCTATAGCACCTGTAGGCATACTTAAAGAGTATACGTGGGAAGCGCTGTTTAACTTCCATCCATTAGAGGCGCAGGCAATTTTATTTATAGCGGTACCAATATTAAGGTCCATATCACCACCCACTTTGGTGTAACCATCTAGAGCCTGGGTATCATAGTGACATATAGGTAACTTTAAACCACTCGACAAATGGCATAGCTTCAAAGTGGTATGTGGTGGGATTCGAACCGATGTATGGATGTCTGCCCAATCCCATGCTCACCACCTCATCCACTACGCCACCGCTTCTCTGATAAATAGTAAGAATTCTTTATTCTGTTTTTCAAATCAACTTACAAACCTCAAAAGATAAAAATTTGCTTGAGTACGAAAATCCATATACACCTTACGAAGACATGATGTGAGAAGCATGAAAGCAGTTTGAAATTACATACAAACAATGGATGAGGTAGATGAATATACATTAATACTAAGCAAACATAAATATGAGGGAGCAAGAACAGTACAAAGTTCTCTTAATGAAGAACATGTGGGACTGCTGTAATAATAGTGATGAAAGCATATGTTTGTTAGACAAAAACAATGGAATGAAGAATGATCAAGATTGGCAAAAAAATTTGAATAATGCATTAAAAAGAAATAGAATAAACTCAACTTCCTATTAACATACCTCAATATACAGATGAGTTAAGAAGTGAAGGAATGTCATGAGTATGCCATAGAAGACACCAAGACTAAGCTCCTGAAGAATGATAAGCCAGGGGCAGTTCACTACCAGTGTGAGATATGTCCAGGGACCTGCAATAGTGAACCCAATGTTGATCCATGGTGTGTTTAGCAGTGTGTATTTATCTAGTGATTGTATTTACCTAGTTGTATTGTACAGGGTGCAGGCTAAAACTTATTGCCCTGTCTTTATATCCAGCTGTCTAAAACTCTTTAAGTTTGCTCTCACTAACAGCTGCAACCCACCCTCCCATCCTGAGTTAAATCATTCAAGATATCAATGCTTTCATGCAAGAAACTATATTTCTTGAAGTAACTGAGACATTTACTCTTTTTACCTTTCTTTATATATTCTTTTGTAGGTATATCTTGTTTCCTCATCCCCAAGCATCTCTAAAGCTTGTTTATTATGCATGTGTGCATGTGTGTATTTACTTAGTTGTATTGTACAAGGCATGAGCCAAAGCTCATTTTGTCTTGTCTCCATATCTACATTCATCCAGTCTCTTTAAAAAAGTGTTCACTGTTTGTCACAACCACCTCTCCCTTCATATCATTCCAGATTTCAATAGTTTGATATGGGAAGCTGTATTTCTTGATGTCACTCAAATATCTACTCTTTTTTTATTTTCTTGCCATGCTCTTATGTACATCTCTCTTTCTCCTCCATCTGTAGCAACAATTAATTTCTGTTTGTTCTTTCTATATTGTTCACTAGTAGTTTATATTGTTATCAGGTCTCCTCCTTATTTTCTATCTTGTAGTTAATAATCCCATTTCTTCAAGTCTTTCTAAACTGCTTACATCTTTCAATTCTTGACTACCATCTTTGTCACTATCCTCTGTATTCTTTCCAGTTTCCTGGTATCTTTAACAAATGATCAATCATCATTATATAAACAAAACCAGAAAATGTTTAAAATTGACTATTATAACCAACAATAGATCACAAAAACCTTCATGTAAAAATTAACATAAACAAGCAAGGCTAACAAAAACAACTGAATTTTTTTATAACTATTTCTTGCGGCTTCTGATAACTGGGATTGATCAGCAGCAAACCATAATACATACTTGATAATGTTGACATTTTTTCTACGATATAACAAATTAATAAAAAATATAAGTATACTATACAGTAATTGTGCATGCTTTCAGTTGAGCAGAAACATTGGGCTTAATAACTTCTAGTAGTAATAGCAGTAACTTAAAGAGAAATTGCATATACTGGCTATCTTTGTGAAGCAGTTCTACACAAATTACAAAAAATATATACTAAAGAACTCTACATAATAAAGATGGACTAGTTAACACTACAATTTTATATAAATACTCACAGTTTATCAGAAGTAATGCAACTGCAAGCAGGAGCAGGATCATCTGGAAGTATGTGTAGGACCACCTCAGCTGCCGGAGGATATGTAGGTACCAGGCCAGGATGACAGCCACCAGAGGGAGAAACAGAGTCTGCAGTGTCACCAATACCTTCACATAGTGACCATTCTGACTTATAAACTGTGAAGAGACAGTTAAGAGAAACTCAGTTAATGCAAATCCCTAGTATTATATACACTGAGTACATGGTTGCCAAAACACTGAGAAATTAATCTGCTTGAACCAAACTGCAAGCTAAATACAGATTCCCTAGTAGCAAGGATCAAAACACTGATACAGCAAATACAAGAGACGAACAAAACTTGACCAAAGGCAGCTAGGAATGCAATTTCTCTTAAAATAAATTTTTTAATTCATCAAAAAGCAGTTGGATTACCAGAAACACATAAATCATAGCATCAGACTTACTGAAATATATAGATCCTGAATTTCAGGCAAAGCCTGGTTGGAGGTTTCAGTGCTGCTGAGCCTTATGTTGATAATGTAATGGTCATGGTAAAGACTGTACAATACAATTAGAGGCATTGGAGAACAGTCATAAGTGGACCCTCCAAATTCATGTTCATTTATCAAGTGGCAGGATACTTGTCGAGTCTGTATCTTGTCAGCCATCAAGATGGGCTTGCTGGTTGCTGTTGTGTTGCCGTTTGTGTAGCCAAGACGAGTGCTCAGAGTCAACTTGGAGCCGGCAGCTGGCCATGGCCCTGATGTATAAAGCAATTATCATCTACTATACAAGTTCCAATTATATCAAATGAAATTCACAACAAATAGTAATCTTAAGATTATCACATCAGAAAATTTGTGATGATACCTGTTTCTCGTAAAAGTCGAAGCCGTAACAACCCAGCCAGGCGCTGCTGCCATCGTGATGCAGCTTTCTTTGTTGGTGGAAACTGCAACACATGAAATTATTTCAGTTTACTTCATAAAGATGAAGTATTTCATATTCTATGAAAAGAGATGTGCATTTAAACTGCATAACAACACTCAAACTACCAACCATCCAACATTTCTTAAGTGCTGCCCATAACTGCACTAGTAATCAGCAATTGGCCTATGCTTGGTGCCAATCAATGCTTATCCACAGAAATCTAGTTGCCTCTAATTAAAAAGCAAATCAATGCAGCATCTGTGTATTCCTATTACCACTTAGGAGGATAGAAAAATAACCATCCTTGGATGGAATAGGGCAGTATGTTTCATATAAAGACTGTCAAGTGTAAGTCTTACAGCTTCTTCCAACTCCCTTTATGTTTTCATATTCTTATATAAGATGGAGGAAGAATGAAAAAGATAACATATGGTATAAAGAGGACACCAACACACCACTATTCCCTCTCTTTCTTCTCTATCTTTACTCACACATATTTTACTTGTCCTGGAAAAAATTTCAGTTGCTCTCAAGATACAGTATTAACACTTAGACCATCAACCTGCCCAATCTGCCACACACTTGTCCTTGATAACATCAGAAAATAGCACTATGAAATAGTATATGCCAGAAAAATCACGATATGATGAACAAGGCCAATGCTGTCATATTATCATTTGCAAAATATTATAAATATTTGATCAATGTTCAACAGATCCAGAAGTGAGAAGCCCATACTCATACCACACTAAGGAAGTTTTGGGTAACTGCATTAAATAAAAAAAATTGTGTTCAACACTAAAAATGAACAGTTAAGACATAGAGTGGAAAAAAAGTACATGTGATATATTCCTACTGAGAAGCCATAGCCTCTACACATCAATACAATACTGGTACCTGGAAAGCGAAGACAATGTTCTGTAGAGAAACATTGTGCTGCAGGGGAGTGAGGGAGTCATTGGCAGGAAGGCTGTGACACTTGTGGGTGCCTGAAGGCCAAAACCACTCCTGTTCTAAGTCCTGCTGTGCCACACACTTGGTCCCCTTTACTGTGGTGTGTGTCCAGGGTGAGGGTGCTGGAGGTGCATGAGCCATAGTAGTAATAATTCTAGGTGAGTAGCACCATTAACAAAAGCTGCTCTAACTTGAGATGCAATTAAATTCATGGCATAGAGTTTGGACTAGTTTCAGATACTTATATGTATATTTATCAATGAGAATAACTCTTAAGAGTGAAATCAAATTCAATATAATTTCATAGGTTTGTGTTTAGAAGTCATATAACAATATTAGACATTAAGCAATCAATGAACTATATATGAGACATAATGCACTGTATTTCCAGTAGGTATAATATCTTGTTCCCATTTAGAATCAGGTATCCAGGTACACAAATCCAAGTGTCATGAGGTGGTCATCAGACTTTGAAGAAATGAACAAACTCTAGCCCATGTCTGTGTGAAATCTATTTTGTTTACTGTCTACACATAGATTATAGTCATAGGGAAGTAATCTAGATACAGAAGAGGCAAGTCATGTTGCCTTCTGGTAATTGTCATCATCCCATGAGTAAATACACTATCAGGCTTCCCTCAGCACCCATTCCAGCATGCAGCTTCAAGGCAAACATCAATGCTGCTCCCAAGCCCTCGTGAACCATGCCACTCAAGTAATAACTATACTGCACTACCAGATACAGCTTCAGATGTTTCATGTTCTACCAACTTCCCAGCACTAGTGTTATGCTAGGGCTGGGCAAGCAAACAAGCCAGTTTCATTACTGGTGCCAGATATTATGTGGAAGAGAGAGAGAGAGAGAGAGAGAGAGAGAGAGAGAGAGAGAGAGAGAGAGAGAGAGAGAGAGAGAGAGAGAGAGAGAGAGAGAGAGAGAGAGAGAGAGAGAGAGAGAGAGAGAGAGAGAGAGAGAGAGAGAGAGAGAGAGTGTGTGTGTGTGTAATTCACTGTTTGATCTGCTGCAGTCTCTGACGAGACAGCCAGACGTTACCCTACGGAACGAGCTCAGAGCTCATTATTTCCGATCTTCGGATAGGCCTGAGACCAGGCACACACCACACACCGGGACAACAAGGTCACAACTCCTCGATTTACATCCTGTACCTACTCACTGCTAGGTGAACAGGGCTACACGTGAGGAGACACACCCAAATATCTCCACCCGGCCGGGGAATCGAACCCCGGTCATCTGGCTTGTGAAGCCAGCGCTCTAACCACTGAGCTACCGGGCCGTGTGTGTGTGTGTGTGTGTGTGTGTGTGTGTGTGTGTGTGTGTGTGTGTGTGTGTGTGTGTGTGTGTGTGTGTGTGTGTGTGTGTGTGTGTTGAAAAGTATCCAACTCCTTTTTTGGAAACAAGTTGGAAATGAGAGCCAAAATTGGCATCAGATTTGCTAAATTTATCATCACACTCAAGCTGAAAAATTCAAAAGGTTTTTATCAACAATAAAGGTAGTTCTCAAATTATGACCTATGTGACATTGGACTCTTAGATTTTATGATCAGAGCTATGACTGGAAATATGAACAGCAATGTCTACAGAAAGAAAAATTACTAAATAAAAAAAATTGAACATTTAGTTATACAAACTTGTAGAAAAGAAAAGTAATAGCAATACACTAAGAAGAGTGTTGATAAAATCAATGAATAGAAAATAAAGATCAAATATGACAGATCTGATAGTAATAAAAATAACAAGCCAATAAAATGAAATAATAAAGAAAGAAAATGTTTCTAAAATACCATATGGCTTGAAAATTATTACAATCCTGCATAATATACTTACAGTATTTCAACATGGCTAACTTATGATCAGTTCAAGTTACAACTGGTTTACAATCAAACATAGTCATAAGTCGATGACTACCTTTACTATAGTTACACATTACCGAATGGTTTAATTGGTTGAAAGATGACCATACTTTGATTAACAATCATCAGAGTTCTGATAGGCTGTAAACAAGCCAAATTTAGACATAAATAAGCAATTTTTCTAAAATTCTTCTGCATTAAAGGCTTAAATAGTCTTTGTCCTTTTGTAAAGCCCTCAGTCTTCCAACACAAGTAGAATCTTAAGTGACTACTTTGCAGCTCATGCCACTCCTCTGAGTTCCAGACCTTATGTTCAAAATGAAACATAGTGTAAAGAAGAAATATCAAGGTATTATTCACCCAATAACTAAGAGATTGAAAAATTACTATCATTTGTCAATATCTATTTCTATGTTTTTTATAGATAGATGGGACAGTGTGTGTGTGTGTGTGTGTGTGTGTGTGTGTGTGTGTGTGTGTGTGTGTGTGTGTGTGTGTGTGTGTGTGTGTGTGTGTGTGTGTGTGTGCAGACATAAAAAATAATCTCCAAACTTGTCTTTACCACTATCCATCAACTAAGCCTGTATACCAAGCTTCATCAATGTCAGTAGGTCTTATATTCATACTGGTACTACATTATTTAAAGCTGAGCCTTTTCATGGCAAATCAAGCTGGGCAGGGATCTAAAAGAAAATGTTGAAAAACATGTCAGGCTAAACAAGAAATTTGAAAAGTTTATTATATAGAATTTGCAGTGAGGAAAATATACTGGGTAAGAGCTGCTTGCTCCATGGAGATGCCAGTGTGATGGTAAATGACACTCCAAAAAGCCCGGCTAACAGGAGTTACTGCAAAGGTTACATTAAATTCTTCAACTTAATAGCCGGTTAGGTTGTGGTGACAACACTAAAAGTCTACTGCCAATAATGTAAACAAAACGGCACACTATTACCTTATACTAAAGCTGCCTCCGCATCCACAGCCACCTGAGGATGTCACAGCCCAAAACAAATGCCATTAAGTGCTAAGACAATCTACAAATTCTTCTCAGAAGGGAACCATCACAGTAATGCACATTGCTAATACACCCCTTGCATGACTAAATCACACCAACCACTCAGCTGTAAGAGCACCCAATGTAGCAACTCCCTAAAACACTAATACACAAAGGCAAAATGCAAATTTAGAGAAGTGGAAATCTCTCGTTTACCATTACACGTCCTAATATGTACAGATTCTGCCTGTCACTCACTTTGGTTTTAGCTGCTAAGCTTTCATATTATGAATTTTTGACTGGTTTGGGAAAATGCCTTGGGATGAGAGCCTCATATAAGAATTGACTGATAAAATTTCTAAAGCTACAATTTATCGCACACAGGTACTAATCAAGACAAGAAAGCATTTTGTGGCAGCTGAAAGCAAAACACAAGCAGAATATGAATCTGGACTTATGAAATCTTATGTTCACAGCAACAGTCCTATAGTAATGATTCTGTCTCTAGTTCTTAGGTGTCAATAGAAAAAATTTCTCCTAAATTAACTAAGCATATGAAATGTTGTGACTGTGATGTGTATATATAAATGTGAGCTTTGAATAAACAAAAAATAAATATGGAACATTGTCCTCAGAGTGAATGTTAAAACAAAGGGATGTTGAAGGATCTCTAGTGTCCTCAGCATTCATGTCCTACCCACCTCATTGCCCACAGGAGGAACCATAAAAAGGAAGAATGAATGGTCATGCCAGTTGAAACATAGTAAGAAAGCCACAACAAATTTGTATTATTATAATTCCTTGAGATTTTCCAAGATGAGTTGCTCTACCATGAATATTGAGTAATTCTCAATATTGGGGATTCAGTGCTGCACTGGAGTATGCTAGCATTTTTCAATCCATTACATAATTACGACTATAAAATAAATGTCCTATATGTATCAAAATTAGCTTCATTGAATTAACCTAGGTAGGCATGACAGCTCCTAAGAAATTAATTCATTGAATTCAATAGGCTTACTTTTCCTAAAGCAACTAGCAAGCCTGTGTAGCCATTACCCAATGCAAATAATACACGATGCCCATATTAACCTCTCCCTTCAAGAACGAATATTTTACAAGGAAAACAAGCGGCAGCAGAGACACGGTAGAACTTTCCCGCAATACCGCAGTGAACCACATGGGGCGGAATCACTGAGGAGTGAGTGGCACCGAGTCACAAAAGGCTGGACGGAGACAATACTCCTTCAATAATCCCACATGAAAGGTAGTGGGCAGGACATGACGGCATGATCGCATGACAGAGCAAGATAGTGATGAGGTGCAACAAGTCGAATGAGCCAGTCTGCAGACACACGCCAGCTCGATACTTACCCACCAGCATGCCGACCGCCGCCGCCGTGATGGTCGCCGCCGTCGCCACGCCCGTCAGGAGGTTGAGGCCTCGCGGGGTGACGGTGCCCAGTGCGTTGTGCACAACGTCCCCTCCTCCTGGCGGCGACATGGCGGTGGTAGTGGAGGGTGGAGAGTTCCCCTCCTCTTTCAAGGGACGGGCGTGGACACTCCCACCCCCGCGCGCTGGTTTGCTTACGTCCTCCTCCTCAGCAAAACAAAACCACAGAAAACGAAGCTAGACTAGTATCAACTTTCTTGCACCGTGCTTCAAATGGGGGACTATTTTGTACTTTTCGAAAAGTCGTGTACTTTGTCTTGCTCTGGTTCGGGTAAGCCATGCATTTATTACTATTCAGCTTGAGTAAGATGATTGTTGAGATGATTAGTCAGACAATATGTATATAGAAACCTGCAAGTAAATGTGACTTTTATCGTGAAAGGAAAACTATTTTGCAATTTCTCTCATTTGGTACAGTGAGAAACTTCCATTGAAATATTAGCTAGGAAAAGTGTTACGTTCTCAAAAGTTCATGAAACCATCATAGGAAGCAAAGATAATTCAAATAACACTACTTTTAGTGACATGCACTAAAGATAGTTGGCCATAATTTTACACACACTCACATGTAAAATTATACAAATGTCATGAAGTGAAAATAACGGAGAAAATTATGCGTACTATATGACCGAACTACATACGGTCACACTTCCATGTTCGTAAATGGTTTTATTCTGTACGCCGCGCGCTGTGTAAATCAATAAAGCCGCGTGGTGGTTGGTTGGGGCGGCTGGCTGGGCTGGGGCGGGTAGCGGTGGTAGAGGGCTGGCTCTACTTTTCTGCAGGTGTCAGACTCTTGATATTGGCTAAGGGCTTCAAGAGGGCTTTTAAACCTTCCAAGTCACTCATAAGACCAACTTCTGTATCGATAACAAAAAGGATTCTCTCTCTCTCTCTCTCTCTCTCTCTCTCTCTCTCTCTCTCTCTCTCTCTCGATAGAATTGCTGGATAAAAGGCTTAATACGTGAATAATAAAGGAAGGATTCTCTCTCTCTCTCTCTCTCTCTCTCTCTCTCTCTCTCTCTCTCTCTCTCTCTCTCTCTCTCTCTCTCTCTCGATAGAATTGCTGGATAAAAGGCTTAATACGTGAATAATAAAGGAATACATTAATCAGAAATTTGAAATGCAATGATATTTTTCATGTTGTTTAGGAAGGTTAGTGTTCATGACCCCAAACGGTTTCAAGGTAAAAGAATGGACTGTCAAGCAAAAGAACAAAGTTAGCAAAACTCTTACTACCTCGGAAAAAAAAAAGAAAACTATTATTTATCAAAACTCAACGTATTAACAACTTAAAATGTATAGATATGGTGGATGGTTAGGCATCATTAGCGACTGAAATATTAAAACTGGTTTGAAATGATGTTTTAACGAGAGAATCACTCCACATAGCAAGTCACAGAAGTGCTGAGGAAGTGCAGTAGTGAAACATACAGAATTTGTTGAGACTCCAAGCTAGACTGACACACACTTCCTGAAAATCCTAATGAGTGTTGCTCCCAGATGCCAGTCATTCATTATGTTTTCTCAGAAATGTCCAAGGTGCAAATCAGCACCACGCCTATCGCTCGCCGCCCGTCTCCCATCCATCGTGACAGGTGATGAGTGGGCAAAGATGGGTCAGGTGTTAGGACTGGCATTTTGTCTGGGTAAACTTTAATGTTTGGAATTATTTGAAGAGTCACAGAATCAAAATATGAGAATAGCAAACCATGATGTTAAGAGTATACTAAATTTATTTTTAATGCATATTCTGTGACACTGTTTGCTTTGTTGCCTCCTCAAGAACACATTGTTGCACAGCTGTCATTCATCCAAAGAGACGAACATGGAATTGTCTCAGAAACACCCACACTAGTTAGCAGTGATCTGTTGCTAAACACAGAATCCACATGCAGCGGCGTAGTGATAGGGCGATGAGCGGGCGAATGCCCCCGGCGGCACATTTCTCAGGGAGTGACACAAGCGAGGCTACTGAGAATATTGATGTTCAGACCGTTATTTTAGACTGCAAAATTGAAGGCGCGCAAAATATTGATTTAAAGTTCATGTATGTAAAGTATAATATAAGCATACATGATAAACAAGTGTATTATACCTAATCTCACCTTTTTATTACTTTTAGGGGAGGCGTTTTCAGGTTTCGCCCCATGTAAACTTATCTCTCATTACGCCACTGTCCATATGGAATATCTAATAGCTCTATCTTTTGGATGTTAGAAGTCTAGTACCTGAAGATATCGATAGATGACATATTCTACAACGCTTCACGTCACATTCATTTTAATAAACGAGATCTGTGTTCATACACATTCCAGTTCATCTGTTTGAATGCATAATCATTAATTTAAAAGATGATAAAGCTAGAATATGAAAAAGGAAATAATGAAAGGCAAAATGATTCAGTAATATTACCAGATAAACCCAACATTTTCTTGCCATTAATGAAAACTGACATGTCGTGTTTCCAGAGCTCTTAACTAAAGAAATTTCAGTGAAAGCA
>NC_059300.1:3810455-3812955 GCF_017591435.1 Portunus trituberculatus | reverse complement strand
AGATATTTCTATTGTCTTTTAACTACACCAGTCATGTATTCAATCTTCCTTCTGCCATGTTTATCCTTGAATGTTTGCGTTTTCTTTTCCTCAACTTTTATTCGTGGTGCGTGAAATATTAAGGCAACGAAACTCTCTCAGGTGCAGGTAATGAACTGTCATGTAGCATTCCACGTGAGGAGGGATGTTGGGAGTGCTGTGGAGGATGATAGCACAACATTCAACATCCTGTCAGTTCCCTTCTTTACATAAAAGTGAAGTAGATGTATATAAAGTCACGTTCCGCGCGAGAGTGAGGGTTAGGCAACACTCACAATACTCACCTGTCAATTCCGTTCCTAGAGCACAGAGTATCACCGACCTGTATTGTATAGCAAGGCAACTTATTGACCCAAACTCTGCCCCTCGTGTTCCAGTCTTGTTATTCAAATGCGGACGAGTATTGGAGCTAATTATTCAAGGACACAACACTGCGACCTTCACTTTGCGTTGTATCCAGAACTCAACTCCCATTGTACCCAGATTCAATTCTCCATTAAGCTCAGAACTAGTTGGATGAGTATGTAGTGTATAAACTGTTCATTAAGGTTAGTCACCAGTCGACATTGTTCATAGAGAATACAAAGTGGAAGTTACGTCCTCCACCCTAAAGTGTGTGTGTGTGTGTGTGTGTGTGTGTGTGTGTGTGTGTGTGTGTGTGTGTGTGTGTGTGTGTGTGTGTGTGTGTGTGTGTGTGTGTGTGTGTGTGTGTGTGTGTATTGATGTGAAACAGCTTAATTTGAGACAAGAGATGTGTGTAATTATTATTCATTTAATGGCGATTTTAAAGAGAGAGAGAGAGAGAGAGAGAGAGAGAGAGAGAGAGAGAGAGAGAGAGAGAGAGAGAGAGAGAGAGAGAGAGAGAGAGAGAACCTCTTTCACCTTTATGTCTACAAAAGAACAGACTAGAAAATTATGATGAGAACATAATATATCGGGCAGCCTTTTCTTCTGCGTGCTTCTCCCCGCTGAGAGGAAAGTTTCATCCAGATATTCTGGTGGGAATTGGGAGAGAAGGATTGGATGCTGCTATTAAGCGACCGAAGGGATCAGAAATTACTGCTGCTACTATTGCTATTACTATTACTACTACTACTACTACTACTACTACTACTACTACTACTACTACTACTACTACTACTACTACTACTACTACTACTACTACTACTACTACTACTACTACTACTACTACTACTACTACTACTACTACTACTACTAGGACCAGGGAAGAGCGGGGAGGTGTGAAGTCGGGATGGGGCAGAGAGAGGTGAGGCGAAGGGGGAAGCTGGGAGGTATCCCGGTCAGCTGAGGATTAGTGAGAGCTATACCGAGTTCCTACATAAAATACGTGACGGTCAGATAGCCAACATTCCATATAAAACAATAGAATCACGAAGTAACGATCTTAAGTGGATGACAGACAGATTAAAACGGTGCATAGGGCAAAAAAGGAATATATTTAAGAGGCTAAAGGCAGGAGATGAAGCTTTAAGGCCACGATACTATGAATTAGTAAGAAGAGTTAAGAGGTTAACGAGGAAAGCTAAAAGTGAATATGAGTTGAGGGTAGCCAGCCAAGCAAAGACGGACCCTAAGGGATTTTTTTAATTATATAAGACGAAAAGTAGAGAAGAAATAGGACAACAAATGGTGAAATGGTTAGTTCTGCCGAAGAGATTAGTAGAATTATGAACGAGTATTTTTTAACTGTCTTCACCCAAGAGAACACACAGGAAATCCCAGATAGCGATGAGGTATTTAGGGCAGAGGATAGTGAAAAGTTGACTGATATCCTTATAACTAAGGCGATGGTAGAACAGGAGATAGATAAACTAAAGAAATTCAAGTCACCAGGACCTGATGAAGTATATCCAAGGGTTCTAAAGGAATGCAAGGACGTTGTAAGCGAGCCGTTAGCGGCACTGTTTAGGATGTCACTGGAGTCTGGTGAGGTACCGATAATGTGGAGAGAAGCTAATGTGGTTCCCATATTTAAGAAGGGGGATAAAACCCTAACGTCTAATTACAGGCCTGTCAGCCTAACTTCAATCGTGGGTAAACTAATGGAATCAATGATAGCGAAAAACATTAGGGAACACCTAGACAAACACAGCTTGATAACTCACACACAACATGGATTTACGAAGGGGAAGTCGTGTCTTACCAGCTTATTGAGCTTTTATAGTAAGGTTTATGAGGCGGCAGACAAAGGTGATAATTATGACATTCTATACATAGATTTCAGTAAAGCCTTTGACAAAGTACCTCACCAGAGGCTCTTAAAAAAGGTTAAAGCACACGGTATAGAGGGTAGAATATCAGGCTGGATTAAAGCGTGGTTAGACGGCAGGCGGCAAAGGGTAGTAATTAATGGTTCGAATTCCGAGTGGAGAGAAGTAGTTAGTGGGGCTCAGTTTTAGGGCCATTATTATTTCTAATATATATCAACGACTTGGATAGT
>NC_059300.1:3785455-3805455 GCF_017591435.1 Portunus trituberculatus | reverse complement strand
CCACCCGCTAGGAAACCGTTGCCTCGAGTGAGGAAGCCCAACCTACACTCCGACAGTGGACAGGATTTGAACCCGTGCGCTTGGAGAACCCTCGGACCTCAAAGTGCGCATGGTTCCACTGCACCACGGCGGCCCGTTTTAGGATGAAAAGTACAAAGCAGAAGAAAATAAGAAAAAAAAGGGGAGAGGGAGAGATTTTGGTAAGGAGCCATAGCTATATGTGCAAATTGGCAACACACCCACATAATCTCACTTGAGTTAAATTTACCCTCAGAGAAAGTGTTTGGTGACAGAAGAGGAACATTATTAGACCAGTAGGGTTCCCGGGAATATACTAATAAAGTAAGAAAATAAAGAAATAAACAGTCCTAAGGTTTTTCAAGACTGTTTTAAGATATATACTAACAGTTGGCGACGTATGACGGTCAGGTTTCAATGGTGTGGTCTTGGGGACGGGTGCCGGCCAGATTCCTCCCACGGACAATTTCTCCCTGACATTTTTCCTCCTTGATATAATCCCCCCTGGACACATTCCCCCGGGACACGTACCTCCCTGGATATATTCCCACCTGGACATATTCCCCTCAGGACATTTTTCCCTGAGAACATCCCTCTTCTCTTTCCCTCTGCCGAATCTCTGAGACTAGATCATCGAACCCCTGAATGTGATTAAGTCGAACTCATTTGTTCCAGAATTGAAACTAGTTTGTTAAGAGTTTCGGTGACTCAGTTTAGAATGTCTTGTTTCGCATCTCGCTGTCAAACGATCAACATTACAGCATCAAGAAGGGCTCTTCAATACATGCTAGACGAGATGGACAGAAGACCAGCACAATTTTTGAAGGCTGTAGGTTGCTGCATTCGGCCTCGAATACAATTGATGAATGTGATGTATATTTCCTCCTTATTGCTTATGATTTTATCAGCTTTTTATTGTCTTATTAAAACTAGTACTGTAGACGATCTATTGTCTTCCCTTACATATATGAATACATTTGCAACCTTTGCATGTAATGAGGCAGGGATTTCCTGGAAAAATTACTCGCTAGGGGAAATTATCAAAGGGGGGAATCGTCCATGGGGGATATAGTCCAGGGGAAACATAGTCCATGGGGGGACATAGTCCAGGGAGGATAATGTGTGGAGAGGATTGTGTCCGTTGCGAAACTATCTAGGGGGAAAATGTCCTACACTCCTTGGGGGACGGTCAAGTCAAGTCGACGGTATATATTTATCGTCTGTTTATCTTTATTAATTTATTTTTTCCATTCTGGAATTCATCACTCGTCTTTCATCTCCTTAGTTATCTTCCCTAAATATTGTCCTCTGTAATCTACCCTGAGGTGTCACGGTGATTCACCCTCAGTCTTACAGGACACCATAGCAGATCGAGGCAACATCTCAGTATATCCGCTACATCTCACTATCCATCGCTATCCCACAGTCATCCCAATCATTCTTTCCTCTGGACTTTGTCTTCAGTCTACCGGGAGCTGATATCATCTTTTTTTTTATCATTTATCTACACAATTTAGTGAAGTTTGTTGGTTCATTTCATTACAGTTCGATTTAGTTCAAGATTTAGTTCACCTCTTTTCATCGCAAGTCAGTTTAGTTTACTGTAGTTCATTTTATTACAATTCTGCGCAGTTCAGTTCAATGCAGTTAAATTCATTTGAGAGAGAGAGAGAGAGAGAGAGAGAGAGAGAGAGAGAGAGAGAGAGAGAGAGAGAGAGAGAGAGAGGACAGGAAGCACGCACATATTTGTGTGTGTGTGTGTGTGTGTGTGTGTAGAAGGGGGCGACAAGGGGAGGAGGGTATTCTGAAATTGATGAAAATAGCATGACGGGATGAATGTAGGGATGAATGTACTGTGTGGTGCCCGTGGGTTGTGTAATAATTGAAGTTCGTGGATGGAAGGGGAGACAGGCAGGCGAGGACCACAATAGTGTATATACGGCGGGATGTCAAGATGGGAGCATCTGGGATGATATTGAGAGGATGTGGATGGAAGATTATTCAGGAGATGGGTACAAAGAGGAGGCGGACGAGGACGAAGAGGAGGAAGAGGGAGAAGAGGAAGAAAAGGAGGAGGGGAAGGGGATATGAGAGAAAGATGAGCTAAAATGAGGGTGGAAGAAGGGATAGAAAAGGAGAAGAAAAATATGAGATGTTCGAGTTATTCATTTTTCTTTTCTTAGACACACACACGCACACACACACACCAGGAAGTATCGTACCTAAAGGATTAACAATATCAGAGGAATATTTAACATAAGCATTAAGGAAATCTATTAACTGTGTCAGATATAATTAAAATGCAAACGAATATTTACTAACCAGAGAGAGAGAGAGAGAGAGAGAGAGAGAGAGAGAGAGAGAGAGAGAGAGAGAGAGAGAGAGAGAGAGAGAGAGAGAGAGAGAGAGAGAGTGTGTGTGTGTGTGTGTGTGTGTGTCAGTCCATAACTTTTTATCTGTCTCTCCAAACACGCATTTCTTTCCTCTCTGAACCTCACGGACTCACCACTTCTGCTTCTCCTCTTGTCTTTCCTCCTACAGTTTCCTTCCTAACAGGCAAACAAAACCCGTTCTCTTAAAACAACACACAGCGAACCAGCCACTCATTACAAGTGACCCAGGTGTGATATGTTACCTAAGTGACAGAGAGTAAGTGAGGCAATAGATAGAGAAGGAAAGATTTTTTTTTCTTTTTTCTTTTTTTTGAGAGGTCAGGGATAACAGATGTGGTGGTAGTGATTGTTGTGGTGGTGGTAAGTTTTTTCGTCCCTCCCTTGTTCTCCCCTCTGCAGGTTATCTATGAGGTTTTGTTCCTTTGTTTCTCCCTGTCTGTATTTTTTTAATGGCGTCATGCTTTATCGATAACAAGGCGGGTATGTGGCCTCCTCCTGGCATGCGCCCTAACCATTTCATTCCAACTTAGAATATTAGATACCGTGCATGTACTGTTTTGTCTCACAGGTTCAGAATTCTGCCGGCAGACGGTAATGCTGTCTCTAGATCAATTAATTTGTTGATATGCAATCTATTAATCAAACTGCAATGACTTTCTGTTAGATGCTTTATTTCAATTTCATTCTACATTTCTTATTTTGATGTATGAACTGTGTCCATTTGATGTTATGAATAGTTCAATTATATGCAGCTAGAGGGCGTTGCAAGCGCTACACTAATTCATAGATTTGCTAACAGAGGCCGGTATCATCCAATCTAATTCCATTCTAATGACGTATATGATTCAGTTCAGTAATCTGCCATTATGGGTCATTGCAGTCATTACACTAATTCATACTTTTGTCAAAGGAGGGAAATGTCACCCACAGCAATTACACTTGCAATATGTAAATAGCGGAATCACCTCTGATGTATGATTATCTCCTAACATGAAGTCATTGCAGTATTGCATCAGGATAGCCTGAGAAAATAGGAACATAGGAAAATGAGGGAAGTTGCAAGAAGCCATCAGTCCAACACGTGGCAGTCCCTGTGTGAGCAAAATGATCTAATTCCACCTATCATCTTCATCCATAAATTTGTTTGTGGTTATAAGATAAACATGCTGAAGTGTTCTGTAGTGGCCAGCAGAAAAAGCAAATATGATTTTTTCTAAACTCTAAATGGTATGGTAATTAGTCAGAGAAAAAAACAAGAGGTATGAGAAAGAAAAAATACAACTAAATTAGCAAAGATTAGGAAGAGCTCTTTGTTTTCGAGTAATGAATTTGTTGAATTTCTCTCTTTGTTATTTTACTTTTCCTGGATCCTTAAGACCCTCGTAACAGACGTGAAGTTAACGTTCCACTGCTATTTGGCCTATCTTTCTTGAATCATTGGCCACTATTAATCATGTCTTATTGTTATACAGTCAGTAACCACTATACTGACTTACAAACAGAATATTACAAAAATCTATCCATGGAATCTATTTCTTGTTGACTCATAAACATTTTCTACACCATTTTTAGTAACGAAAAAGTTGTTGCACATCGCAGGGAAAAGCTTGAAAAGCTGCACCAATAACAAAAGAGAGTTTTTGGAGAAAAATTATCATGGGGGCGGGAGTGAGAAGAATCATGGTAAAAGAGACGCGGGAAATCCATAAAGAGTGTTTAGGTGTGAAAATGACAGCGTTTACCTGTGTTTGTAAATGTGTGGGAGTGATAGAAGGGTCCAGATGTGGTTGTGTTGGTTGTAAAGGTGGTAGGGGTATGTGTATGGGTGTGGCAGCGCACGTGGGGTGTGGCTGCATGAACGAGTGTAGGAGAGTGTGGTGTTGTAGCGGTGCGTGTTTGGGACAGGGGCGGCATGAGTGACAATCGTGAGGAATGTGTGAGGCGAGGGCGTGGCGGTATGAGCATGTTTCACCATCACCTCACTATTGGACCCACGCACACACGCGTCTCCTTCGTTTGCTTTGACTTTGTTTTTTCATCAGTAAACACTGTGTGGTCAATAACTCCCTCAAGAGTAATGAAATGTGGTGGTGCAAGCTTAGTGGAAAAAACAAACAAACTTGCAACCAAAGGACTGAATGAGTCACAAAACTTTTTTAATGTCTGTTCTACAAATTGAACTAGTGTTATTTATTTTTCTATAGATTAATTTGATTTACATTGCAAAACACATGATTCACATTGCAAAACAGCAATTAGAGAGGGATGGATAAAGAGAAACCATTAAGGTGTGTTAAGGGAAGTGCATCATTCTCATCTGGAGACTTCGTGTGAATCAAATCTGAGATAATCTGAAGGTAAACAAATGATTAGCAGAAACGAATGACGGTCCAGCTGAATAGTTTCAAAGTATTTTTCGGTTTCTAGCGTCATAATCTGAACAAATAAGCAGATTTTTTTTTTTTTATCAGTTTATCCCCTAATAAGTCTTTGTCTCTTTTAACAAACCTTATTACATATCCAGTCACAGTACTTGAGAGAGGTAGTAACTAAGCATACATATAATAACTCTCATAGAACAAAACCAACGGAAATAACAGCAGTATTTATAGTATCACATTTATCATCATTGGTACTATTAACGTTCTCCTCTCATACTCACACATTTTCCCTTCCCACTGTGTGTCCTCTTTTCGGCCTCTCACGTCCCTTGCTCCCCCTCTTTCCATTACCAAACTATATAGGCCATTTAGGTCAATCTGCTATCGGGCGAGGCAGGACAGCGAGAAGTATGCAAAGCGAGAAAATGTCTGGCCGTGTTGAGTGGCTGGCTGACATTCTCTGGAATCTGTTCTCTGAAAAAACACGTCGGAATGTTAGCACTTCATGAAGGAAGAAGAGGAGG
Source organism: Portunus trituberculatus (assembly GCF_017591435.1). Classification (NCBI taxonomy): domain Eukaryota; kingdom Metazoa; phylum Arthropoda; class Malacostraca; order Decapoda; family Portunidae; genus Portunus; species Portunus trituberculatus. Next base: position 3,800,139 of record NC_059300.1, on the reverse strand, counting down.
AGGAAAGAAGGAGAGTAAATCCCGTGTTCCTAAATACTTTTTTCTCTCATCATGAACATTTTCAAAGACTACAAAGATGACTGGTTGTGTTCTTAATTTTTCTTCCTCTCAATTCAAGATCCAGAATGTTTGTTAAACTATTACTAGAACCATTAAAAAACATCCTTCATAACATCATAAGCTCTTAAACTCTGGAATTCCTTGCCTGCATCTATATTTCTATCTAACTGTGACTTGAACTCATTTAGGAGGGAGTTTCAAAACATTTAACCCATTCTTTTGGCTAACACTCTTAATCCTGTTCGGGGGCCGGCATCTAATTGGGATTTCATGTTTAATAATTTTTGTTGCTCTTGGCCAGTTTTCCTTTCTTACATAAAAAAAAAAAAACTTTGTTTTCTCATTGGGGCTCTTCTCAAAGACCGCAGAAATGATTACTGATATTTTTGTGTGCTTGAGAGAGAGAGAGAGAGAGAGAGAGAGAGAGAGAGAGAGAGAGAGAGAGAGAGAGAGAGAGAGAGAGAGAGAGAGAGAGAGAGAGAGATTTTATAACTAAACCATTAGTGAAATTTAACTTCTTGGTTTATATTCTTGTTTTATGGTTATCATGCATCTATGGTCTCATTTTTGCAAGTCTTCATCTTCATCTTGTTGTTCATCAGGCTGAAACATAAGACAAATTACGTGTTTCTGCTTACACTCATAATTTTTTGTCAGTCACGTTCTCTCTTAACTTATATATATATATATATATATATATATATATATATATATATATATATATATATATATATATATATATATATATATATATATATATATGTGTGTGTGTGTGTGTGTGTGTGTGTGTGTGTGTGTGTGTGTGTGTGTGTGTTTACGTAGGAGAAGCACCGCCCAAGGGGAACAAAAAATGTTCATGTAACTTGCCGCTTTTCGTTCTCCATCAGGCTCTGTGGCGCTCGAGTGATTCCGGATCTTATTACAGGAAGGGAGAACTCAGTGAGGGTCGTTGATTCCCATGACACAGGAATATCGTGTTGCGGTAGTCGCTATTGCGCACCTCACTCAGGGTCTATTTCAAGCAAGCAAGTCTGGTGATAGCTATTCTCTCTCTCTCTCTCTCTCTCTCTCTCTCTCTCTCTCTCTCTCTCTCTCTCTCTCTCTCTCTCTCTTGTGCTCTTTGTTCATGCAAGGACTGTTGGACGTATGCCTGACGGTTTCTTTCAAGTTCACTTATTTTCTTATGTTATATTCCTGGTTTCTTGTTTCTGTTCTTGTCTTTTTCCTTTTCCAAATGTTCTTCTCCGTCATTCCTCTGTTTTCTATACTGCAGTTCTTGCGTTGGTATGAGAAATACGAAAGTTTTTCTAAAGGCGGGACAGTCGGGATCTTATTCAGAATGATGATTATTTCCAAATGCCACAAAGATGATTAGCCGAGTTTTTAAGAATAGCTCTTATGCTTACAGTGTAGAAATCTTATTAATCTGTCATTAGAATTTTAAAGGCACCCTTAGGAACCCGTGAAAAGGTGTATGGTACCTGCATGGACTAGCTACGGAACGATTTTACTTTGCGCATCCCCCTTAGCTCCCACAAGTCACTGGCTCCATGGGTATAGGATGGCGGGCACCGGTAGGTACATCAAAGGCATAGCGAATCCTTGCCATCATACGCTTCATTGACCCAGTATTAGGCTAGTCTTTGATCTGTGTGTGTGTGTGTGTGTGTGTGTGTGTGTGTGTTTGTGAGTGTACTGCAGTCTCCCAGAACTATGAATATTTCGAACGCCCTTGAAACCTTTCTGTCTCGGAGACCGAAAAGAGTTGGAAAAAAAGGAAGGGTAGGAGAAGGAAGAGGAGGAGGAGGAGGAGGAGGAGAAGGAGGAAGAGAGGAGGAGGAGGAGAAGGAGACTAAAGTTCAGTCCTGAAAATTAGGAAAAGTAGGAAAACAAAGCATTCTTTTATTGATTATTATCTTATCGTTGAATTTATCAGAGAGAGAGAGAGAGAGAGAGAGAGAGAGAGAGAGGCCTATAATATACTATGAGGCTTTAACCCCTAACCTTTCGTAACACACACACATACTCTCTCTCTCTCTCTCTCTCTGCTATTTACCTAAAGTCTCCCGGGCATCATTCTGCCTCTTTTTTCTTCTTCCCGAGAAAAATAAGATAGAATGGATAAAAAATATAGTAATGAAGTAAAGGAATGGGAGTTGACACAAAGGATCGGCGGCTGGTTGCTTTGTTCCCTTTGTCATTAATTGTTTCTGTGGCATTTATCAATTTTTTTTTTTCATCATAGTTTGTTTGTGTGGCTGGTTGGTGTTCTACCGTCAGTATGTATATATTTTTTCCATGCCTTAATTGCGTGTCCATGGTTGGGTTAATAATAAAAAAAAAAGAGTAGTGGTAAAAGCTTTCATTGACTGACACTTTTTTAAATACTATTCATGCTGCGAGAAACATATACACGCACAGACCCTTCCACTACCACCACCACCCCTATCGCCACCACACACGCAACTCTTATTATTGAGCTCTGTGTGACCTTTATACATATCCTTATTGAAAAATTTCCTGTGGCCTCAGCGTGTTCCCATTCCTTACTCAATCTGTGTGATTGATTCCTTCCCCAGACTGGAGGGACGAGACTGGACAGGAGAATAAATGGCTTTGTTCACTGTACATTGTTCGAGATAAAAGACGAAATGCGTTGAAAACATGTTGACATCAAAAAATACAAATACAACACACTGTTACACACACACACACACACACACACACACACACACACACACACACACACACACGGAGACAGGGAGGAGGGACGTTGCTCGTCACCACAACGCAAACACACACGAATCGACCCACCTCAAATTAGGCTGTGTTGATGGAGCGAGGCCGGAACGAACACGCCTCGCTGCTTCCTTCACTCCTGCCACTTGATTTCGCGCCCACGATTCATTCCCGGAAGATACACTGTGCTGAAACGCTTAAAGTTAAACTTGTGATCATTTTTTCCTTTTTTTACACTGGGCTATCTCTGTCTCGTTTGCAAAATACGGGTTTACGAATGAAAGCTTGTAAAAAGAATAGATATAAGCCAATATTTGTTATTCAATCATCGCAACTTAGTGAATGTATTATAACTAATATTTTGATGAGATCTAATTCTAATCATTCCTTCACCTTCCAGAGTGGGAGCATGCTGCGTGGCGGTGTGGCGGCGGCGTGCGTGGTGGCGGTGGTGATAGCGAGCACTGTCACTGGAAGCTCTTTACCCCACACAGAATTATCCACATCACCAGTGTCATCACCCAACACCCTTGAACACCGCAGCACCACCAGCAGCACCACATCAGTGACGACAGGAGAAAATCAGAGAAATTCCAGTCAGTCTGAAGTAGCGGAGGAGAGGAAATCTCGGCAGGACGTCAGGAGTATATTTGGCCAGCCAGGCGGGGAGGATCTTAATCTCTCTCCCGCGCAGATAAAGGCGCTGAGAAAGTTGCTGCTTACTCCCGATATGTCGCTGAACGTGACGGTAAACACCTCAGGAGACGGCAGAAACCTGGGGGAAGAGGTTCGGTGGCAGTGCTTCTTGGAGTGGCTTCGGACCCACAGTTACAAAGCCAGGAAAGATCCGAGGACTTGTAATGGCGAGCAGCAGAGCGGCATAATGAAAGGAAAAGGCAACAAGGAGTGCATGCCAGTACTACTGCTGGTCGTGCCTGCGCTATGCAACGGAACGCAGAGCTGTGTTAACTTGACGGAGACGTCCATAGAGGAGCTGCTGCACCGCTATGTGGTCTACGAGAGAAAAAGAAAGCGACAGGAGGAGGCTGATGACGCTGTGATCTACATAGTGGTAGTGCTCGCCTTCTACTCGTTTGGTATAGTGTTTATGATCGCCAACTTCGTGCGGCAAGAGCAGCGGGAGCTGGAAGAAACCAAGATGTACAAGCAGTACGTGAAGCTGGCCCGGGACCGCTGGCTGACCACGCGAGGCAATATGGCCAATAAGCTGGCCCTGCAGGCCCTCAACACCTTCAACGCCATTCCTCAGACCACAGACGTCAACAAGGTCACCTTCGTCTGAGCACAGTGGCGGGAAGATCGTCCCACCAGTCTAGACCGTCCTGCCACACTCCCAGCAAAGCTTGTAGCAGAGCATCAGTTTGGGATTTAGAGGTGAACACGGAAACACCGGTACTAAATGTGTTTGTAGTGAAGTGTTAATACCAGGTAAGGGCAAAGACCTGGGGAGGCATCTCAGCAGACATACCCGTACTATTTACCTTTGGTGTTGCATACATACTAATCAATTTACACGTTATGAAGTGTTTTACAACCAGAATTGAAGTAGTTTATTATTGTCTTAGTCATGTTTATGTGTATCTCTCGCATATATACCCTTTGGTGTTACCATATTTTGTTGCTACTGATTTAAATAGAAACCATTCACGCGGAGAGAGTGACGAGACGCGACCCACAGGTACATGTCAGGACGGGGAGATTGCAGCTTTGGTATATTCTTCAAACTCTCGTCCTGTTGGTGACAAATCCCTAGCGTGTCATCTTCACTGATTTCCTCATTTGTTTTCATTGGAAACCAAAGTGACTCAAGAAATCATTAGGAGCAGTAATGGACGACCATCTGTTTTTTTGCTGAAGTAGACTAGATCGCTGGTAACCCGACCTCCCCGCTTCGCCCAATCAGGCCTTGAAGCGCCTCACCTTCTATATGCTGACCACGTCACTGCGATGGCACGCCGGGGCTGCGGTCGAGAGTTTTCCGTCCCATACTGTTCCTTAATGTATTGTCAGAATATACTCATCTGGGGCACAGCTGGCATGCACCTACGACATGTCCTTCCTTCCCAGCCGAGCTTGTAAGATAAGTCATATGGAGAAAAGAGGACATTGTAAAATTGATATGTCTCCCAGTGAAGGCACAGGGAGGGTATCTGGTAATGTTACCCACCCCTTGACCTGGTGCAGGTATTGGGGTAACATCGGAGGGATTAATCATCTATGTACAGAATGAGCCTTCATAACAGATCAAGCCTTCACAGCAAATCGATCAAGCCTTCGCTTCAGGACGAGCAGTCACTACAGCAAGAGCCGTCACCACAGGACAAGTCGACACTACTGTAGGTTCCTCACTTCTCGTCGCCTCACTTTTCTCAGTCACTTACTTTTCTGTATACGTACAATGAATTTTCCCCATTCAGATACTATATAATGTAGTACATCATGTAATGAGCCCTTGTGGACATGGTGTTATACATGTATATGTTACTGTGTAATGTTCATACATATGTATATGGTATTCTGATTTAATGTTATATCACCAAAGGCTGGGAAGCAGGAACAATTAGTTTTAGAGGATAGAGTGAAGGGGATGTCCTTCCAATGAGGGGTAGCTTAGGAGGGGGGGAGGGAGGGAGGGGAATGGAAGGGTGGGGTGGGAGAAGGAAGTGAAAAAAGAGAGAGGGAATAGAGGAAAAGAAGGAGGACAGTGCTGCTTTCGTCCACGCACACAGAATCACACTATATCACATGGCCTTCTGACGATACCTGTAGTCTACCAGTATTGCATTAGCTTACCTATCACAGTGTTTAGCATCATTCAGGTGGTGGTGATAATGATGAGGAGGAGGAGAAGAAACAGGTCAAACAGATGTAAGGGAACATGTAAAAAATGAGAAGAAATAATGTAGGAAAAATTCATTGAAAGCAGTCAGCAGCAGCAGCAACAGTAGTAGTAGTAGCAGTAGTAGTAGTAATAGTAATAGTAGTAGTAGTAGTAGTAGTAGTAATAGTAGTAGTAGTAGTAGTAGTAGTGGTGGTGACAGTAGTAGTTGTTGTAGTAGTAGTAGTAGTAGTAGTAGTAGTAGTAGTAGTAGTAATAGTAGTAGTAGTAGTAGTGGTGGTGGCGGTAGTAGTAGTTGTAGTAGTAGTAGTAGTAGTAGTAGTAGTACCAGTAGCAGTTGCAGTAGTAGTAATAGTAGCAGCAGCAGCAGCAGCAGTAGCAACAACAACGATAGCAACAGTAGTAGTAGTAGTAGTAGTAGTAGTAGTAGTAGTAGTATCCTTGATTATAATATTAACAGTAACACTGGTGTAGCAGCAGCTTAGGTTATGTATGGGTGTATGATGAAGTGTAGCCAGACAGCGCAGTGTAGTAGAGGTAATGGTGATAAAAATGCAAGAATGGCAGTGTCAGTCTTCACAGTGTTGGTAGAGGCTGCATCAAAGAACAGAAAAAGCAAGAAAGGGAAGTTTGAAGTGATACACTATGGTTAATCAAATCTGAATGTGTGTGTGTGTGTGTGTGTGTGTGTGTGTGTGTGTGTGTGTGTGTGTGTGTGTGTTATTTATCGAGGTCATTATACATATTTCTGAGTGTGAACGTAAGCATAAGAGAGAAGCAAGGCTTAGAGGGGTGTGTCACTGTATACTGAGGAGTTACTTGGTCCACGAGGAAGGGCATCTTAGGATATATAAGCGCCAAAGATTATTTTTGTCAAAGTTCCCAATACATGTTGACACACGCTGACTGATGTTTAATGTCTCCTCCAGTTGCCATCTGAGTTTGTGTTTCTGTATGTTATTCCTTTCTTTTATGATTGAATACCTGTGCTCATGTTATGTGTAAGAGTAGAGAGGCAAGAGCAAGAGAAAAGTCCAGCTCCAATTTCAAAGTTTAATTTAATGACTTCAGGGTTCTTGCCAAATCATTCCAGTATTGTTGTCCCTTGCATGTGAAAATTTCGAAATTTACAGAGGTTATGAATTATACATTTTATATATTTTTTTTAGATTTTTTATAGTCGAGGCCTCTAACACTTACAAGGGAATCTATGAGACGTACTCATCTTGGAGAAAGGTCAGTTGAATGGTCGTGATCAGATGGGTGGGTGTCCTGAAGTAGACGCAGACCCAATGAGGCTCTCACCTCCTAGGCCTTGCAGTCTGCGGAGAAGGAGAGAAAGACGATTAGTGACAGGCAGGGTTGAGGTGCAAATGTAAATACTATACATAGGTGATGTTAGTTTAGCTGAAAGTAGTATATATTTGGCCGATAAGGTAAATATATAGTTAACCATTCAACGTGTCAATCAGTGATAAAAGAAGCAAGTCTCACCTTCAGCAGGGGTCCTTCACGCCTTCTCGTTGTTGGTGGTGGTGGCGTTAGACTGGTTATCATCATACTTCTTTTCAACCTCGTGCACGCAGAACCAGGGCATGTGGACAGTGATGGCCTGAGGAACAACGAAGGAACATATTTGTCGTATTACATTTTGTTATACCAAAGGACGTAAACAAAATAAATATATTGATGGTTATGAGAATATCTAATTAGTGAAAATCGAGCATTGTGTAGCAAGAATAATGAATCGATAAGAAAATTCAAATAATAAATGACGTTAATGATGTAAAGAGAGATCCTGTTTTGCAAGACAAATAATTGATATGAGAACATAACTTGTCAAATGAAATAAATAAGTGGGAGAAATTGAAAATGAACTGCATGTCTTACCTGGCGGAACTTGGGGTGGCTGATGGCGTACACGAAGGGGTTGTAGCAAGAGCAGGACTTGGCCAGGAGAGCGGGCAGAGTGCTGATCAGAGGGGTGATTCCGACACTGTTACCCAGCACACCCTGTGGGATAACAAGATGACGGGCAGGTCAGGGTACGGCACATTACATAGTACACACTGGCTGCACAACCCGTTCCCCACAGCCTCACACTCTCCTTATACAGTCAATTTAGTAAACATGTCGCACTAAACTTCTACCTCAACTATGAATATCTTTGATAGTTCAGTATCAATGATATGATGACATGAAAGAAGGAGGAGGAGGAAGAGGAGGAGAAGGAAGAGGAGGAGGAGGAGGAGCAGGAGGAGGAGGAGGAAAAAGAAGAAGAAAGAAGAAGAAGAAGAAGAAGAAGAAGAAGAAGAAGAAGAAGAAGAAATAATTAAAAAAGATACAATTCAAACCCATTTCGTAATTTGTCACAGCTCACTTGAATAGCTAGCCTATTGATTGTCACAGCTCACTTGAATAGCTAGCCTATTGATTGTCACAGCTCACTTGAATAGCTAGCCTATTGATTGTCACAGCTCACTTGAATAGCTAGCCTATTGATTGTCACAGCTCACTTGAATAGCTAGCCTATTGAGTATCACTTGAAGTCTTCTCTCACTTGTTGTTGGTTTACTTTTCCTATACAGGTATGTAGATTATATAATGTGAGTTTTGGGAATATTCTTTGCTTTCCTATTACTGTAGAATACCCTGACCACCATGCCTTCAAGTAGGGGCAGTAGAAAATGTAAGACCGAAATATGTATACACTTATTCATGTAAGCATGTAAGTACCTGGACGGTGATGGCAGCATAGGGAGTCCAGCAGATGAACCACAGGGACACGTTGGCGATGGCGGTCTTGGCAATGCGGAGCTCAGCACGCTGGGCCTCAGCCTCCTGCAAAAAGAAAAAAGTCTTTGAAAGTACTGGTAATGAGCTAACGAGAGACGATGGAGAAGGAAAGAAATCTGTCCGTAATAGAGATCTTGAAGGGGTTCGTAGTAGCATCACAGGTAATGCAGAATAATTAAGAAGACGCCAGTTGACAAATGGAGTGGTGTGATAACTGCTTACCGTTTGATGTATGTGAATTAAGATCGTATGATCTTGAACATCGCTGATTAAAATTGCATTCGTGAATCTTTGGCAGTGAAGTTAAGTTGAATTTCTCTATTATATAACCACTAGAAAAAAAGTGATATATAAGAAAACTATGAACTGGTTGATGTAGGTAAAGTAATTTGTTTTCCATTCCGCGAACCTTAGGCACGCGCGCCGGGGGTCATTTGTTTGTTTACATTGGCAGAAGCAGTGGGTGGAAGCGGGCAGAGATGGTGGTGCAAGTGTTTTTTTTTTTGTTGTTGTTGTAACCGCGGAAGACTTAAATTGTTGAACCTCAGAAAATATCAATTGTACTGTGAAGTGACAGTCTATGTGTGGGGAGGGTGTCAGCAGCGCTTGGCTTATGAGTGGAGCAAGAAGTGAGGGAAGGAGGAAGGAGGTGAAGCCGCCTTACTTTCGTCAAGGTACAGTAGCCTAAGCTTTGCGACGAAAGTACCGTTATTTTTGGTGTGTCAGTGCCGTAACGGATTGATGCGGGATGTATTAATTTCGTGGCGTTATTGTACGTTATAGAAAATGGTGTCAAAAGGATTGGTGACGAGTTGTGTTTATTGAGTAGTGACGACTCGGTGTGGGTCGGGAGGGTGTTATACTGGACTCACGTTGGAGCGGAGGTTGGTCACGTTCATCTTCTTGGCCTGCTCGCGCATAGCCTTCTCGTGAGCGAAGATGGCCTTCACGATGAAGACGTAGGAGAAGACGATGACGATGGCGGGGAACAGGAAGTCAAAGAAGAAGATGCACATGTTGTAGGTGATGGTCTGTAAAGGAACCAGAAACATTATTAGCGTCGCCCTGTAGTGTGGAACGCCATTGACTGGTATACTGAGAATCATCAGATAAAAAATGTCACAAGTCAGCCACGGCAGCTTACGTTCAGGTCCTGGGTCAGGTAGTCGAAGCTGCAGGAGGTCATGATGCCCTCCAGGCTGTAACCGCCCCAGCCGAAGAAGGGGGGAAGGCACCAGCCGATGGACATGGCCCAGCAGAACAGGCACATAGCAGTGGCTTTGCTCTGGGTGAGCTTGGGGCCATTGAAACCGTTGCAGATGACATTGAACCTGTCGTAGGAGATCATGCACAGAGACCAGATGCTGCACACGCCAGTAACAGCACCTGCCGGAGACAACACAAGGGGGTGGATTACATGATGGCCGTCGCGTTCACGTGTTGGTAAGTATATTGCAGTTAGATTATCCTTCATTACACATTAATCCTGGTATTGTTGTGGCTTAATGGTCTGATGCAAGACATTTGCCCCTTAATTTTGACTATATAGTTCTTTAGAATCTTTCATGGAGACTACAATTCCAGTGGGCCTTTTTTTCTTTTTCTAATATCCACTTTTTTGTCCTTGGTAGTCCTCCCTCTTACATAAGAAAACGAATGTAGTGTGTTTTTGAAAGACGTTATTAACAAAGAATAATAATATCGAATTAAACTTTATTTTATATGCATTAATGACTGCTCTATAGGGTCGTCCAGCGTGATTTAGTTAGCTTTGAAACCACAACCAACATTCTGTCTTTAGCCAGAAGGATAGATAGTGTTTACTGAGTTGGAGATATTGCAAGTGTTATGATGCAGGCCAGCAATGAACTTACCGAGGGCAGCGTAGATGGTGCAGTAGCTAGCGCTGAACATCCACATGCCACCGGAGAAGCAGTTGTAGCAGAAGAATGGGAAGTTGGTGGTCAACATGATCAGATCGGAGAGAGCAAGGTTCACTACCAGCATGTTGGAGGGAGTCTTCAGGTTCTGGAAAGAGAGAACAGTCTTTATATGAATGAAACGAAAAAAAGAAAAGAAAATGATATAATGATTTCTAGCCTAACAGTAGTACAATTTTACGGAGTGAAACACCTTATCGTGCAAAAATTATGTTGCTCACGAGTACTATATTCTCTTAGTGTGAAGACCGTAGCTTTCAAAAGGCATCTTATTCTTGGTCATTCTGTTTAAAATTGCCTAAAAATTAACTGAATTGAAAGATGAGCCAACAGTGCCAAGAAATGTTTTAAAAACACCTTTATCTGCATTTTGCATACAGTTAAAGCATCATGATTTTTTTATTTAATTCATGTGCTACAGTAGAAATCTGAATCATAATAGTAATGATAATAATAATAATAATAATAATAATGTTTAGGTTAGATAAATAATCGTCTTTTCCTTTCTATGATTATAAAAAAGGCATCAAGAGTAGCCTAGCTCACGAGGCTTTCATGATAATAAGAGCGTTTAGAAAGAAAAATGGTTAATCTTTGAATGGTTTAGTTTGTGAGCGAAGTTAAGGAACGAAAGAGACTTTTTTTGGGTCATTGTTGTTATTGTTGTTGTTGTTGTTGTTGTTGTTGTTGTTGTTATTGTTGTTGTTGTTGTTGTTATCATCATTATCATTATCATTATTCCTATTTGATTTTTTTTTATTCATTCCATCTATCCCTCTCACTCTCTCATTTATGTATCTACACACACAAAGACGTACCTTGGCATTGAAATAAAGGTAGATAACCATGCCATTGCCGAAGATGGAGATGGCGCCCAGGAAGAAATAGACAACCCCAAGGAGGTAGTGCCACATGGGGTTGACTGGGGGGTAGTTGTACCAGTGCTCGTTGACCAGGGGCTTCAGGTTATCGGGCACGAAGTCCACCACCGTCATCCCATCGGGGTAACCCACGCTGGGGATGGAACTGCGAGAGAGAGAGAGAGAGAGAGAGAGAGAGAGAGAGAGAAGGGAGAGTTAATTGATAGGAAAATGATAAGATTGGCTTAGTAAATGGTAAGCAAGGAGAATATATGATACAGATGAAATTTTTTTTTTGTTATTTACGGGAAAAATGGAATAAAGGAGAAAATGAAGAATGCATTTATAACAGATTTGCTAGAAAGAAAAGTAATAGGTAGAGACGTAAAGAAGAAAATAGGGAATTAGGGGAAAAAGACTAAAAGGAGAAGAGAAAGGCTTTAATTAAGATGTGAAAAAAATGAAGATGTTAAAAGGAGAAAGGGATTAGTCAGCAGGAAAAGAAATAAAAATGGAGAAGAAAAATAGTCAGGTAAAAGAAGAGAAATATCAATATTTGTCTATTGTTTTATTATTATTATTATTATTATTATTATTATTATTATTATTATTATTATTATTATTATTATTATTTTCGTTGTTGGTCTTATTGTTGTTGTTGTTGTAGTTGTTGTTAGTATTGTTATTATTATCAGTCCTTATCATTATCATCTTTCAAGTAGTCAATGTGAGAGATAATGAGCAAGCGAAACAACATCTTCATAACATGAGCTACGGAGTGTGACTAACATTCCCAGCCATACCTTCATAGCTCCACATGCTTGAGAAGATGGGAGTTAATGGAATTGATTTAGTTAGGTTGCGTTTGGCGAGTTCCATTGATTGATTAATTGATTGATTGAGTGAGTGATTATTGAATAGATTGATAAGCGCCCTGAGACCATAATGTGCCGGCCGCATATGCATGAATCTATTTATGTTCATGTTCCCAAATTTTTGTGAACAAAGTACTCATTCCGTTTCATTTTCTTTGTCATGTGCGATTTGGGAATGAACGGTGTAAAAATGGGAACCATTAATAGATTATCATTTTTTATGATGAACTGTTATTTTTCACGTTTTCTTGAAGGACGAGGGGAATAATAAGTTGTTAGAATGATAGATTAATTGGCAGATAAATTAGTGCATTAAGAGGTTATCATCCTGTAGACATCCAGAGCAGGACACAGGATTTCCCTCGTTAGTTAAGGGTGAGTCAGATGCCACACCACATAGACGTTTAGGCAATGAAACAAAAACAAAGAAAACTAAAATCGTGTCTTTCTGCCCAGGTTTCGAAGCTAAACTGTCTCAGCGATGACCCAAGATTTATGATAGATAAATGTATAGGTTGGATAGATAAATGAATGTTATTATTTAGATTTTACAAAAGGAGTGCATGTTGGCTTCTTGCAGCTTCCCTTGTATCCTTATGTTCTTGTAGATAAAAAAGATTGACAGAAGAAGAGACATGTATGTGGATATTAGGATACTCACGCCCCGTAGTAAGCCATCTGTGGTCCTGTTGCGTTCATGATGATTTGATGATCAGTCACAACGAGAAGCTCTTTGAAGGATGTGTTTAAAATGGAAGGAAGTTTCTGCACTCAACTTCCTGAACCAGACTACGTCGTGGTAACTGAAGTTGTATGAAACTCCGACAAAGGGCTCCAGGTCGTGGCGGGTGTATATATACTGCTCCTCGCCCCGGTGACGGCCTTTGCTAATTAGATTGTGTGGTAATGCCAGGCTGAGCTAAGCATTGTCGACCCAAGACGTGGCCGAAAAAAAGACAGAAAGACGACGAAGCCACTCACTGCTGCTCTCACGGCACCACTCTTCTTCCTTGCTTCAGCTGTTTTTTTTTTCTTTTCTTTTCCCTTATTTTTGTTCAACGAGTTTGTAAGTGTGTGTGTGTGTGTGTGTGTGTGTGTGTGTGTGTGTGTGTGTGTGTGTGTGTGTGTGTGTGTGTGTGTGTGTGTGTGTGTGTGTGTGTGTGTGTGTGTGTGTGTGTGGATTGTGGCACAGCTGTTACTGGGGAGGAGCAGTGTCAGAAACGCATGTAGCTTTTTTCTCTTCGTTTTTGTAGTCCTCGGTCAGTCTTCTTAACATGTGAAAGAAGGAAGGAAAAGAAGAGTGACGAAGAAGAGGATGAACAAGAGCGTGACAAAGGAAGATTTGTGGCAATAAAACTCTTGGGTATTCACCGTTTGTCTTTGTCTTGCTCTGCAGGTGATTAGGTTCTGCTCGAGTTACTGGTACTGTAATATGTCCAGGCCTTAAGTCTACGTATCTCAGTATTGGTATTGTGATCGTACCTGCACATATATATATATATATATATATATATATATATATATATATATATATATATATATATATATATATATATATATATATATATATATATATATATATATATATATATATATATATATATATATATATATATATATATATATATATATATATATATATATATATATATATATATATATATATATATATATATGTAAAAATATAAAATGAATAAATAAATAAATAAATAAATAAATAAATAAATATATATATATATATATATATATATATATATATATATATATATATATATATATATATATATATATATATATATATATATATATATATATATATATATATATATATTTATTTATTTATTTATTTATTTATTTATTTATTTATTTATTTATTAATTTTTATATTTTTTACCTTTTCGTCAAGATTGGCTAAAGGGAAAAATGGATGATATTGATGAAAGTGGTAAATGATTAGTTTGGTAAATAACGACGATTGATAAAGAGATAAGCAATAGAAATTATTAAGTGAATAGATAGATAAATGTATGAGTAAAAAAAGGAAGAAAGAATCAATAAACAAATAAAAAAAAAAAGCTATATAAAAAAAACACTGAAGTAGATCATTAATTAGAAAATGTTCATCAGAATAAATGAAATCTTGAAAACACTTCTCTTTGTCACTCCAGAGAAAGTCAAGTAGGCAAAGAAAACCAATAGGATTATGTTAGAGAGGCAGTTCTGTCCAGTTCCGGGAGTTTCTTTGTACGTCTCTCTCTCTCTCTCTCTCTCTCTCTCTCTCTCTCTCTCTCTCTCTCTCTCTCTCTCTCTCTCTCTCTCTCTCTCTCTCTCTCTCTCTCTCTCTCTCTCTCTCTCTCTCTCTCTCTCTCTCTCTCTCTCTCTCTCTCTCTCTCTCTCTCTCTCTCTCTCTCTCTCTCTCTCTCTCTCTCGTCTTGAAGGAGCGCAGATTATTTCTTTACGTAATTCTCAATATGGAAAGCTCCCTAAAGCCCCTTGCGACTTGTAGTTTTATTGGTTTCCTCGGCGCCTGCATTTCAAGTGCCACACTGCAGGT
>NC_059300.1:3725455-3777955 GCF_017591435.1 Portunus trituberculatus | reverse complement strand
GCAAAAACATCTACTATGCTCAACCTGAGCCACCACCACCATGGCCATCAGAGAGGAAGATACTCGTAGGTGTAAAATTAGCATGGCTTTGTGTTGGTTTCATTGGGATGGGCGAAAAATTATCACTATCTACTCCTTGTTTCTTATAGATATGTGATCCGGATTCGTTTTATAAATGTATGTGTAAATTAATTTATGCAAAGGAGGAGATAGAGAAGAAAAAGGTGCATGAGGAGGATACTCTTCTCATGTTTGGGGGGTTCCACTCACACAATTTTATTAGATAGGATGGAATCAAAAGTTTTTTGTCTCATCAACTCCCCTCTGACTGACTGTCTTCAGCCTCTTTCTTGCGATCTTTTATCGCTATTTTCATACTAACTGCTCTACTGTTCTTGCTAACTGCATGCCTCCCCTTCTCCTGCGGCCTCGCTGCACAAGGCTTTCTTCTTCCTCTTATCCCTATTCTCTCTAACTCTCTAATGCAAGAGCTAACCAGTACTCTCAATCATTCATACCTTTCTCTGGTAAACTCTGGAACTCCCGGCCTGCTTTTGTATTTCCATCTTCCTACGACTTGACTTCTTTTAAGAGGGGGTCTCAAGACATTCGTTCCTGAATTTTGGTTAACTCACTTGATTTTTAAGAGAACTGGCAACCAAGTGGGCCTTTTTTTCCCATTTTTTGTTGTCTTTGACCAGTTGCCCCTCCTGCATAAGAAAAGATAATAATATTCCTTATAGAGTAACTATTGATATAATGTTTCAATATAATGAAGAGCCATGTTTATTCAAAGTCCTCTGCAAAATTGACAGGGAACTGACGAGATGAGATTTGCATAGATGACCTGTAATTGATGGAGGGAGCTACTGGTACATATGAATAGAGAGCGTCAAGGAAGGCTGTCTTTGAGAATCATGTAGACTAGTGACGGTGGTGGAAGTGATGTTGGTAGTGGCAAGAAGTATCATAAAGCCTTCTTCTACATTTTACCATCTTATATTTTTGTTTAGCACTCCACCATCAAGTATGTTAATCAAGAATAGTTGACCAATGCATACACAATTCTCAAGGCACTGATCAATTGTAAAGGCATTGCACAATTGTCAAGGTACTGATCAACTGTTAAGGCACTGAACAGTTGTCAAGGAATTGAACAAGTGTCAAGGCACGGAACAATTGTCAAGTTACAGAACAATTGACAAGGAATTGCACAATTGCCAAGGCACCGAATAATTGTCAAGGCGTTGAACAATTGTCAAGAACATTGTCAAGGAATTGCAAAATTGTCAAGGCACCGAGCAGTTGTTAAGGGACAAAACAATTGTCAAGGCACAGAATAATTGTCAAGGCACAAAACAATTGTTAAGGCACAAAACAGTTGTCAAGGCACAGAACAATTGTCAAGGCACAGAACAATTGTCAAGGCACAGAACAATTGTCAAGTACCAGAAAAATTTGTTAAGGCACAGAACAATTATTAAGGCACATAACAACTGTCAAGGCACCGAACAGTTGTCAAGAGTGAAGAATTGTCAAGGAATTGCACAATTGTCAATTCCCAAAATAAATGTCTGGGTATTGAACAATTGTCAAGGTATAGAATAATTGTCAAGGTATTGAACAATTTTCAAGGCGCTGAAGAATATAACAGTTG
This sequence comes from Portunus trituberculatus, assembly GCF_017591435.1. Classification (NCBI taxonomy): domain Eukaryota; kingdom Metazoa; phylum Arthropoda; class Malacostraca; order Decapoda; family Portunidae; genus Portunus; species Portunus trituberculatus. The sequence continues at coordinate 3,776,298 of NC_059300.1, read as the reverse complement.
TCAATTGATCTACTGTCACTACCTTAGTCCATAGTATCCATTTATTAGGACCTCAGCAATACGGGCTCAGGAAAGGAAGAGAAAGACATGGGTGGAATTGCAAGGATTTATTTATTGTAAGATGCTGCTAGAGGCCTCGACTGTCAAGGATTGAGCAGGAGATTTTCGTAGTGAAGTCGTTTTGTGCCCGCCGGAACGAGCAGAGGATTCAGGGAAGAAATTTGTCAGCATCCTGTGGGCAGCGAGATGGAGAGTCCTTAGTTACACGTGTACTAGCCAGTGTGTATGTCAGTATATATTGGAGTAAATGGTCATTATAAGGTATAAGGAAAAAGACAAAAGTGGTATTGCAAAGGTATATTTTTAACTGCGTTTTTTTACCAATAGTGTTCAGATCATGATGTGCAGCCAATTCAGTGATTTAATGAGAATGGTGGGTGTTTTTCTGCACCGTACAACTTTTGCATGTTTTTTTTATATATTACTGATGGAATTTTGGTAACTAGATGAAATATTGCTTCTCTTCATGGTTTCCCGACAAGCCGCGGGTGTTTAAAGGGTCAGGAAGAAGAGAGAAGACTTGTTGGTTGGTAGGGTGTCTTTTTGATGGGGTGAAGGGGTGTACTCACTCCAGATAGCGGCAGGGGCGTCAATGGCCACACTGCTTATGACTTCTCCTGAGTCTGGGTGTTGGCAGACTGAGACTCATCAACATCATTGGGGTCCTTCTCGTGCACGCAGAACCAGGGCATGTGCTGAGTGATGGCCTGCAGAGGGAGAAAGTAATGATAGTTAGACAACTGCCCATTTGTAGAAGTAGATATATTGATATGTTCAGACGGGAAAAAGGCTTACAAGATACGTCTATTGATCAGGACTCATGTGAGAATGCAACCAGTAGTGATTTGTTTAAGCGTTAAATGATATTGGTTCATTTGACCGAGTTAAGGAGAAACCTTTCCCTCGTATTCCTTTAAAAAGTTGGTATCGAGGCAGACTGAGAAGCGCATGGACTCACCAGACGGTACTTGGGGTGGCTGATGGCGTAGACGAAGGGGTTGTAGCAAGAGCAGGACTTGGCCAGCAGAGCGGGCAGGGTGGTGATGAGAGGAGTCATTCCGGTGAGGTTGCCCATCACTCCCTGGAGGGTGATCAAGGCGTAGGGGGTCCAGCACAGGAGCCACAGAGACACGTTGGCAATGGCGGTCTTGGCAATGCGGATCTCAGCACGCTGGGTCTCGGCCTCCTGTGTAATCAGATGAAAGGAAAGTGTGAAGCAAGACTGGTGAGGGAGTGATAACATACAGATCATTATTGATGTGGGCCATAATCCGTGTTAAAGGGCGCTATGGTAACTTTTTTTATCGCCCCATTGTGAGTGACTCACGTTGGAGCGGAGGTTGGTCACGTTCATCTTCTTGGCCTGCTCGCGCATAGCGGCCTCGTGGGCGAAGATGGCCTTCACGATGAAGACGTAGGAAAAGATGATGATGGCGGCGGGCAGGAAGAAGTCAAAGACGAAGATGCAGATGTTGTAGCTGACGATCTATTGGGGAAGGAAAGGACAAGGTTAGTACTCGTGTGGAAAGAGACACAGCACGCACCACGTGTTGTTTCACATAATAGCTTCAGGGAGGGGTCACCGCCATCACCACTCACGTTCATGTCCTGGGACAGGTAGTCGAAGCTGCAAGAGGTCAGGATGCCCTCCAGGGAGTAACCGCCCCAGCCGAAGAAGGGAGGAAGACACCAACCAACGGAGATGATCCAGGCAGTAGCACACATGGCGGTGGCCTTGCCCTGGGTCAGCTTGGGGCCGTTGAAGCCCTTGCAGATGATGTTGTACCTGTCGAAGGAGATCATGCAGAGGGTCCAGATGCTGCACACGCCAGTAACAGCACCTGTTGGGGAAAAGAAGGTAAAATGATTAGTACTCGTCCTCCCGTTTGTTACTGGCAGTATTATATCGTTCGTATTTAACCATTTGTCTGGTAATTATAATACTGCATGCACAAAGGAAAGGATTGATTGCTCCACAATGTGCTGCGATACACTTACCGAGAGCAGCATAGATCTCACAGTAGGTGCCGCTGAACACCCACATGCCGCCGGAGAAGCAGTTGTAGCAGAAGAAGGGGAAGTTGGTGGTCAACATGATCAGGTCAGAGAGAGCAAGATTCACCACCAACATGTTAGCGGGAGTCTTCAGGGCCTGGAGGGAAAGGGCAGGGTGGGATAGTGAGTGTGAATTGCCATCATTACTGTTATAATTATCGTCACCTATATTTCTTTATTTCATCGACTAGATTTCTCCACGAGCTTGGTGATGAAGTTAAGGTAGTAGATTTTGAATTCGTTATTGGTTTAACTATCGGCGGCTTGCATTACTTAGCGACTCGTATTATGTGTAGTCTCATGGCTCGTGTCGTACCTGGCTTTTCATGTACAAGTAGATGACAAGGCCATTGCCCATGATGGAGATCATGCCAAGGAAAAAGTAGACGACGCCTAGGAGGTAGTGCCACATCGGATTAACTGGTGGGAAGCTGTACCAGTGCTCATTGACCAGGTACTTGACATCTTCTGGAACGAAGTCCACAACAGTCGTCCCATCAGGATAGCCGAATGTGGCCGCACCAGAACTGTATGGGGAGAGAGGGAGAGGGAGATGAAGTTGGTGGGTGGGGTTCTCATTAGGTGAGAGAGAGAGAGAGAGAGAGAGAGAGAGAGAGAGAGAGAGAGAGAGAGAGAGAGAGAGAGAGAGAGAGAGAGAGAGAGAGAGAGATTAGGGATGCGAGAGCAATGATAGATTTGAGTAGATAAAGATACATAAGCTGATCAAAACATTCTCTTCCTTTCAGTTCTCAGTGAAGTTTTATGTAAAAAAGAAAAAAGACATTAAGAGAGAGGTATGAGAAGGGCAGGAGTGAAGCAAGAGAGCGTGATAGAGAAACCCTATCACTGTACTTTGTCTTTACGTTATTTACATCTACATCTTGCACAATTCCAAATCTTTCTCTTGAATTACAGTTATATATTGATGGATATGTCACCAAATGACCATTAAAAAGTAAGTTATATGTTTTTATTTATTTGTTTATTTATATTATTGACTTTTTTACTTCCAAATTGAAATCTCCATATCAGCTGGGGAAACGGGCATTGAAAATTTCAACAGAAGACCTTTAATGGGAAACATTGGAAATTATTTGTTTATTTTTTTATTTTTTTTTTTTTTCGGTCAATAAGATTATTTTTATATATTATTTAGGTGATAGTTATGGTTCAGTTTCCCCCAGGGCACGTGGCAGATAGATAGGAATATAGATAGATAAATAAATGGTGAGTTAAAATAGTGATTTGAAAATAGAAAGTAGATAAGTAGTTATATTTATTTTGATTGATATGTAAATGAGTTAATAGACCTATGTAAATATCTGGTCATATAGATATAGATAGATAGATAGATAGATAGATAGATAGACAGACAGACAGACAGACAGACAGACAGACAGACAGACAGACAGACAGACAGATAGATAGATAGATAGATAGATAGATAGATAAATGGATAGATGGATAGATAGATACGGACATAAACTGGTAAAAAATTATATTTGGAATAAAGATGAACATAGATGACAAATGATGGTGATGCCAGATAAGTATATGTGCGGTACATAAAGGATAAGAAGGAAGTGAAAAGTAAAAATTGAGATGAGTGTTATGTTGACAGAAATTATTCGAGCAATTGTTTTGTTGAAATCAATAGACAAATTAGGAAAAAATTATGTTGACGGCAGGTGGTGTAAGTGAGTTGACAGATATGATATACAGAAATGAAGAAAGGACAGTGAAGTGAAACAATGATTACGAAATGTAAGTCTTATAAGGAAAGATAATTATTTGATTATGTTTTATTAAACTCGAATGATTTTATTCTTGATTTACATATTACTTTCTTAAGCGATTTAGTCATGAATGGAAATAGTATTTGGGTGTTGTGACTTACCTGTAGAACGCCACCTGGGGTCCGGTTGTGTTAGCCATGGTGGAGGGAGTTGTAAGGTTAGCTTCTGTCCTAAACTTCTGAACAACTGTAAAAGCCTACAGAAGTGGAATGAAGCTCCTTCGAGGTGTAGCTGGTGGTGCACGCTCTTATATACCTCCAGGCGAGGAAGGTTCTTCAGTAACTAGATTACTACGGATTGAGAAACCCATTCGTGCCGCTGCGGGCTTAGCATAATCAAGGAGAACCAAAAACGAAAAGAAAAAACTGACGCTTGCAAACAATATTACCCCGTGTTTCCAGACCGTGCATGTTTCGTCACGGACGTCGCTTGGTTGCTACAGGGATTTGCCAAAAATGCGGCGCCCAATGTCCAGGGGGACACAGCCGAGGCGGCTCCTGTGTCCAGGGCTTTGTTCCCACCATTCCCTTTTGATCTTTTGCGGGACTAACAAAGCTGTGATAAGACCATGAGGCTCAGCACGTGTCAAGCTACGCCTCTCTCCCCTTGCTGCTTATTGATGTATATACTGTATTAGATTATAGGGATGATCATTTCCTTCTTGAAGCGTCCTATTCTTGTGTTTTCTTTTACATTTGTTAATCAAACACGAAGATCTGATGTCAGTCACTAAATATGCCTGCCCGGCTGTCTCCCTTCCTACTTGCTTGCTTGCCTTCCTTTCTGCCCTCGTACCTACCTGCCTGCCGGTCTATCTGCCCACTTGCTTCTCTTTAGGAGGGAATCTTACTGTTGATGCTTCCTTTATATGTGTTTGTATTACATATGAAGGGAAATCCCAAGTATTGGCACTGCTCCTGGCTCTCCTTGTAACCAGCAACTGTCTTCCGCACAGTCGAGTCCTAAGTATGTGCAGGAACTGTTACAGTGCTGGTGGATACTCATCGCTGTTGTTGTTGCTATCTCGTAACAAAAAATATGTTTGGTTTGACAAACAAATGAGTGTTAAATCATGTAATATACATTATAGAGATTTATTGAACATTTATTGAAACTGCCATACAAATATGTACTTTAGAGCTGTAGTGTTTTATTCTATTGACGTCGTTAGCTCTTAACCCCTTCAGTAATGGGATGCAATTTTACCTTAAGTTTTGGATGTGACTAGACGACTTTATTGACGTTATAAAGGATCTGAGGAGGTCAGAAGTTTATTGGCCAGAGTCTTCACTATTTGAATCCCTACGTAAGTTTCTGAAGCTGTATAAAACACCAAATAGTAAGTAGTATGAATACGAAAGGCTCCCTGATAATGAAGGGATTAATGATAAAATATACATTGTATATCTCTAGGAGCCTCGTCATACACCAACACAGCAGCAGTGAAAGAAATACGCTTTGTTCTTGTCTTAGGTGCAATTGACAAGCAGTGCATTTAACGGCACTCTCAATATGTAAATAATACCTGCCAGAATCTAAAGAAATTTCCAATCATGATTAGTGCTTTCAAAATATGGGTGTAAGACAGTGGTTCTTAACTTTTTTCAGTGCCCGTACCCCTTGATATCTCAGAAAAATTTCTCGTACCCCCTTCAATATAAATACTATACAAACATCTGAAAAGGATTAGCGATAAAAACCTTTGCTGAGAAATTATTAGATTTTTTAATTACTGAACAAAGGCACTTTTTTTTTTTATTTCAAATGAAAAGTGTCAATTAGTAGGATTCAATGAATGCAAATTATAACAGTAATTATGAGTAATACTACATAATACACCAACACATTTTAGTGGCTTTTTCCCTGTTGTTTTTCATTAATGATGATGTTCAAACGAGGTTCTTTCTTTGAAAGTGCCAGATGCATGTCATCACTTGCATCCAAACGGTTTCTGGCTTTTGTTTTGATGTGTAGGAGCGTTGAAAAACCTGCCTCGCATAAGTATGTAGTTGCAAATGGCACGAGGACCTCTAAGCTCTCCCTGCTAACTGTGGGAATGTTTGGAGTTGTGCATACCAAAACATATCCAGTTGTATTTTTTCAAACTCTATTCGGATTCTGTCATTGGACTGCAACTTCACAAGATTATCCTTCATCATATTATTATCCATTGAATCAAGGTTGAAAAGAAATGGATCCCGTATCCATCTTTGTGCCACATAACCTTCTTCAAGGTGAAAATACCCTTGGAAGGACTAAATCAGTTCTTGCAAATGTTCTCTTATTTCATTCACGATGGGCAGCTTTTCTTCAGCACTAGCAGCCTCATCAAGAGAAGGGAAATTTGGAAAATTTCCACTTTCAATGCACTTTATCCACATTGGAAGCTTCTTGGTTAGGGCAGGTAATTTTTCTCTGGCAGTTATCATATTCATCGCTGTTCCTTGCATAGAGACATTCAGTTCATTGAGGTGCATGAATACATCTGCCAAATATGCCACAGACAAAATGAACTCCCTGTTTTCAAAATGATCAGCAATTTCACTGCCTTGATTTCTAAGAAACTGCATAATTTCTTCATGAAGTTCAAAGACACGTGTAAGTAACCTGCCACGGGAAAGCCATCCCACTTCTGTGTGGCAAAGAGCACTGTGCTCAGCTCTAAATTCTTCGCAAAAAGATGCAAAAAGACGGTGATTCACTGCCCGTCCTCTGATGAAATTTACAGCACGCACATCTGATAAAACAGTCTTCAATTTTTCTGGCAGTGTCTTTGTAGCAAGTGCATGACAATGCAACACACAATGAGTGACAGTTACATGGGGAACCTCTTTTTTCACCAGGGTAGCAAAGCCTGATTTATTTCCAAGCATGACAGGGGCTCCATCAGTGCAAATTGAACCACACATGTTGAGAGTCATTCCATGTTCGAAGAAGAACTCTTTTACAAGTTTGAACACATCAGTTGCTTTTGCAGTAGTTTTCAGAGGTTTACAAAATAAGAATTCTTCCACCACTTCTTTATCTTTCACATAACGAACAAATGCGATCAATTGACTGCAAAAACTAACGTCAGTTGACTCATCCATCTGAATACTCACTTTGACAGGACTATTGTTTACAGCACTAACTTAAAAAATTGAGACAATTATAGTAAGATAAAAATGAGGAAAATATATGTTTTGCTTTCTCATGGTAAATATACGGTACCATTGCACTGGCTACCATGTCTCGTACCTCTAGGTTTAAGGTTTCGTACCCCTTGGGGATATACTAGGTACCCTAGGTTAAGAACCACTGGTGTAAGATAATCCCATCTTTCTTATTTAGCGCTTTGTTCTGGAGGTTTTACTTTTATTAGAGTTGAAATTTTTACTGTTCGGCAAGTTAAGAACGTCATGAAGCAAAGCAGTACATCATTTTCTCTGTCTTATATCAAACGAAGGTCAGTTCAATGAAAACAAAAGCACAGCAGAAGTTAGGGGAGAGGATGGGGAGGGGGAATAGTTGCAGGTCAGAAGGGGGACGAACATCAAGCTTGTGGAGGACGGGCAAGTGGGGCTTCTTAGGAACGTGAAGTGTGCTGAAAACCGCACTACACAAAGCCTGGTGCAGCTGACACCACTCTCTCTCTCTCGTGACGCGGAGTGCAGAAAAAAAATGGCTGTTCTAGAAATTGTAACGATCTCATTTACGTTTCTTTTCCCTATATTTGTATTTATCATAGGCGTTTGTCACTCATGAAAAAAGAAGAAGTGGACTCAAGACAAGAATACAAGAAACAATATTGGTTGGCTGTGACACGAAAGTTGCCTCGTGTACACCTTTGTGTTCATACCGACTATACAGGTGTAGAGATAATGTATTTATTTTGTATAAATTTTTGGATGGATGTATGAATTATCTGATGATCCTTTAGGGTAATTGATGAATAGAGAAATCTTTAGGTAGAAAATAGATCATTGGATAGATAGATAGATAGATAGGAATATAAAGATAACAAGACAGAAAAACTGACAAATACGGTGGTAAACTTATAGCAACTACAACTTACTTTTAAAGTCTGGCTTTAGAACTCGTACAACAAATAAATGGCAGATACATGCACCAGAAATCTCACTCCTTACTCACGTGAAGTATTAAGATATTACATGTGTAAAAAAAAAAAAAAAAAAAATATATATATATATATATATATATATATATATATATATATATATATATATATGTGTGTGTGTGTGTGTGTGTGTGTGTGTGTGTGTGTGTGTGTGTGTGTGTGTGTGTGTGTGTGACATTTAATGTAGTTTTAATTTATAGTTATTGCTTTTTGATAATTTATTTATCTATTTTTCACCTGAATGATGAAATCTAAAGTGCAGTTAATATTGTTAATATATTCCCGAAACTGTATCGAAGAGACTATTCCGGAATATGCATACATTCATTCGTTTCAATCAAGGTTAAGGAAAGGTAAAGACGTAATAAAACAATTACTTCCTATACCAGTGGAAAAACAAGGAGTAAAAGAACACGTGTTGGCGGGCCATGTGTGATACGTAGGCATGACGTGAGGGAAGACTGATGAAGTAGCTACTTTAGAGTCACTTCCTCCTCCTCCTCGTTCTTTCTCACTTCCTTGTCTTATGTACAGAGAAACAGTTATGGTGCTGCCTTTAAATATGAGACACGGATAGCTACACAAAGAATGGCTGAATAAAACACACACACACACACACACACACACACACACACACACACACACACACACACACACACACACACACACACACACACACACACACACACACACACACACACACACTTTTCATCATGTGACAGTCCAAGAAAATAGCTTCACATGTGTCTTCGATCGTAACAGAAAATCGTTTTGCTGGAATGATAACGCTGTTCCCGTCAGGCAAGGCATCAGTTAACTCCGGTCCCCTCCCCTGGGACTTGCACGTGTGGAGGTGGACTGTTGATGTTTTTACTTAAATCTATCTATCTTACTATCTGTCTGTTTGTCTGTCTGTTTTTCTATGTATCCACGTTATTTATCTATCAATCTTTCTAACAATTTTTATCTGTCCAGCTATCTACTTTATTTGCCTATCTATTTATTTGCCTTTCCATCTATCTATCTATCTGTCTGTCTACCGATCTGTCTATCTATCTATCCGTCTATTTCTCTATCTATCTCTATCTATCCATCTATCTATCTTTCTATTTATCTATCTGTCTATATCTATCAACCTATCTTTCTTTCTTTTTTTTTTTTTTCTGTCTTTCTTTCTTTCTGTAGATCGATCTACCTACCAGCTACATACTTACATTCTCTCTCTCTCTCTCTCTCTCTCTCTCTCTCTCTCTCTCTCTCTCTCTCTCTCTCTCTCTCTCTCTCTCTCTCTCTCTCTCTCTCTCTCTCTCTCTCTCTCTCTCTCTCTCTCTCTCTCTCTCTCTCTCTCTCTCTCTCTCTCTCTCTCTGTTGATCTGTCTTTTTCTGTGTATTACATAAAAGCACAAATATTGCTTTTGGGTGTATAATTAAATAAATTTTATATTCAATTTTAAAAGATAGTCGTGATTGATTAAATGATAGTATTGCATATGGAAGTATATAGTATAAGAAAATGCAACATTTATTGCCATTTTCAAACAAATGGTATCTTGGTATTGAAAGGAATATTGTTACAGTCGTTTTGCTATCACACGTAAAAGTTAGGTTATAAAAGTAGCGCCGTTAAATTTCTATTTCCATGTATTTATTGGTTTCGTTATTTTGTCTTATATCCCATTTTTTTATGATTTGCTATTCACTTTGTTGTTACTTTATTCTATTTATTAATGTTATGCAGGAATCTAAAAATTACTCAATAAGGATCCTGCACTATCACTGGGAAAAACACTACTTAAACTGACCATCCCAGTAATCTTTGAAAATTATACACATTAAAGAACAAAAGATTTCAGAGTGCAGGTACGGAACAAAGCGTTTCAGAGTGCAGGTACAGAACAAAGCGTTTCAGAATGCAGGTACGGAACAAAGCGTTTCAGAGTGCAGGTACGGAACAAAGCGTTTCAGAATGCAGGTACAGAATGAAGCGTTTCAGAGTGCAGTTACAGAATAAAGCGTTTCAGAGTGCAGGTACAGAATAAAGCGTTTCAGAGTGCAGGTACAGAACACAGCGTTTCAGAGTGCAGGCCCAACTGGGAAAGAGAAAGTGGTGAAGGAAAGGAAGTAACAGCAGCACTAGAAGTAGAAGAGGAAGAGGAATATGAATAACAATAAGTAGAACAAGAACAAGTAACAGAAGTAGCAGACGGAAGAGTAGAAGCAGCAGCAAATCCTTTAAGGTCATCCTGAAGAGCCTCGCCGCGCCACACTTGTATGGGTGCGAGACGTGACATTAAAGCCGCTGTCCATCTCGTGTTGGTTGTAGACACCGATGTTTACTTGCAAAGCTCTTCTAGTAATGATAATAGTGATACAATAGTGGTGGTGATGGAGGTAGTGGGTGTGACTTCGATGTGTGTGTAATGATGAGAATAGTGTTTTGATTGTGTGATGGGGTGGAGAGAGAGAGGAAAGGAGAGACGCTTTGTATATATTAGTTTTCCCCTTATAAAATCATGTCTGTTTTTCTGACTTTTGCATGTCTCTCTATATTGTCAGTCTCTCTTATGAATTTTATTTATACTTAACTTTTTTTCTTACTTTTCCATATTAATCTTGAGCTACTTAAAATATTCTTATGGTAGTAAAAAGCGCGTTCTAATACATTATGGAGTTAGCTTTCAGAATCTCTCTCTCTCTCTCTCTCTCTCTCTCTCTCTCTCTCTCTCTCTCTCTCTCTCTCTCTCTCTCTCTCTCTCCTTAAATTAGAATAGTTGAGCCTAATAGTTGAGTTAGGCAAGTAGTGTCGAAGAAAATGGTGAGCTGCTAAGATAATTTTCGTTGAGGGTAAACTTGGTTCGACTGGCGCGTGGGAATATACCGCCATTCTGCAGGCTGTGGAAGGCGAAGAAAAGGATAATTGATAACCAATTGAGAATATTAATATCAATGAATATATAAGTGAAAATTATAACAATAGTAATAGTTATTAAATGAATAAATAAATGTAACAGAAGTGGAAATAAAGGAATTAGTGAAGTGCTTAATTAAACTGTGGGAACTATGAAGCTCACAGCAGCAGCTAGATCTTGCGGAAAGTGAAACAAAGATTTGATCATAAACTTTCATATATATATATATATATATATATATATATATATATATATATATATATATATATATATATATATATTAGATAACAAACTAGAAAAAAATAGATAGATAAATAAATAATTTTTTTTTAAATTAGATCAAAATTACAAAATTGCAAGATTGGTCACGGTTCGTGGAATTCAGTGTTATTTTGCTTTGGAAAACTGAACTGCATGTACTATTTTTACGAGGTTGAATCTTAAACTACACTACGGCTGTGACCTGGATTTAGAGCACTGATGTAAATAGAAGAGACCATAAGGGCCAGCTTTCCTTCTCTGCATATGAGAAGTGTTGAGCTCTTTCAGTAGATCTTACTATTTTGCTGCCATCGCACTCGTAACATTTTGAGGACCATATTCTAAAATGCTTCTATGCCACACCTCTGTTACATTTAAAAGGTTCGGGTTGAAGTGTAACTTTTTAAACTATATTTTACGGCTATCGTGATAGAATAGCAAAGATTTCTACATGATTATACCCCAAAAACCCGACTTTAAATCCCGGCGTATCATCTCTGTGGTCTTTGAAAATAGTCGCCGTGAGAGAACAAAGCGTTTCTGAATATATGGGCCTTAATGCTTTGATCATACTTTGATAACATTTAAAGAGAATTAGTTTTCATATTTTCTGGGCCACAGGAGTATTTAACAATGATTTATTCTGAAAAGTTATAATGGTTTATGTGAAAAAAAAAAAAAAATAGCAGGGAAACTGAGAAAGCTCAAACTTGATATAAGCCTCGGTGACACAAAACTGTGTGGGTGGGTGGGTGGTTGGTTGGTTGGTTGGGTGGGTGGATGGCCGTCTTTTTATTTATTTATTATTTTATTTTATTTTTTTTCCTGAGCAATAACTTTCTATGCTTTCGAAATTTTTCACTTTTTTTCTTTAGTGCATTTCTTATATAACGTGAACGTTTTTCCAATAATATTATACTTTGCTGAAGCCTCTCAAGAGAGCACTCGTGTTAGTTTGCTTTGCAGTTGGAGGATGACGCGATGATGTATATGATGTATGTTGCACTCACTTCCTCGAGTGATTTGTGTTCTAGGGCGTGCCAGGAATCCCACATGATATTAACCATTACACATAAAAACTATTATAAATAGATAAATAAATAAAAGCAAAGGTAATATATGTGTGTGTGTGTGTGTGTGTGTGTGTGTGTGTGTGTGTGTGTGTGTGTGTGTGTGTGTGTGTGTGTGTGTGTGTTATTCGGGAAAGGAAGACTAAGTTGTTTGTATTTTAATTCTTGTCTTGGAAGGGAAGGTGGAGGTTTTTGAGTGTCATTGTGGTATTAATTTATGTGGTGTTCTTAGGTCTTTCAGTCTGTTGTGGCAACGTCTTGTGTTCTCGTTAGTGTGCGGTCCACTTGCAGCTGCTGTTGCTGGTGTTAAGGAGTGAGATTGCTGAAACTGCTGTCATTGGTCCATGATTATTCTTGAAACAGTTGTCTGTAGACTCTCGTTTGTTGGGTGTGAATTAAGGAAAACAATTTGGTTTGTCTTTTCCTCCGTTTGATTTACTGGCAGGTAAACCATGCGCAGTCGCGCACACACACACACACACACACACACACACACACACACACACACACACACACACACACACACACACACACACACACACACACACACACACACACACACACACACACACACACACACACACACACACACACAGTGATGTATTATCAAGGGAAGTCTACAAAACAGCAAGAAATAGATATGTTGAAGTAAGGAGAACAGCACAGGAGGAATATGAACAGAGGGTGGTGGAAAACTGTGATAGTGACCCAAAAATGTTTTACAAATTCATAAATGGAAAACTAAATAAAAGGGAGGCAATAGAAAAGGTAAAAACGGGAAGAAGTATATGAAGATGCTGGAGATATAGCTGAAATTTTGAACGACAACTTTTGCAAAGTGTTTACAAAGGAGGAGCATTTTACGGGAGGAAGGCCTACGGAAATAAAGCAAATGCAGGACATCATGGTTACTAAGGAAGATGTAAGGAAAATTATGAGCAATCTGGATATTAATAAATCAATGGGGCCTGATGGCATATGTGGGAGGTTGCTAAAAGAATGTAAGAATCAATTGTTGAACCCCGTATTTGATATTGTGGAAACCTCCATACGAACAGGATTAGTCCCGAAAGAGTGGAAAAGAGCTGATATTGTGCCTATATATAAGAATTGTAGTAGAATGGAACCGCTAAATTATAGACCAGTATTGTGCAAGGTATGTGACGAAGTAATTAAAGCTAAGTGGAGTGAGTATCTAGAAAGTGAAAACATTCTGAGTGAAAGACAGTTTGGTTTCAGAAAAGGAAGATCGTGCGTATCCAATTTATTATGTTTTTATTCAAGAGTGACTGACATACTACAACATAGAGAGGGATGGGTGGATGCTATCTACCTGGACTTGAGAAAGGCCTTTGATAAAGTACCACACAATAGACTGATGTGGAAACTAAAGATGATTGGAGGAGTAAATGATAAACTAGCAAAATGGATGGAAAATTACTTAATGGGAAGAGAAATGAGAACAGTGGTGAGAGGAAGGAAGTCCGAGTGGAAGAAGGTAACCAGTGGAGTTCCACAAGGGTCAGTGCTTGGTCCCATCATGTTTTTGATTTATGTTAATGATATGCCAGTAGGAATTGACAGTTATATGAACATGTTTGCGGACGATACTAAAATTATGAGGAGAGTAAAGAATGTGGAAGATTGTAACAAGTTACAGGAAGATCTTGATAAAATATATGAGTGGAGTAAGGAGTGGCAGATGGAATTTAATATAGACAAGACCCATGTTATGAAAATGGGAAGAAGTAGATACAGACCAAACAGGGATTACAGGCTGGGTGATGAGAAAATTAAAGAGACCAATGAGGAGAAAGACTTAGGAGTAACCGTGCAAAACACCTTGTCACCGGAGAAACACATTAACAAGATTTTTTGGAAAACATACAACATGCTTCAAAATATTGGCCTTGCATTCCACTACCTAGATGAAGGAATGATGAAGAAGATATTATGTACCTTAATAAGACCCCAGTTAGAATATGCAGCATGTGTCTGGTCACCGCATATGAAGAAAAATGTGAAGAAGGTGGAAAGGGTACAGAGGCTGGCAACAAGGATGGTACCAGGACTCAGGGAGTTAGACTATGAGGAAAGACTGAGGAAGCTGGGGCTGACCACATTAGAAGAGAGAAGAACAAGAGGAGACATGATAACTATGTATAAATTGGTGAACAAGATTGACATACTGGATAGAGAGTTGATAAAGGTGACCACAAGTAATCATCTCCGAGGACATGGAAAAAGCTAATAAAGGACATCTGTCTAAATGACGTGAGAAAATACAGTTTCCGCATCGTAGCATTGATAAGTGGAATAAACTGAGCAGTGATGTCGTTGACGCGGTGTGTGTCAATCAGATGAAAGAGAGATATGACAGGAATGGACAAGGAGACAGGACACAGAGAGCTTAGCTCGGGCCCTGTAATACACAAATAGGTAAATACAAATAGGTAAATACACACACACACACACACACACACACACACACACACACACACACACACACACACACACACACACACACACACACACACACACACACACACACACACACTTTCATTGAATATGTGCATGTGTGTTTGTGTACTTGTATATCATATAATGTGGATATGATGAGGATGTATATAGTTAAAAAGTATTGAGTGGAACATGACATGAAGGTAAAAGATAATGTTATGTGAAAGTAACAAGAATATGATAGTTTACGTGAGAGGCGGAACGAAATATGAAAGGAAAGAAAATGTGAAAGACATTTTTAAGCATGAGTGAAGTAAAAAGTGTGTATGTGTGTGTGTGTGTGTGTGTGTGTGTGTGTGTGTGTGTGTGTGTGTGTGTGTGTGTGTGTGTTTGTTTGTGTGCGCGCGCGCGCGTGTGTCAGGTTGCACTGTACAAGTCACCCATGTTGTCAAAGTTCTTTAAGAGTGATTTTGATTTTTACCTCCGATTTAAACTTCACTTTTTAATGTTTCTTCAGTTTCCTTCATCCACTGTTTTTTGTCTTGAATATTTTCCTGCCTTCATTTGCCATCATCATCCTCTATTTTTCCTCTTTTCTCCTTATCTTTTTGATATTCTATTCTTTCTACCTAATTTTTATGCTCAATTGCTTTGCATTACCCATCTCCATTCCCATTAATTTACTATTCTTTACATGTTCGTCATTTTCTCTTATCCTTCCTTTTCCTTCATCATTTACTATATATATTTTTTTCCTATTCCCATCCCCTTCACCACCTCACCATGCCTCTCCTCGCTAGGTCAAGAAACGTCACCACCACTATCTAATCACAGAAGCTTTGTTGTCGGTGCTGCTGTCTCAGTGTCACTCATTGCAGCCACTGCCCTCATGGTCACACCTTGCTTGTAGCCGCAGCAGTGTTCATCTCATTCTTTGTTCATGATCAGTTTTGTACTTATATTTTGATTTTATTTCCTGATTAATCTCATTCTCTGTCCATCTATTCCATCATTGGCAGTAGTGTTAATATTTCACGGATGTTACATGTGGTCATATTCATATTTATTTTCTCTCATTTTGCACTTGCTATTTTTTTATGTGATTTATTTGCTCCGTTTTCTTTTTTATTTACACATGAGCTGCTTGTAGTATGTTTATCTCGTAGCAAAGTAATTTCTCTTAGTGTGGGACGCATAACGATGTCCGTGTTTTTTGCCTTGTGATTTCTTTTCGTGGCAATGACAGCCAGTGTGTGAGCCCTGCGAGTGCTAAGTTGTTACGTCACATATATTTCTGCCTCTATGATTGGCTTTGCCATAATAAGGTTTCGCGTCAATATGCGGGCGCCTCCAGCTCATGTTCCAAGTAGCTGAACGTTGCTATGATGTCATTGCCTATGCTATTAATTCGTGACTTACACAGATAAACACGATGAATAATTCAAACATATTTCTCATGTTTTTGTTACTCCCATTATTTTCTTTTGTCGAGGAAACACACATGCACGCACACACACACACACACACACACACACACACACACACACACACACACACACACACACACACACACACACACACACACACACACACACACACACACACACACACACACACACACACACACATTTTGCTGTTCCCTTTTACTTCTTCTATCCTCATTTTCGTTTCAAAGTTGGATGTTGTGTCTATGTGCACAATAACTTGATTTGCTCTTGAATTTTATGAATTTTCCTTCATCTGGCTTCGACTTAAAAGTCACTCCCTAACTAAATTTGTGTTTGCTGTCTATCTTTCCCCTAACTCCTCTGACCATAAGATATTCTTTGCCTATTTAACTTTTAAAGTGAAGCGCATTGTCTCTATTATATCCTTTCGCAGAGGTCATCATCCTTGAAGATTTCAATGTTCACCACCAACTTTGGCTTTTCTCTCCCTTCATTGACCATCTTGGTGAACTGGCGTTCAACTTTGCTATCCCCCATGACCTACAGCAACTGGTACAACACCCTACCGTCTAGGGGGGATACGCCCAATATTCTTAACTTTTGCTTACCTCTAATATTTCTGGTTATACTGTTACCCTATCTTCTCCGTTGGGTCTCTTAACATGACATCAACACGGTTTCAGAGCACAACGTTTCACGGAGTCTGCTGTTTTACAATTTGTTAATGATGTATATAGGAATCTTGAAGGTAAATTACATGTTGCAGAAATATTAATTGATTTATCCAAAGCCTTTGACACTCCAGGTCTTAATATTTTATTACATAAATCAGATATTCAGGAATCAGGGGTGTTTCATTAAAGTTGTTTGAGAATTACCTTCATAACTGAAACCAAGCAGTATATTGTAACCAAGATTATGCTCCTCTACAATCCATAATGAAAGGTGTACCATAAGAATCTGTCTTAGGCCCGATAATTTTCCTTATGTATATATATATATATATATATATATATATATATATATATATATATATATATATATATATATATATATGATTTTACAAATGCTAATCCAAAATTTTAAGTTTCTGATGTATGCTGATGATTCAACACTATTTATTAGTGATAAAACAGATTCCCTTCATAGAATTGATTTTCAAAGTAAAATTATATATCTAAGGAAATAAGCTAAAAATGAATGTTTTAAAAACTAATTTCATTCTATTTAAAGAATTTATATAAAAAAAAAAACCTCTTCCACCAGTTGTTGTAGATGAGGAAATCATAAATCAAGTCAGTCATACAAAATTTCTTTGGAATTCTTGATGAAAACCTAAATTGTAAAATTCATACAGATAAAGTTTGCTTGAAAATATCTAATATAATTAGTATTGTATGCAAAATTCGCCATAACCTAACCATAGAGTCAATAAAGAGTATATATCATATCTTATGTTACCCACACTTTACATATTGTGTTCCCGATATGGACTTCTTTTACCAAGAAATTATCTGTAGCTCAAAACAAAATTTTTTTTGGTATATTTTCTTTGTGCAAAAGTTTGAATCAACAAATGTAGTATTTATTGATAGGAATATTCTAAAATTTTCCAATATGCCTAAATATTTCACACTGTTTTTACTTTTTTGCTTTGTTCAGTCAAAAACCAAACCCAGTATTAGTTTATCTTAAAGTAATTTCAATACTAGAAATAACATCAACTTCTTTTTTTATGGAAGAAGGAAAAACGTTCAAGGGCAACAAAAAATATGATAAGAAAAAAAAGAAAAAAAAAATGGCCCACTGAGATGCCGGTCCCAAGCTGGATAGATAATGGTGAAAAGGGGACTCTCAGGTTGATAATAGGAGTCATCTTTATATATATATATATATATATATATATATATATATATATATATATATATATATATATATATATATATATATATATATATATTGCTAGTACATGTAGTTTCGTGTGAAGGAAGAGAGTTGTCTTTAGAGGGCAGGCTGTGACTGCCCCTTGTGTTGTGAGACACAAAGGGAAACTTTCAATGAGGTCACATTTGGCTTTAATGAGATAAGTTCACAGCACCCTTGAACCAGTGCTGTTAGACCTTTCGTTTCAGCCGGGATCTACTACCTCCTCCTTGCCCAACATTTACAACAATTTGGTATAAGAATAGTGTTATTATTTCTAGTTCAAAAATATTTGATAGTATGCCTCTTAACAAGAAAAATCAACTTACAACAGCCAACTTTTTAGGTATAAACAAAAAATAGAAAATATTTATTACTTCAACAAAAGGTGCAAATTTCAATGATATCGATGGTGAAATTGTAGGCATCAATGCACTGTAGTAGTTATTAATTCTCATTACACTGTTTTATTTACTGTACTTGTTATTATTTAGCTCGATATCCATGACAAATAGTTCTTGACTATACAATTGTCCGTTAGGGAGCTCAGCTCGACGGAACGTAATAATCCAAACTTTATATACTTGTAATGCAAATGTTAATATTTTTCATATCACTAAATACTTACTTACTTACTTACTTACTTACTTACTTACTTACTTACTTACTTACTTACTTACTTACTTACTTACTTACTTACTTACTTACTTACTTACACACACACACACACACACACACACACACACACACACACACACACACACACACACACACACACACACACACACACACACACACACCGCGTAGTGTAGTGGTTAGCACGCTCGACTCACAATCGAGAGGGCCGGGTTTTGAGTCCCGGGGCGGCGAGGCAAATGGGCAAGCCTCTTAATGTGTGGCTCCTAGCAGTAAATAGGTACGGGATGTAACTCGAGGGGTTGTGGCCTCGCTTCCCGGTGTGTGGAGTGTGTTGTGGTCTCAGTCCTACCCGAAGATCGGTCAATGAGCTCTGAGCTCGCTCCGTAATGAGGAAGACTGGCTGGGTGACCAGGGGCGACCGAGGTGAACACACACACACACACACACACACACACACACACACACACACACACACACACACACACACACACACGCAAACATTTATTGATATTCATCTTTATAACATGTGATGTGCGTATCATCCTGTGTGTTTGCGTCACTCCACATCATGTTTAGTTCTGCTGTGGGGCGCACCTAAGATGTGTGGCGAAGCACTGTGATAATATTCAAGCAGCTTCGTACACTACCACTCTCACTGTTAGTCTAGGTTAAGCCTTGAGTAAAGATTCCTTCAACCACAAAGTTGTGTTATTTTTGCTTAGCATCCTGTTACAACTGTGTTCTATTGTCATTCTATAAGCAGTTCCATACTACAATAACACAAACATATCAATCCTTGTTGACACGTGTCCCGCTGTAGATGCACGGTTAAGATCTCCCTAAACTTGTACGGAAGAACAAGGCAGGCACTGGGGGAGTGAATACAACTAAGAACACTGTCCATAAACATTTCGTCTCTTAGTTTATGACTATGTATGCCCTTATGGTGTGTTTCTTCCTTCATATTAATACCTTTTCCTACATAATCTTTAACTATCAACTATTCTTCCCCTCTGTGCTGTTTAGTGTTTCTCTGCCATCTGCAATTGCATGTTTACCCTTTCCTTTTCTGGTTTACCTGTTGATTTTCCCAAAGTATGTTTTTTTTGCTCTTACATTAACACCTTTATCTTTAAATTTCACCTCGTACTTTTAAGAAAAAATATGAGGTTATTTGATATTTTTCTCTGATTCCCATCCAGTTTCATGGGTCACTGGTTGTTTAAGAGCAACAGTAGGACAAGATAGACAAAACAGTGAATAATTGCTGGGATTTATTGGTATTGAAAGATACCAAGAGGCCTCTTGTTGTTTGGGGATTTAAGGACGAAGGGTTCGATGAGATGTCGTGCGCATTGTCGGGTGATCGAAGGTTTCAGTCGTAACGTGTCAGGAGTCTGTGGGAAAGACAAGGCAGAGCTTTAGCTAATATTGCAACGAGAAAGAAAGTGAATGTTTGAGTGATTATAATTCCATGTGGGACTTGTGCGACAATAAAAAAAGATGATGAAAAAAGCATTAACGGTAAATTCATGACACACTCGTTTTCGTGTCTTGCGTCTCAGTCGGTATCCTTCTTAGGCCTTATCCTGAGCTACGGTGGAGGTAGACTGGGAGTCATCAGTACTCTTCTTTTCCGTCTCGTGCACGCAGAACCAAGGCATGTACTGGGTAATGGCCTGCAGAGAGAGGTGTGAGTAAAGACCAAGGACAAAAATAATACGATGGCACAGTAGAGCAGGAAAGGGAACAGAGAATAAGATTGTATGTGGTTCTTGAGTGTGACTTGGAAAATAGTTATTGTTATGGGAAGAATTCTGTGTTTGGGGTCGCTGCTACTCACCAGACGGTACTTGGGGTGGCTGATGGCGTACACGAAAGGATTGTAGCAGGAGCAGGACTTGGCCAGCAGGGCGGGCAGGGTGGTGACGAGAGGATTGATACCACTCAAGTCGCCCAACACACCCTGTTCGACAATGGCATTATTATGTTCATGGACGTTCTGTGTCACCCATTATTTCCACACCTATGCCTATACCGGCACCTATATCCATATATCACCACTATATTTAATCATTCACAGATGGATGTAGAAGTAAAGTCTTAAATATTTGAAAAGTAGATTGATCAGAAGTGTTGTTGGTTCCATTAAAAACTGCTAATTGCTCGTAAATTCCATAATTTTCATGGTGTGGCTCCCTTTGTTACTCCCATTATCTGTGTGTTGGCATGATGTCAATCAGGCGGGAGGCAAATACGAACCTGTAGACTGATGAGAGCGTAGGGAGTCCAACAGATGAACCACAGAGAAACGTTGACAAGGGCTGTCTTAGCGATACGGATCTCTGCACGCTGAGATTCGGCTTCCTGCAACACATGGAACATAATTAATAAGGGAATTTCTTCTGCTTCAAGTCTTTCTGTATGCATTTAGTGAATTTTGAGTGTTATCAGCCTGCTGATTGGCCAGTCTCAAAGAGGGAAGACTCACGCCGGAGCGGAGGGTTGTCACGTTCATCTTCTTGGCCTGTGCGCGCATAGCGGCCTCGTGAGCGAAGATCGCCTTTACGATGAACACGTAAGAGAAGATGATGATAGCGGCCGGGAGGAAATAGTCGAAGACGAAGATGATGATGTTGTAGCTCCTGGTCTGTTATTGAAAAAGGAATAAATCAGCACGTGAAGACATCGATGATGTTATCAAAGTGTTATTAGGTATTGCAGAGGTAAGTGCTCTGCTTTACGCGCAGGTGGACTTACGTTGAAGTCCTGAGTGAGATAGTCGTAGCTGCAGGAAGTCAGGATACCCTCCAGGATGTACTTGCCCCAGCCGAAAAAGGGAGCGATGGCAAAGCCAACAGAGATGGCCCAGCTGATGAAGGCCAGGACAATGGCCTTGCCGTTAGTGAGCTTGGGTCCATTGAAACCATTACAGATAATGTTGTACCTATCAAAGGAGATCATGCACAGCAGCCAGATGCTGGTCACGCCAGTAATAGCACCTGTGGTAGAAAAGGAGAGGCGTGAGTCACGATGAGATGGTTGTCACGGTAAAAGAAACATGATGGTGTAGTGATGTGGAAAATATTTGAAATTACGTATAATATTAAGCATTTCATTTTAAGTAACTACTGTGTGTGTGTGTGTGTGTGTGTGTGTGTGTGTGTGTGTGTGTGTGTGTGTGTGTGTGTGTGTGTGTGTGTGTCTGTCTGTCTGTCTGTCTGTGTGTGTGTGTGTGTGTGTGTGTGTGTGTGTGTGTGTGTGTGTGTGTGTGTGTGTGTGTGTGTGTGTGTGTGTATGTGTAGCAAAATCATTTAATGTGTGTATTTTGATGAGGTGTCATATGTCTTTAGAGTGGAGGCGAGAATTGTGTGCCAGGACAACGTAGCAGAGGTGTAAATGAAAACTAATTATTGGAATTAAGTGTCATGAGTTTACGGTCGTCAGTGGGTATGTGAAGTGCTTGAGTGTATGAGTAGCAGATGACTCACCCAGGCAACCATAGATCTCACAATAGGTAGCGCTGAACATCCAGACACCACCATTGAAACAATTGTAGGTGAAGAAGGGAACGTTGGTGGTCAACATGATGAGGTCAGAAAGAGCGAGGTTCACCACGAGGATGTTAGCGGGAGTCCTAAGGGCCTGGGAAGAAGGGGAGAAGGGAAAGGAGGTGAGAAGAACGGCATCTACTTAACTGGTCTTGCCTCACCCTTCCAGTATTGCATACCTCATATTGTTATTCGAATCTCCAACCTCAGCTTCACCTTCCCATTACTGTAGCCTCAACTCTTATTTCGTAATATTAACCTTGAGGTACCTGGAATATCGTGTCGCATATATGGCATTACTATAACGTCTTGTTTGTCTGAGCTCCAGCTATTGAGAAACTTAGCATCACTTTTCAAATATTAATGAGCAGGAGTTATAGCGTAAAAGGAACGTTATTAAAGTGGAACATTCGATTGATTCATTGCCCTGTTTAAATGAAGTAATTTCGTTTGTAGATAACAGTAAGAGAATTTGAATGGAAGGAAGATCAGGAAATTCATATCTATATTGTACAGAACAACACAGCAATGATTAGTGATTATAACATGCTACAGTCGAGGGTTTTGATTTTTAAGTTTACAGTACTGTATATTTAGCTAGGGGGAAATATTATCCTTTGCACTGGTGGTAACTGTAATGAATTTAGAAGATACTAGTAGTAATTCTCGCAGTATAATAGAAACTCTTGTCAGTACATCCTTCTATACAATTAGAACCCACTTTTGTTTTACTGTTCTAATGGTAACGACAACACAAGAGAAGACAAGCAAAGCATTAAACCAAACATTACATCCCCACCATTCATTACCCTACACTTGTCCAGCAAACATATCCACATAAAACCTTTTACCACACACTCACACTTACCTGGCATTTGGCGAACAGGTAGATCACCAGGCCGTTGCCAATGATGGAAATGAATCCAAGGAACAGGTAGATGACACCAAGGAGGTAGTGCCACATGGGGTTGACGGGGGTAGTTGTACCAGTGCTGGTGGACGTACGGCTTGATTTCAGGCCTTACAAAGTCCACGATACTCACTCCCTCGGGATATCCATAGGTCATAACCTGAGACCTGCAGGCAGTCAAGAGTGGAGGGTGAGGGTGAGATAAGGTGAGGTGGTAAGAGGCAGTCGGCATGATAAAAAAAAAAGTTTGTGTGTGTGTGTAGTTCACTGTTTGATCTGCTGCAGTCTCTGACGAGACAGCCAGACGTTACCCTACGGAACGACCTCAGAGCTCATTGTTTCCGATCTTCGGATAGGCCTGAGACCAGGCACACACCACACACCGGGACAACAAGGTCACAACTCCTCGATTTACATCCCGTACCTACTCACTGCTAGGTGAACAGGGGCTACACGTGAAAGGAGACACACCCAAATATCTCCACCCGGCCGGGGAATCGAACCCCGGTCATCTGGCTTGTGAAGCCAGCGCTCTAACCACTGAGCTACCGGGCCGTGTGTGTGTGTGTGTGTGTGTGTGTGTGTGTGTGTGTGTGTGTAGGACAAAAGTGCTTACAAAGATACATAATGGTAGAGTGACAAAATGGACTGAAAAAATTAGAAGAGAATAAGATTGATTAAAGTAGACATGCAGACAAAGTGCAAGAAGAGACAGACAGATAAAAGTAAAAGTAAATATATATATATATATATATATATATATATATATATATATATATATATATATATATATATATATATATATATATATATATATATATATATATGTATATATATATATATATATATATATATATATATATATATATATATATATATATATATATATATATATATATATATATATATACACACACACACACACACACACACACACACACACACACACACACACACACACACACACACACACACAGAGAAGAGAGAGAGAGAGAGAGAGAGAGAGAGAGAGAGAGAGAGAGAGAGAGAGAGAGAGAGAGAGAGAGAGAGAGAGAGAGAGAGAGAGAGGAGAAAGACATATAGAAAAAGATTAACGAAGCAAACACTGCTGTAGAAAGAGGAGGAAGTGAAGGAGCAGTAGTAGGAGTATGAGAAGGAGGTGTAAGGAATAAAGAAATGCTTCTAAAGGAGAAAGAAAATGGTAAAGGAGGTGGAGAAGAAGGTTGTATAAAAAAAATCTAGAACCATTTCTGCAGGAGGAGATATAATAACTGAAAAAAAAGTACGCTGCTGAAAGGGAAAAAAGGTGAAGGAGTAGGAGGAGGAGAATATGGCTTCCAATAGTTCAAGAAACTCTGTTACAAGAGGAGGAAGTGAAGGAGTTGTAGGAGGAGGTGTAAGAGATAGAGAAATACTGTTGCAGGAAGAAAAAGTGAAGTAGTAGTAGTAGTAGTTGGAGATGGAGGAGAAGGTGGTGTAAAGCAATCCACAAACTGTACTGCAAGAGAAGAGGAGGAGGAGGAGGAGGAGGAGGAGGAGGAGGAGGAGGAGGAGGAGGAGGAGGAGGAGGAGGAGGAGGAAAAGAAGAAGAAGAAGAAGAAGAAGGAGCAAGAAGAGGAGAAAAATATGGTGTCCAAGAGTAAAAACGCTGCATAGAAGGAAGAGGAGGAGTATAAAGACTAAAGGAAGCCTGCGGCTGTAGGAGGAACAGAAGGCGTTGGATTAGGAGTTATACCCGTAGAAAGCCATCTGTGGTCCAGTGGAGTTAGCCATGGTGATGGAAGGGAGATCGAAAGGTCAGCCTCTTTCCAGAACTCCTGACGAAACGGAATGAAGTTCCTTCGTGCCGTGTCTGTCTTTTACCCGGTTTATATACCTCTCGCTGCCTGACGACCCAGAAGAAAACTTACTAAATGTATTACGCTTGCGCAGAGGAAGCCCCCCACCTTCTCACATTTCTTTGCGTTAACACTTTTATCTATTTTGCTATCTTTTTCTGTCATTTGTTTTTTGTCTGTGTATTTGTCTGTCTATCTGTCAGTATGTATTGACCAGTGTTATCTGTCTGCCCGTACTTTTTTTTTTGTCTTCTGTCTGTTTCTGTTTATTTATCTATATTATTCTGTCTGGTGTCCGTGTGTCTGTGTGTGTGTCTGTGCATGAATGTATATTATGTATGTATGCATGTATGTATGCATGGTTTTTTTTATACCATGTGGGCTTTTCACGAGAATTTATGGGCTAAAGGGGATACTTTTCTCGGGTACCTCCTGTCTCAAAGCCCACCCGCTTGGAAACCGTTGCCCCAAGTGAGGAAGCCCAACCTACACTCGGACCGTGGATAGGATTCGAACCTGTGCGCTTGGAGACCCCTTGGACCACAAAGCACGCATGATTCCACTGTACCACGGCGGCATGAATCTATATCTGTCTATCTATTTATATTTATGGATCTCTTGTATTTTACCTTTCTATCTATATACCTATCTGTCTGTTATCAAAATATAACAAGGATCCTGCACCATCAGTGGGAAGAATACCCAGGAAACTAATCATTCAAGTAGTCTTTGAAAATCATACACATTAGAGAATATCGCGTTTTAGAGTGCAGGGTTTGCTTGGGATGTAGGCCTACTCCACTGAGGAGGCGCGGGGTGACCACCTTGAAAAGCGAAATTAATTTTTTTTTAATAGTCCTTGCCCTGTACCTTGTATAGTAGTATTGGTGGTTGTAATATTATTATTATTATTATTATTATTATTATTATTATTATTATTATTATTATTATTAATAGTAGTAGTAGTAGTAGAAGCAGTAGTATTAGTAGCGGTAGTAGTAGTAGTAGTAGTAGTAGTAGTAGTAGTAGTAGTAGTAGTAGTAGTGTTAGTAGAAAAAAGAGAAGATGGAAGAGAATGAGAACAAGAAATGATAGCTGCAACAAACGTAGTATTAGTAAAAGAAATAAAAGAGAGAGAAGGTGGAGGAAGAAAGAGGAAGACAAAGGACAATAAGCAGAAAAAAAAAAAACGGTAACAATCAGCAGCACTAACTCCACGGTTTTGCAGAAGACTCATGCTGCGCCACACTTTTATGGGCTCTAGGTGTGACAAAGAAGCCGTTAGCCTCACCGTGGCGTTTGTCGACACCTATGTTAATGTACTAGCCTCTTCTAGATGAAGATACTGAAAGTATTGATGGTGATCCTCTACTCTCTTTCCAAAGTAATGTAATGTGATATGTTGTTACTTGTACTTATCCAAATGTTTATTATGTTTTACTCTTTTTATTTCACAAGTTCTTGAAAATGGGGTAATACTTGCAATTCTTGTCTTAGCAGAGTGCATTCTGATATATGATTTTGGTTTTCTATATTTATGTTTGTGGATGTGGTGTGTGCACTTTCATAACACGTACACACAAACACACTCACATACTTCGAAGATGATGACTGGGAGCCGTTCATTGCCGCTAAACACTGCATGACTGAATAATTGAGGTAAATAATGCTGCCTTTGGCAGAGTAAGGCAAAAATAATCATGACATCTCTCTCTCTCTCTCTCTCTCTCTCTCTCTCTCTCTCTCTCTCTCTCTCTCTCTCTCTCTCTCTCTCTCTCTCTCTCTCTCTCTCTCTCTCATATGCATATATCAAAATCGTATAATTAGGGAAGTAATGTGTTGTAGAAATTGATGAGAGGTGGAATAGATAGTTTTCGTTCATGGTAAACATGGTTCAGTAGGTGCCACGTGTCAGTACGCCACCGTTCTTTAGGCTGCGAAAGGCGAAGAAAAGAATGAACGAGCAACATAGTGTAGTGGATAAGGTGATGAGCGTGGGATCGGGCAGACGTCAACGCTTAGGTTCGAATCCTACCACATACCACTTTGAGACTATGCCATTTGTCGAGTGGTTTAAAGGTACCTTCATGTCACCATGATACCCAAGTTCTAGGTGGTTACACCAAAGATGCGCTTGGGTGGTGATATGGTCCCTAATATGGGTACCACTATAACTAGAATTGCTTGCGCCACTAATGGGCGGAAGCTTAACAGCGCTCCACACATTTACTCTTCAAGTATTCCTACAGGAGCTATAGGCCATAAAAAAATAACAGTAGTACAGTAAATAAATTATAATGACATTAGCGATAAAGACCATTGATAAATGAATGAATAAATATATTGGAGGAGGAAATGAAGGTATTATTCAGGAAAAGTTCATAGTACGAGATAGGCCTTCATGGAAAGGGAAAAGATGGATTGAATCATAAACTTTGAACAACTATTCGAAAATATGAAATGAGACTGTATAGTTTCCTGCATGCCTCCATTTCTCAACCTTTTCGTTAAATAGAAAAAAAATAAATAGATGAATAATAGAAAAAAGGATAAGATTAAAAAATACAACGTTAAAGATTGTACCAGTACTCTATTGCGCTGCATTTTCCATTCTCAGTTTGTTCATTCTGACGCTCGCCATGCTGCAGCACTGGCCTCGGATTATATGGAGTAAGGTCAACTCTCACCTTTGTCCAAAGCCGTAACCTAAGCTGCACACATCCCAGTCTCCTCAGCCAATGTTCAGTTTGCCTCAGAACTTGGCTTGTAGCTCCTCCTGGCAGCATTCTTTTTATTTATTTACACACATACAGTCTTACTATTGTGTATCTCTAAACGACCACTTGCTTTACATTATAAAAGTTAGTACTAATAGAAAATGTTGTCAGCGGTGGGATGAAGGATTACTTGCGTCTCTTTTTTAATCATGTGCCCTGTTTGCTTCAATGCTACTGCGCTTGCTAACTGTTCCACCATGTCTACAGTGCCATTTTGCTGTTTCCTGTGGACGTCCCTGCTCCTTGCATACTACCCACCAATACATTATGTGTTGCTTGTTTACCGTTCCTGTTGTTTCGAGACTGGATTTCTTAGCCGTTAGTCTTTGCATATGGTGGCAGTTTTTACTGTCCTGTTAATGTGGTCTTTTTATTCGTGGTATGAAGTACTTATCTGCCATGGCCCACTACATCCCATGCTTATATATCCATCTATCTATCTATCTATCTATCTATCTATCTATCTATCTATCTATCTATCTATCTATCTATCTATCTATCTATCTATCTATCTATCTATCTATCTATATATATATATATATATATATATATATATATATATATATATATATATATATATATATATATATATATATATATATATATATATATATATATATATATATATATATATATATATATATATATATATATATATATATATATATATATATATATATATATATATATATATATATATATGTGTGTGTGTGTGTGTGTGTGTGTGTGTGTGTGTGTGTGTGTGTGTGTGTGTGTGTGTGTGTAAGTTCAGTATGATTTTTACAATTTTGCAAAGATACGGGTTATCTTTTTATTTTATAATGTATTTGGTATAGAAACGCTTTATTCGCTTTATTTTGAAAATATTTTCATATAAATGCCTTATTTTCTTTATTTCTGGCCTCTAGTTATTTCCTAGTGTTTTCTTTGTGGTCTGTAATTCCATAGTGCGTAGTCGCTCTTATTACATGTCTTACTTAGATAAATCTGTATTTTAGAATGCGTGTCAGTGTACCTCCATCACCCAGTCCTCGAATCATGTGGAGTGAAGTTAGCACTCACTTTGGTTCATAGCCATGACCTGAGCTGCATGCCTGCCAGTCTCGTCAGTGCACCTCTAGTCCGGCTCGGGGCTCGACAAGCGGCTCCTCCTTGCAGCAGTTTTTTTTTTTTCTTTATCTAGTTACCCTTTTACTGTCTACTTTATTAATATAAAACGAACAGCATTACTATCGTGTATCTCTAAACCACCAAGTATTATAAAATAAAAGAGTTATTACGATTGCACCAGTGATGTTATGACCTGAATAACTGATCTGCATGTTCTTGTTTTCACGAGACAGGATTAGAATGGATTTGAAGTTGCACTACGGCAGTGAATTGGATTCAGATCATCGGTGCAAATAGAAGAGGCCTTAGGTACCATTGTTGTTCCTTTGTGCTAGAGGAATCTTAAGCTTTTCAGTACCGCGATTGAGTTTGATTTTACTCTGTATACCATTATAAGACGTCATAATGTGTAAGATTGTATTTGCAGTGATGGAGGATTTAGAAATTCATCTCAAACAAGTTGTCCATTAGTGTTGCAGCTTTAGTAACTCATCAAATTTTTTGAAACTTGAAATTATCTCCACTTTGAAAACGAAGATAGATATTAGTATTATCTGGTCTATAGGAGTTAAACAATGGTTTAATTTAACAATAAACATTTGAATCGTTGTATAGGTTTATGGAAGAATATGTCGCAGTGAAAGGATTAATGTACTATTCAGCAGATTTTATATTCGCATAAGATTGAGTAACGCAACAGCAATACTTTGCTGTTGCGTCCTTTTTTCTTACTTGAATATTTAACTTTTCTATGCCGTCAAAATATCTCACAATTTTTTTCCGTTAGTACATTTCTTATGCCACGAAAGTTTTTTCAACATTATAATACTTTGCTAAAGCCCCTCAGGAGAGCCGGGAGAGCACTTATGTTAGCTTGCGTTACAATTTGCGGTGGCTGGAGGATGTGAGGATTTATGTGATGTATGTCGCCCCCACTTGGGGGCAACATACATCACATAAATCCTCGAGTGATTTGTGTTCTAGGCTGTGCTAATAATCCCCACCGCACAGGTATATGTCATGATCATAACACGACTATAGCGAATGGTCGTTAGTGTGTGTGTGTGTGTGTGTGTGTGTGTGTGTGTGTGTGTGTGTGTGTGTGTGTGTGTGTGTGTGTGTGTGTGTATATATACCAATAGTTACTATCATATCCGGGAAAGGAAGGTTGTTAGTTATAAATTCTTCGTATGTTCTTTGTTTGGAGAGAAAAAGTTTGAGTTGTGAGTGTCATTGTGGTAGTGAACTGTGTGGTGCTCTTAGGTCTTTTCGTGACCCCATGTTTTCAAAGTGTCGGGATTAGTGTTTTATTTTTTCTTTTCTTATTTCTATTTGTGATTTATATTTCTTATTGTTTTCTTTGTAAATTTTCCTCTTCACCTGTCTTTTTGTTTTAAGTGTTTTCTCTCATTTTTCAACTCTTTCCTCTTCAATTGTCTTTACCCTCTCTCTCTCTCTCTCTCTCTCTCTCTCTCTCTCTCTCTCTCTCTCTCTCAGTATGCTCTTGTATCCTCTGCCATTTATTTCTTCCCTTTTCCTGATAACTTCATCCATCTTTTTTCCAATCAGTTTTCCTTAACATTCACTACTCTCTCTTACCTCTTCCTATTTCTTTTCTTATCTCTTATTTACACTATCTCTTTTCTTTCCTTTTTTTCTCTTCAACGCCTTCTCCTTTCATTCTTCAAAACCTTCACCTCGCCACGCCCCTCCTCGTGACGTCAAGGAGCGTCACCACCACCATCCAATCACAGCAGCTTCGTTGTCGGTGTTGCTGCCCCAGTTTCATTCATTGTCATTCCTGCTCTCCTAAAGGCGGTGTCACACTAGCACTTTTTCCGTCTACTTTTTCCGTCGTTTTTCAGAAAATCGACAATATTTTGGCTGCGGCCTGTCACACACAAACGGTGTTTCGTCGTCACTTCCCGCCAACACAGACCGACGATGTAAACAAACATGGAGGCCACGGCGCCACGCTGCAGCAAAGATACGCTGCTCTGAACGTAATACTGTGTATTACGAAACTTAGACGAGCTAAACAAGCCAAAAAGCGTGCATGGATGCGTTCATGGTTAGTGGTAGAACCAATGCACGAAGAAGCAGGTTGGGGAGACGCGGCAAGTTTTGTGGTCTTGGTCTTGGTATGTAAACAAAGGCGGAAAATTTGCAGACGGAAACGATCCCTATCGTCTGATAAATTCATGCGATAAGTTCATGCGGAACGTTGAAAAATCGACGGAAAAAGTGCTAATGTGACACCGCCTTAACGGTCACACAGTCACAACTTGCTTGTATCTGTAGCAGTGTTCATTTCTCCCTGCACTGTTCATGTCCTGTCATGTGATTTTATGAGTATGTATTCTTTTTCATGATTACTCTTTAATGGTGATTTATTCAAACCCTCCTTGTTGTATCTGCAGTATTGTTGAAATTCTAATGGTTATGTTTGTTCACCTCTTATATTTACTTCTCACCGTCTTAGTTTGCACTGTTGTGCACTTACTTTTTTTCCCAATGATGTGTTTACAAGTACATAGACATCCATTTTCTCTGTTTACATATGTATTGCTTTTAGTTTTATGTCTATTATATTTTGTTTCTTACTCTATAGTCATTGATTTATGTGTTCTTTCCTACGTATTAACACCTTTTCCCTCTTTAACTTTATTATATTTTTTTCCGCTGTTCTCTTTGGTACTCTCAGGTTTTTTAAGTTATATGTTTGCCTTTCAATGCTATAGTTTACATCTGTTGATCTCCATATGATATGATTTACTTATATTAACACTTTTTTTTCATTATCACAACTTATTTTTCCTCTGTGTTGTGTGATATTTTTGTGCTAATTCCCATCCACTGTGTCATGTATCCCTGGTGGCTTAAGAGTAACAACATGACAAGATAGACAAGACAGTGAACAATTGCTGGGATTTATTGGTATTGGTAGACACCAAGAGGCCTCTTGTTTGGGGATTTAAGGACATAGGGTTCGATGAGGCGTCGAGCGCATTGTCGGGTGATCGAAGGTTTCAGTCGTAACGTGTCAAGAGTCTGTGGGCAAGATAAGGCAGAGCGTTAGTAAACATTGCAACGAGGAAAAAATGAAGGTTTCAGCTATTATAATTCCAAATAGGGCTTGTCCGTGTTTAGAAGAGAACAAAGGTGGGACAAGCAGTGATGGTTGATTAATTTCTTACTCGATTTCGTGTCTTGTGGCGTTTCAGTCGGTATCCTTCTTAGGCCTTATCCTGAGCTACGGTGGAGGTAGACTGGGAGTCATCAGTACTCTTCTTTTCCGTCTCGTGCACGCAGAACCAAGGCATGTACTGGGTAATGGCCTGCAGAGAGAGGTGTGAGTAAAGACCAAGGACAAAAATAATACGATGGCACAGTAGAGCAGGAAAGGGAACAGAGAATAAGATTGTATGTGGTTCTTGAGTGTGACTTGGAAAATAGTTATTGTTATGGGAAGAATTCTGTGTTTGGGGTCGCTGCTACTCACCAGACGGTACTTGGGGTGGCTGATGGCGTACACGAAAGGATTGTAGCAGGAGCAGGACTTGGCCAGCAGGGCGGGAAGGGTGGTGACGAGAGGATTGATACCACTCAAGTCGCCCAACACACCCTGTTCGACAATGGCATTATTATGTTCATGGACGTTCTGTGTCACCCATTATTTCCACACCTATGCCTATACCGGCACCTATATCCATATATCACCACTATATTTAATCATTCACAGATGGATGTAGAAGTAAAGTCTTAAATGTTTGAAAAGTAGATTGATCAGAAGTGTTGTTGGTTCCATTAAAAACTGCTAATTGCTCGTAAATTCCATAATTTTCATGGTGTGGCTCCCTTTGTTACTCCCATTATCTGTGTGTTGGCATGATGTCAATCAGGCGGGAGGCAAATACGAACCTGTAGACTGATGAGAGCGTAGGGAGTCCAACAGATGAACCACAGAGAAACGTTGACAAGGGCTGTCTTAGCGATACGGATCTCTGCACGCTGAGATTCGGCTTCCTGCAACACATGGAACAGAATTAATTGGGGAATTTCTTCTGCTTTAAGTCTCTGTATGCATTTAGTGAATTTTGAGTGTTATCAGCCTGCTGATTGGCCAGTCTCAAAGAGGGAAGACTCACGCCGGAGCGGAGGGTTGTCACGTTCATCTTCTTGGCCTGTGCGCGCATAGCGGCCTCGTGAGCGAAAATAGCTTTTACGATGAACACGTAGGAGAAGATGATGATAGCGGCCGGGAGGAAATAGTCGAAGACGAAGATGACAATGTTGTAGCTCCTGGTCTGTTATTGAAAGAAAAAAGAAAATCAGCACGTTAAGACATCGGTGATATTAATAAAAAGTGTTGTTAGGTATTGCAGAGGTAAATTCTGTGCTTTGGGTGTAGGTGACAGTGGGGTAGTGGATGAGGAGGTGAGCGTGGGATCGGGTAGACGCCCAAGCGTAGGTTCGAGTCCCACCAAGTACGGCCTTAAAACTTTGCCATTTGTCGAGTGGTTTAAAGTCACCTACATATCACCATGATACCAAGGTTCTAGATGGTTACATCAAAGATGCGATTGGGTGGTAATATGGGCCCTAATAAAGGTACTGCTGTAAAAAAAATTGCCTGCGCCACTAATTGGTGGAAGCTTTACAGCACTTCCAATACCCTTCGAGGTACCTATAGGCGCTAGAGGCCAGGGCATAGAAAAAAAGGTGGACTTACGTTGAAATCCTGAGTGAGGTAGTCGTAGCTGCAGGAAGTCAGGATACCCTCCAGGATGTACTTGCCCCAGCCGAAAAAGGGAGCGATGGCAAAGCCAACAGAGATGGCCCAGCTGATTAAGGCCAGGACGACGGCCTTACCGTTAGTGAGCTTTGGTCCATTGAAACCATTGCAGATAATATTGTACCTATCAAAGGAGATCATGCACAGCAGCCAGATGCTGGTCACGCCAGTAATAGCACCTGTGGTAGAAAAGGAGAGGCATGAGTCACGCTGAGATGCTTGTCACGGTAAAAGAAACATGATGGAGCAGTGATGTGGAAAATATTTGAAATCATATGTAGTGTTAAAAATTTGAGTAACTACTCTTGTGTGTGTGTGTGTGTGTGTGTGTGTGTATTCACACTCGACTGTTGGTCACCCAGCCAGTCTTCCCCTTTACGGAGAGAGATCAGTGCTCATAGACCCATCTTCAGGTAGAACTGAGAACATAGCACACTTCAGACCCCGGGAAAGCAAGGCCACAACCCCTCGAATTACATCCCATACCTACTTTGTGTGTGTGTGTGTGTGTGTGTGTGTGTGTGTGTGTGTGTGTGTGCGGAGATCTCCAGCATTTTCTTTATTATAACACAACTTCGTGTGTTTGGTGTTTTCCTTATACTATCGGCATGATGGTCTAGATGTGACTTAAGTGCAGCATAGAAGAATCCTTTTTATGTTAGTATTTTGATAATGTGTCATGTGTCCATAGAGTGGGAGAAGGTAACCAGTTGTAGATTAGGTCTAATTAAGTGTCATGAATGTACGGTTGTGTGTGGGCGTGTGAAGTGCGTGAGTGCATGTGTAGCAGATGACTCACCCAGGCAACCATAGATCTCACAATAGGTAGCACTGAACATCCAGACACCACCATTGAAACAATTGTACGTGAAGAAGGGAACGTTGGTGGTCAACATGATGAGGTCAGAAAATGCGAGGTTCACCACGAGGATGTTAGCGGGAGTCCTAAGAGCCTGGGAGGGAGGGAGAAAGGTTAAGAAGGTCATCCCTTGCAACAGGTATTGCCTTATCCTTCCAATATTATACACATCACACTCTGTCATTGACATCTCCAACCTCAACCTCACCTTCTCATTACGGAATCCTCAGTTTTTATTACGTAATGTCTGCCTTGTGATACCTAGAATATCTTGTTGCATATATGACTTTACTATTATATCTTATTTGTGTGACTGAGATTGAGAAACTTAACATTAAAAGAGCAGGTGTCATAGACATAGAGCAAGGAGAACGTAAGCATGAAACCCTCGATTGATTCATTGACCTTTTTAGCTGAAGTATTTTCGTTTTTAGATAAAATAAGATAATTTGAATTGTAGTTCGGAAATTCATATCTATAGTGTACAAAGCAACACAGCAATGCTTAGTGATTATAACATAGTTCTGTAAATGGTTTTGATTTTCAAGTTTGCAGTATTTTTAAAGAAGGTTAGACAAATTTATGGATAAGGATTATATGTGGTATTAGGTAATTTCGTTCACACAGGGACTGCTACATATAGGCCTTGCGGCCTCTTGCAGGTTCCCTCATTTTCTTAAATTCTTATATTTTTATGTATTGTATATGTAGGTAGAGGCCAGTATTATCACTTATAATGGTAGTAATTGTAATGAATGTAGAAGATAATAGAAAATACTAGTATTGATTCTCTCAATATAACAGAAACTTTTGTCAAAACATCCTTCTGTACAATTAGAAATAAATTTTGATTTAATGATAACGACAACACAAGAGAAGACAAGCAAACATTAAACAAAACATTGCATCCCCACCATTCATTACCCAAACCTGTCCGCATAAATCCTTTTGCCCCACGCCCACACTTACCTGGCATTTGGCGAACAGGTAGATCACCAGGCCGTTGCCAATGATGGAAATGAATCCAAGGAACAGGTAGATGACACCAAGGAGGTAGTGCCACATGGGGTTGACGGGGGGATAGTTGTACCAATGTTGGTGGACGTACGGCTTGATTTCAGGCCTTACAAGGTCCACGATACTCACACCTTCGGGATATCCATAGGTCATATCCTGAGACCTGCGGGAAGTCAAGAGTGGAGGGTGAGAGTGTGAGATAAGGTGAGGTGTATGGTAAGAGGCAGTTGGCATGATAAAAGAAAAAAAAGTTGTGTGTGTGTGTGTGTGTGTGTGTGTGTGTGTGTGTGAGAGAGAGAGAGAGAGAGAGAGAGAGAGAGAGAGAGAGAGAGAGAGAGAGAGAGAGAGAGAGAGAGAGAGAGAGAAATGCATAAGAATCTACCATCGCATGACATAAACCCAATAAGTGAGATAAGATGGATTTTGAATAGTAACAAATGAACTAAGATAAAAAAATAAATAAGGCATATATTGCTGCTTAATAATAACATAAACTATTAAAGAAGGAAAATAAACAGTTTGGAAGTAGCTGTAGGAGGAAAGGAGAAGAGGGTAAGGAAAACAGACAATTGGAGATGGACTAAGAAAAAAACACGAAGGTAACACTGTTGTAGAAGGAGGATGAAGTGAAGCAGTGTTGATTAGAGTAGGAGGTGGAAGTTTATGGAATAGAAACACATCTATAGGAGAAGGAGGAGAAGAAGGTGCTGTGCAAAAAAAAAAAAAAAAACAAGAATCACTACTGCTGTAGGACGTGTAAGAACTAGACGAGAGACGCTGCTGTACGAGGAAAGAGTGAAATAAGTGGAGTAGGAGAACCTGGCGTCCAAGAAATAAAAAAAAAAAAAACTGCTGCAAGAGGAGGAACTGAAAGAGTTGAAGGAGTAGGTGTAAGATAGAGAAATACTGTTGCAGGAAGAAAAATTGTAATAGTAGTAGTAGTAGTAGTAGCACTAGTAGTAGTAGTAGTAGTAGTAATAGTAGTAGCAGCAGCAGCAGCAGTAGTAGCAGGAGATGGTGTCAAACAATAAAAAAAAACCCTACTACAAAAGAAAAGGTGATGAAGGAAGAGGAGGAGGAGAAGGAGAAGGAGAAGAAGGAGAAGGATAAAGTGATGCCCAAGAGTAAAGAAAACTAAGGGAAGGCTGCTGCTGGAGGAGGAATAGAAGACGTTGAAGAAAGTTATACCCGTAAAAAGCCATCTGTGGTCCAGTGGAGTTAGCCATGGTGATGGAAGGGCGATCGTAAAGTGTGCCTCTGTCCAGAACTCCTGACGAAACGGAATGAAGCTCCTTCGTGCCGTGCTTGTCTTTTACCCGGTTTATATACTCCGCGCTGCCTGAGGACTCTGAAGAAAACTTGCTTAATGTATTACGTTTGCGCAGAGGAAGCCCCCCACCTTCTCTAGCTTAGCTGTGTTAACACTTATCGATCTATATCTGTTTATTATTTTTTCTTTCTGTCTATTTGTCTATTTATCAGTTTATTTATATGTGTGCCAGCATGTTTTTGTCTTTTATCCATTTCTATCTGTCTGGCTGTCTGCTTATTTATCTTTATTGTTCTGTCTGTCTATTTGTCTACGTGTGTGCTTGTGCATGGATATATATTATGTATGTATGCATATATGCATTTGTGTATTTCTTGCTTTCTCTATCTATTTACCTCTATCGATCTCCTGTATGTATATTTCTATATAAATGTCTGTTATCTAAATATAACAAGGATCCTACACCCTCAGTGAGAAGAATACCCAGGAAACTAAACATCCTAATTGTCTTTGAAAATCATACATATTAGAGAACTCAGGCTCAGTTTGGGATGTACTGTGCCTCAATCCACTGTGAGGTGTTGGGTGACAATCTTCTATACTTTTACTAAACTTTGTCTTGAAGTTCTTGCCCTGTAGCTTCTATAGCAGT
This sequence comes from Portunus trituberculatus, assembly GCF_017591435.1. Taxonomy (NCBI): domain Eukaryota; kingdom Metazoa; phylum Arthropoda; class Malacostraca; order Decapoda; family Portunidae; genus Portunus; species Portunus trituberculatus. The sequence continues at coordinate 3,738,781 of NC_059300.1, read as the reverse complement.
ATTGAAGATGGTAGTGTTAGTAGTAGTAGAAGTAGTAGTAGTAGTAGTAGTTAGGGAGGCGGTGGCATAGTGGATAAGGTGGTGGTGGTGGTGGTGGTGGGATCGGGCAGACGTCCACGCGAAGGTTCGAATCCCACCACGTACAGCCTTAAAACACTTTGCCATTTGTCGAGTGGTTTAAAGTCACCTACATATCACCATGATACCCAGGTTCTAGGTGGTTACACTGAAGATGATATGGGCCCTAATATGGGTACCACTAAAAATAAAATTGCCTGGGCCAGTAATGGGCGGAAGCTGAACAGCGCTTCCCATACACTCTTCAAGTGTGCCTACAGGCGCTAATAGCGCCTTACCGTAAAAAAAAAAAAGTAGTGAAAAGAGAAAATAGAATAGCAATAAGTCCTTAAACGTTTTTTGCGGAAGAGGCACGTGCTGCGCCACATTTGTATGGGCTCCATGTGTGAAGAAGCCGTTGTCCTTGTCGTTGTTCTTGCAGACATACAAGTTTATGTGCTAAACTCTTCTAGATGTTCTTGAAAGTAATGATGATGATCCCTAATGTGGGTCCATTTCTCAAACACATGCATATTTTTGTACTTTATTTACTCTTACCCTCACCTCTCTCCTGACGCCAAATTGGCTTAGTCTGTCAGCTCGATGACATCCGGACTATACTCTTCTATCCATCGCTGTCTTCATATTCTGAGTCATCTTGTCCATTTTTTTCCCTTTTTATGGCTCTCTTCAACAACTTGTTTCTATCTTTTCCTAGTCCTGCCACGCGATTGTTTTCCTCTTGGTATCCAATCCATAAATTTCTTTGCATGCCAATCTTCTTCCTACCTCATTACATGATCAGACCATCTCAACCTTGCTCTCTCGACTTCTTCCAACACTGGCCTCACTCTTGATTAATTCCTCTCATATGTACATTCCTCATCCTGTCTCTTCTTGAACGTAACTTCCCTAATTAACCTGAGTACTCTCATCTCAGCTGCCTTTATCTTGTATTCCAGCTTCATCATTAATGTCCAACACTCAGCACCATGTAGTAATATTGGCTTTAAGTTTGTATTCTTGTGTTCAATATTATTATTATTATTATTATTATTATTATTATTATTATTATTATTATTATTATTATTATTATCATCATCATCATCATCATCATCATCATCATCATCATCATCATCATCATCATCATTATCATCATCATCATCATCATCAGAGAGAGAGAGAGAGAGAGAGAGAGAGAGAGAGAGAGAGAGAGTATGCTTAGACCTAAATGAGTGACGTCACTCAAATGGCGGAAAATATGCTTGGTAGCACAGACCGCCAAAAACGGCTGAAAGTAATGCTACGGAGTGCGGACTGTCGTCTTTATTTATTATTTCCCTTGAAAATCTCAGTTGCGGAAGTACGGATTCAAAATTTCGCTTTTCTCCACCTGTCTCAGGTGCGGAGGTACGGACTTAAAATGTCGCCTATCCGTACCTGTTACTTCCGTACTTTTGAAAAGTTTTCCGCACCTCGTTTGGTTGACAGTCAGGTAGGTACGAAGGAGCGGAGGTGCAGACCGAGGTATAGAAGTGGGCAATGTCCCCGAGAAACCGTCCCTCGCGCTCGCCTCGATTCCCGGCTCCCACTTCGCTGCTCCTCCACGCAGCTGATTTGACGTCACATATATGAAGCCACGCTATTGGTCAGAGAGAGAGAGAGAGAGAGAGAGAGAGAGAGAGAGAGAGAGAGAGAGAGAGAGAGAGAGAGAGAGAGAATTTGGTAACGAATAAGACAGCGTTTCTCAACCTTTATACCTTTGCGTAACCCTTAATAAAATACATGACATGTCTCATGGAACCCCTGCGCAAAAACAAAATTATATACCATATATTTCTCATTTTATATGACGTCAAATCAGCTGGGTAGAGAAGCTGCGAAGGGGGAGCCGGGAATCGAAGCGAGCACGCGGGACGGTTTCTCTGGGACAGTGCCCGGAAGTGCCCACCTATATATATATATATATATATATATATATATATATATATATATATATATATATATATATATATATATATATATATATATATATATATATATATATATATATATATATATATATATATACAGGGTGTCCCGCGAGTTAAGGTACATACGCAGGGATATGATAGTTCAAGTGGGTCTGATTAAAAAATACTCTATTACCATATGCTGTTTTTTGCTTTATTTAGTTAAAAATTGAAGGTGAAAATAGAGCGGTGACGTGTGTTGCGGGAACCGCTTGGGCAGAATGGAGGAGGAGGATCAGTAGCAGCAGCAGCAGTAGGATACCGCTGTGTGTCGCTGTAACCTGTAATATCAAGATAATGTGTACAATGCACAAGTCTGTGAGACAAGAGCCACCCATGGTACAATAACTTTTTGATAGGTAGACGCACGAGAACATTATTGGAACCACCAGCTGACTCAGTGACGTCAACCGGTCGTGTAAACAACTCCATATCTTCGAGTGAGTGTACACGTGTGGCAGAATTTGATCTTGGATTGTATGTTTCATGTACCTTTATATTAATTTCTTATTGTTAGTATGGGCAAAGCTAGACCTTGTGCAGTGTATGGATGCACGCCTGTCAAGTCTAGTAATTTTAAATATTATAAACTCCCCAAGAACAAGACCATCGCAAGACAGTGACTCCAAAAATGCTATCGTGCTGACACAGCAAACGTAAATAATGCCGTGATTTGTGAGCAACATTTTAGTTCCACCCAAATTAAGCGCAATTTGAAATATGAGTTATTAGGTTCCCCAGTTCCAAGGAGTTGGAGGATCTAAAACTGAGGCAGTCCCTGATCAAAATCTGCCATTTCGTGGACACGATAATGGAAGTGGCCTTTCTGGAGAAAATACAGGTAAGGAAACTTAGATTTACTGGCTAAATCTGATCAGTTTCAACACTCCAAATTAGAAATTGTATAATCTGCTTATGCCTAATGAACGAAATTAGTTCTACTAGTAGCCTAGACCTAGTCCATAATTTACAGGCTATGCCAGCCTTACAGGCTACAATAACTTTTTGATGTCTCTCGTTTTTGTACCATGGGTTTACACTCAAGAATAAAGTACCTATATGAAGTGTGAATAGTTTAGGGCCGATGCAAGCTAAAGGAATAGATTGCCACGTTTAAATAGCGGTATGCACTCACGGTCCATTCATATTACATGCATTTCAATGGCTTACGGTCCTCACTGAAATGCATTTAGTATGTGACAGCACTGTAAACAGAGCGTGACCGTCCCTGTATAGTGTGGATCGCCTTTAGACTCATACGTGCATTAGCCTTTAGCCTCTTGTAGTTTTATATGTAGAGAGAACAGTGAGGTGCTGAGGAAGACGACGAAGGTACATGAAGGCGAAGAGGATCAGAGGAAATCAATGTGCATTATGCAATTATGCATAATGTATATGGCTTGAAAAATCCACTAACAATGTTTTTGAGCCACATCTACTAGGCTATCTGACATGTCTTTATCCGTACAATATCTTGTCTATCGCTATGAAATATCATCAACATTCAATCACTAATGTGTATCATATTTAATTTTCGACTGCATAGCTAATGAATCATGAAAAGAAAAAAGTTTTATATTAATTGTTCATGATTTATTGAGTAGCAGACTATCGTGATCAGAGCTGGCTAGGCGAGTGGATGACGTCACAGAAACAGCGTTTCAGAAGACTTACCAGTAGGGCTGTGAGTTCAAGACTCTCGTGCGTCTACCTGTCTCGTTATTGTACCATGAGACCCACCTACCAGTTTCGCACGTCGTCAGCCAAAATGGCAGCCCCACGGAGACTGCCAGATGTCGTCCGTTCATCGTAGAGGAGCTAGCTCTTTTTGCTATCCTATGTATTTTAGACGCTGTAGACATTATTCATAGAAGAAATAAAGCTTTAAGGAGATGAGAGGAGGAGAGAAAAAGAGATGTCATAGAGTCCTGTGAGATTCAGGGTATACTATATAAGGATGGATAGAATTAATTGATTTGACGATCAAAGACTTCTTCCCGCTGGGGTATGCGTACTACCTCCAGAGGCTGTGATGTGCCGGAGCACGCACAAACATCATCAAACCCTGTTGTCATACTCTTTCCCCCGCTCTAGTGGATTTTTTTACTTCACGTGACGGATAAGATAATGGTTACGTATTGCGCCTTGGAACAGGGCCCTGCTATCGCAAGTTCTCGGATCATGTGAAGTGAGATTAACCCTCACCTTCCTCATAGGCATGACATGCTGGTCTCTTTAGTGCATCTCCAGTCCGCCTTGAGACTGGACGTGTGGCTCATCCCAGTACCTGTTTTTTTTTTTTTTTTTTATCTATTTACGCTTTTATTTTCTATTTTATTAATATACAACGAACAACATTACTATCGCGTTTTTCTACATCCCCAAGTACTATAAAATCAAAAGCTACTATTATTACGCCAGAGTTTTTATGATCTGAATAAATTGTTCCTCCGTTCTTGTTTTCATGAGACAGGTTTAGAGGGGAAACTGCACTACGGCAGTGAATTAGATTCAGATCACCGGTGCAAATACAAGAGGCCTTTGATGCCAGTATTGTTCCCTTGTGCTAGAGAAATCTTAAGCTGTTCAGTACCACAACTGAATTTTATTTTACTCAGGATAACTTTACATGAAGCCATAATGTGTAAGATTGTATTTGTAATGATGGAGACTTTAAAAATTCGTCTCCAGCTGCTCGTCCATTGATATTGCAGCTCTAGTAGCTTGTCAGATTTTATGAAACTTGGAATTATCTCTAGTGCTGAAAAGAAAGAATGGAATCTTTACATCTGGCAACCCTTGCTTCCTCAACACTTTTAGGGCATTTCTTTTTCACTCTGCTACATTCAAAAGATGAACTTGTAGGGTGTTTTTGCGGGTTTGATGATATATTTTCTGTTCTGTCCTTGCTCTATCTTCATTTTCGCTCCAAAGTTGGATGTTGTGTCTATAACCGCAACGACTTCACTTGCTCTCGTGCCCACATCTTTGAATTTTCTGAGTTTTCCACCATAAGGCTTCGACTCAAAAGTCACTCTCTAAGTTTATGTGTGCCATCTTTCTCTTCTCTAACTCCTGTGACTTTAAGAAATATTCTAATTACTTAACTTCTAAAGTGGAGCACATTGTCTCTCTATCCTTACGCGGAGATCTCCATCCTTGGAGATCAACTGGTGCAATACCTTTCTCGTATTCCTGATCATCTTGGAGATACGCCCCCACATTCTTAACCTTTTCCTTACCCTTAATCCTTCTGCTTATGCTGTTCATCTTCGTTTGGCTCCTCCACAATCTTGTCCTATTTCTTCAATTCCTCCTCAGGATCCCCCAAAGAGGAGGTGCCTCTGACGTTTTGTCTCTTTTAATTAGGTAGACCACAGGAGGTATTATGTTGATTTTCTGTGGGATGATTATTGTTTCCATGTCAGAGATCCATTTATGTATGTTGAATGCATAACAGAGGTGATAGTGTCTGGCATGTAGGCGTACATTCCTTAATCTTTTCGTTAATCTAAGTCTTCTAAACCTTGGTTTAACACAGCCTGTTCTCGTGCTATACATGATAGAAAAGTTGCCCACAAAAGGTACTTGAGCATTCCATCACCTGAATCTCATGCAATTTATACTCGCATTTCTGCCTGGAATCATGCAAAGTCTATTTTTCAACTTGCTAAACACTGCTCAATTGTACAAGGGCCTCATCCGCCCTTGTATGGAGTACTTTTCGCATGTATAGGGGGAGTTTCACTTACACAGTTCTTTTAGATAAGATGGAATAAAAAGCTTCTCTTCTCAACTTTCCTCTACTGACTGACAGTCTTCAGCTTCTTTCTCATCTCCGGAATGCTGCGTCTCTTGCGGTCTTCTACTGCTCTTTTCATGCTAACTGCTCTTCCGATCTTGCTAACTGCACGCCTTCCCTCCTTCTGCTGCCTTGCTGCACAGTCTTTCTTCTACCTCTCACACTTTTTCTGTATAACCCTCTAATGCAAGAGTTAACCAATACTCTCGCTCATTCATATCTTTTTCTGGGAAACTCTGGAACTCTCTGCCCATGTCTGAATTTCCAACTTCTTATGACGACTTCATTTAAGAAGGAGGTTTCAAGACATATATCCCCGCTTTTTTGGTTAACCCTGCTAGAATTGTAAGGGGGACTAGCAACTGAGTAGGTCCTACTTATTTTCTTTGTTGCCCGTGGCCAATTATCCCCTCTTTCATAAAAGAAAAACACTCCTGACACTGCTGCTTATCATATCTGTGGTCTTTGAAAATGCTCTTGATAACAGAAAAATGCGTTTCTGAATACGGACCATACTGCTTTGATCATATTTTGGCATCATTCAGAGCAACATCGTTTCCACTGACAAATTGAGTACAGAAAGAGAATAAAATGTAGATTTTAGTATTTTCCTGTCCACAGGAGTATAACAATGGTTTGGTATAACGAAGAACGTATGATTATAAAGATATATGTAAAGATATACAACAGTGAAATGATTAATGTACAATTGAACAAATTAATTTTTGATCTTATAAGATTGAATATCGCAAAAGAAATGCTGTTTTTTTTTTCTTAATTGAATATTTAACTTTTCTATGCTGTCAAAATATTTCATAAATTTTTTCGTTAGTTCATTTCTTATGCCACGAGAGTTTTTCCCACAGTATGATACTTTAATGCCTTTGATTTCAATACCGAAGCCATTAAGGAGAGCCGGGGGAGCTCCTATGTTAGCTTGCGTTACAATTTGCGGTGGCTGGAGGATGACATGATTTTGCCCTCACTTCTTCGTGGGCTTTGTGTTCTAGAGTGTGCCAGAAATCCCCACTTAACATTAAGCACTGCTCAGGTGTATGTCACGATCATAACAAGACTATAAAAAAGCAATCAAGTAATAAGGAATGGTCGTTAGTGTGTGTGTGTGTGTGTGTGTGTGTGTGTGTGTGTGTGTGTGTGTGTGTACGAATAATTAATACCATGTCCAGGAAAGGAAGGTTTTGAGTTATGTGTTGTTCGCTTGTTATTTGTTTTGAGAGAAAATTGTGAGAGTTGAGTGTCACTGTGGTACTGAACTGTGTGATGCTCCGAGGTCTTTCTGTGACCCATGTTTTCAAAGTGCTGGGTTAAGTGATTTTTTATTTTCATTTGTGATTTATACTTTCTGTTGTTTCTTTAAGTTATCTCTCTCTCTCTCTCTCTCTCTCTCTCTCTCTCTCTCTCTCTCTCTCTCTCTCTCTCTCTCTCTCTCTCTCTCTCTCTCTCTCTCTCTCTCTCTCTCTCTCTCTCTCTCTCTCTCTCTCTCTCTCTCTCTCTCTCTCTCTCTCTCTCTCTCTCTCTCTCTCTCTCCAGTATACTGTATCCTCTTCCATTTATTTATTTATTTTTTTCCTGATAACTTCATCCATTTTCTTTCCAATCAATTTTCCATTCTTAACATTCGCTATTCTCTCTTATTCTTCCTATTACATATCTTATCTTTTATTTATACTATCTATTCCATTATCTCCTTTCTCTACAACACCTTCTCCTTTCTCTTTCTGCAACACCTTCACCTCGCCACGCTCCTCCTCGTGACGTCAAGGAGCATCACCACCACCATCCAATCACAGCAGCTTCGTTGTCGGTGCTGCTATCCCAGTTTCATTCATTGTCATTCCTGCTCTCCTAACGGTCACACGGTCACACAGTCACAACTTGCTTGTATCTGTAATAGTGTTCATTTCTCCCTGCCCTGTTCATGTCCTGTCTTGTGATTTTATGAGTATGTATTCTTTTTCATGATTACTCTTTAATGGTGATTTATTCAAACCCTCCTTGTTGTATCTGCGGTATTGCTGAAATTCAAATGGTTATGTTTGTTCACCTCTTATATATACTTTTCACCGTAGTTTGCACTGTTGTGCGCGTACAATTTTCCCAATGATATATTTACTTCCATTTTCTCTGTTTATAAATGTAGTGTTTTTTTTCTGGAACATTATGTGATGTGTTTTCCTTTTGGTTTCTTAGTTTATTGTTATTGATTTCTGTGTTCATTCCTTCATATTAACACCTTTTACTCTCTCACCTTTAACTATATTAAACATTTTTCCGCTATTCTGTTTGGTACTCTCAGATTTCTCAATTTTATGTTTGCCTTTTCATCTCGTGGTTTACATTTGTTGATTTTCGTATGTTTTTTACTCGTATTAAATTTGTGTGATATATTCCCATCCACAGTGTCATGTTTCCCTTATGGCTTTTGACTAACAGTACGACAAGATAAAGAAGACAGTGAACATTTGCTAGGATTTATTGTTAGTGGTAAATACCAAGAGGCCTCTTGTTGCTTACGGATTTAAGGGCGTAGGATTCGATGAGGAGTCGTGCGCATTGTCGGGTGATCGAAAGTCGTAACGTATCAGGAGTCTGTGGTGAAGATAAGGCAGAGCGTTAGAAAACATTGCAACAAGGAAAAAAATAAGGTTTTACCTATTATAATTCCAAGTAGGCCTTGTCCGTGTTGAGATGAAAACAAAGGTGGGACAAGCAGTGATGGTTGATTCATTACTTACTCGATTTCGTGTCTTGTGCCGTTTCAATCGGTATCCTTCTACTTAAGCCTTGTCCTCAGCTACGGTGGAGTTAGACTGGGAATCACTAGTATTCTTTTGCGTCTCGTGCACGCAGAACCAAGGCATATACTGGGTAATGGCCTGCAGAGTAGAGTGTGAATGAAGACCAAGGACAACAGTTAATACGAGGGCACAGTAGAGCAGTAAAGGGAATAGAGGATAAGATGATGTGATTCTTGAGTGTGACATGGGTAATAGTTAATGTTATGGAAAGACTTATGCGTTTGTGGTCGCTGCTACTCACCAGACGGAACTTTGGATGGCTGATGGCGTATACGAAAGGATTGTAGCAAGAGCAGGACTTGGCCAGCAGGGCGGGTAGGGTGGTGGCCAGGGGATTGATTCCAGTCAAGTCGCCCAGCACACCCTGTTGGACAATGGCATTGGGTGTTCCGTGTCACTCATTATTCCCACATCTAAGCATATGCCCGCTCATATATCCATATATCACTATTACAGTATATCTTTCGTAGATGGAAATATAAAAGAAGTTACAAATGTTCAATAGTAGATTAATCAGAAGCGTTGTCGGTTCCATTGAAAACTGCTAACTGCTCGCAAAATTCCATGATTTTCATGGTGTGGCTCCTTTGTTACTCCCATTATCTCTTAGGCGGGTAAGCAAAGACGAACCTGTAGACTGATGAGAGCGTACGGAGTCCAACAGATGAACCACAGAGAAACGTTGAAAAGGGCTGTCTTAGCGATACGGATCTCTGCACGCTGGGATTCGGCTTCCTGGAACACATGGAACAGAAGGATGTTGATTAGTAGTAGAATTTCTTCTACTTCAAGACTCTATGGAAACAAAACGAATGTGATTGTAGCGAGCTTTGAGTGTTATAACCATTTTGATTAGCCAATTCCAAAGCGGAAAGACTCACGCCGGAGCGGAGGGTTGCCACGTTCATCTTCTTGGCCTGTGCGCGCATAGCGGCCTCGTGAGCGAAGATCGCCTTTACGATGAACACGTAAGAGAAAATGATGATAGCGGCCGGGAGGAAATAGTCGAAGACGAAGATGGCAATGTTGTAGCTCCTGGTCTGTTATTGGAAAAAAGACTATCAGCACGTGGAGACATAGGTAATGTTATCAAAGTGATGTTAGGTATTGCAGAGGATAAATGTTGTGCTTTGGGTGCAGGTGGACTTACGTTGAAGTCCTGAGTGAGATAATCGTAGCTGCAGGAAGTCAGGATACCTTCCAGGATGTACTTGCCCCAGCCATGGAAGGGAGTAGAGGCGAAGCAAAAAGAGATGGTCCAGCTGACGCAGGTCAGAAACATGGCCTTGCTGGTGGTCAGCTTCGGTCCATTGAAACCATTACAGATAATGTTGTACCTGTCGAAGGAGATAAAGCACAGCAGCCAGATGCTGGTCACGCCAGTAACAGCACCTGTGGGAGAAAAAGACAGGTGTAAATTACGATATGATGCTGGTGTAGTGATTTGGAAAACATTTAAACTTATATATAGTGTTAAACATTTTTTTTCCAGTAATTAGTAATTTTTTTTTATTTATTTATTTATTTATTTATTTATTTATTTATTATTATTATTTTTTTTTTTTATTATTATTATTATTATTATTATTATTTTTTTTTTTGTGTGTGTGTGTGTGTGTGTGTGTGTGTGTGTGTGTGTGTGTGTGTGTGTGTGTGTGTGCGCGTGCGTGCGTGCTTGTGTGCATGCGTGCTTGCGTGTGTGTGTGTGCGCGCGCTCGTGCGCGCTTGTGTGAAGATCTTAAGCATGTTCGTTATTGTAACACAACTTTGTGTGATTGGTGTTTTCCTTATTGTATTAGCATGACGGTCTAGGAGTGACATTTCTGTGTAGCATAGAAGTATCTTTTAATGTTTGTTTTTTTATGTATCCATACAGTGTCATGTATCCATAGAGTGGCCGGCGAGAGTAATGTGTCAGGAGAAGGTAGCTAGCTGTAGATGAAGACAAAAATTTTATAATTAGTCGTTACTGTCATGAGTGTGCGTTGGCGCGTGGATGTGTGAGGTGCGTGAGTGCAGGAGTAGATGACTCACCCAGGGCAGCGTAGATCTCACAGTAGAACGCGCTGAACATCCACATACCACCACTGAAACAGTTGTATGTGAAGAAAGGAACGTTGGTGGTCAACATGATGAGGTCAGACAGAGCAAGGTTCACCACAAGGATGTTAGCGGGAGTCTTAAGAGCCTGGGAGAGAGGGAGGAAGATTAAGGTGGTGAGAAGAGGATCATCGACCTAAGTAAGTCTTTCCTCATCCTTCTAGTATTGCACACATCACACTTTTCAGCTCTCCAAACTCAGCCTCACCTTCCAATTATTGAATCCTAAATTCCTATGTTTGGGGTGAATCACTCGATTGATTTTGACCTGTTTAACTGAAGTATTTGTGTGTTTTGATAAAAGTAAGAAAATTTGAGTTGTAGGAAGGTCGGGATTTCATATTTATAGGGTAAAATGCAACGTAGCAGTGTTTGGTGATTATAACATTGTATATGCAGGCAATAATTGTAATGAATATAGAAAATTATAAGAATACTAGTAGTGATTCTCCCAATATAATAGGAACTCTTGTCAGTACATCCTTCTACACTATTAGAAATCAATTTTGATTAACTTTTCTAATGACAACAACACAAGAGAAGACAAGCTAAACATAAATCCAAACATTACGTCACCAACATTCATTACCCCAGACTTGTTCAGTCCGGCAATTGAATGTACATATCCACATAAATCCTTTTAATCCACACCCACACATACCTTGCATTTGCTGACCAGGTATATCACCAGGCCGTTGCCAATGATAGAAATAACTCCAAGGAACAGGTAGATGACACCAAGGAGGTAGTGCCACATTGGGTTGACCGGGGGGTAGTTGTACCAGTGCTGGTGGACGTAGGGTTTGATTTCAGGCCTAACTAGATCCACGATACTCGCACCCTCTGGATATCCAAAGGTCATACCCTGAGACCTGCAGGAAGTCAAGGGTGAAGGGTGAGGGTGCGAGATAAGGTGAGGTGGTAAGAGGCACTTGGCATGATGAGAAAAATGTGCATGATGAGAAAAATGTGTGTGTAATTCACCACGGTCGCCTACTGGTCACCCAGCCAGTCTTCCCCATTACGGAGCGAGCTCAGAGCTCATAGACCGATCTTCGGGTAAGACTGAGACCACAACACACTCCACACACCGGGAAAGCGAGGCCACAACCCCTCGAGTTACATCCCGTACCTATTTACTGCTACGTAAACAGGGGCCACACATTAAGAGGCTTGCCCATTTGCCTCGCCGCGCCGGGACTCGAACCCGGCCTTCTTGATTGTAAGTCGAGCGTGCTAACCACTACACTACGTGTGTGTGTGTGTGTGTGTGTGTGTGTGTGTGTGTGTGTGTGTGTGTGTGTGTGTGTGTGTTAAGAGGCCAAATGGAGTAATATATATATATATATATATATATATATATATATATATATATATATATATATATATATATATATATATATACATACATACATACATACATACATACATACATACATACATACATACATACATACATACATACAGAGAGAGAGAGAGAGAGAGAGAGAGAGAGAGAGAGAGAGAGAGAGAGAGAGAGAGAGAGAGATGCATAAAAATCTACCCTCGCAAGATATAATCCCAATAAATTAAATAAGATGAGTTTTAGATAGTAACTTAAATGAACTACTTACTACTACGAGTATAGTGATTTTTTTAAGAAATATATTTTGCTGTACAATGATAAGACTATGAACTATTAAAGAAGGAAAATAAGTAAATGGGGAAGCAACTGTAGCAGGAAAGGAAAGTAGGTTAAAAAAAAAAAGACATTTAGAAATAGAGTAAGGAAATAAAAAATAAAAAAAGTAAACACTGTTGTAGAAGGAGGATGAAATGAAGCAGTGGTGGAAGGTTTGGAGGAGGAAGTGTATGGAATAATGAAACACTTCTATAGGAAAAGGAGAAGAAGGAGGTGCTGTGAAAAAATACAAGAAGCATTACTGCAGTAGGACGTGTGAGAATTAGACGAGAGACGCTGCTGCAGGAGGAAAGGGTGAAAAAGGTGAAGGAGTAGGCGGACCTGGTGTCTAAGAGTTGAAGAAACACTGCTGCAAAAAGAGGAAGTGAAGGAGTTGAAGGAGTAAGTGTAAGACAAGGAAATACTGTTGCAGGAAGAAAAATTAAAGGGATAGTAGTAGTGGTAGTAGTAGTAGTAGTAGTAGTAGTAGTAGTAGGTAGGAGGAGGAGGAGGAGGAGGAGGAGGAGGAGGAGGAGGAGGAGGAAAGAAATAGATGGAGCAGGTGGTGTATAACAAAAAAAATACTACAAAAGAAAAGGTGATGAAAGAGAAGAAGGAAGATGATAAAGTGGTGTCCAAGAGTAAAGAAAACTAAGGGAAGACTGCAGCTGGAGGAGGAACAGAAGGCGTTGGATTAGGAGTTATACCCGTAGAAAGCCATCTGTGGTCCAGTGGAGTTAGCCATGGTGATGGAAGGGTGTTCGTAAGGTCTGTGTTTGTCCAGAACTCCTGACGAAATGGAATGAAGCTCCTTCGTGCCGTGTCTGTCATCTACCCAGTTTATATACCTCTCGCTGTCTGAGGACCCAGAAGAAT
>NC_059300.1:3687955-3720455 GCF_017591435.1 Portunus trituberculatus | reverse complement strand
CGGTGAAGCACCGTCTTTCTACCTGGCTTGGCTTGCTGGAGCTGGATGTCATCAAGCTGGACGAGGTGGTAGTGGTGCTGAAGGGCGGAGTGGTGGCCAACACGCCCCTGCTTGTGTTTCCACCGGAGATGGAGAACCACTGTGGCAGTGAATGTATAGTGTATTCAGTGAGCCGCATGCAAGAGGCCGATATGCACCAGGAATTCCATGTGGACGACAGCAGCCGCCTCTTCCTGCGTCATCCTGAACGTCTGTTGCGAAGGTATGAGAAGGGGTGCAAGGGCAAAGTGTTTACGATCACCGCACGAACACCAGGAATCGAAGATCCCCTGATGGTGTTGGTGGACACTGGCGCTGACGTACCATTCTGCATTACCAAGACCGGCCTGGACAAGGTGCGCAGCAGGACAAACCAGTGGACTCTGCAGCCGGGACGAGTACGGCTCTAGTTTGACGGCAGCACAGACACACTGCAGAGGATGGAGCTCAACAACGTGCGCTCCTTCTTTTACTTTGCAATTGACCGACAGCTGTTCTATCAACAAGCTGTCATTGTTTACATTGACTTCTCCATCGCCTTCACCATCAACAAAAAACAATTCTGCCTACACTTCATTTCCTGCTGAGCGCGCCCACCTACCGCATTCTCTCACTCAGCCTCCTCCCCTACTCAGCCGTCATCCCTACTCAGTCGTCTCCCTCATTCATCCACCTCCCTAACTCAGATACCTGCCCCACCAAACCGCCTCTCCTATCCAGCCGCCTCTACACACTCAGCCGCCTCCACTTCTCAGCCCCCTTTCCTATTAAGCCACCTACCCCACTCAGAAGCAGCCCCTACTCAGCCCTTTTCTTACACATCCGCCTCCCCCCACTCAGCTGCCTGGAAAAAAAAAAAAAAAGATGAAACTGACAAAATCCCCGGCGCAGACTGTATTGCACCACGCGTCTTAAAAGAAACTAAATTTCAAATTTGTAAACCCTTTTCATTGCTTTTTTCCCAATTTTTTTACCCTTGATTTCTTTAATGGTGTTTTCACCGTATACAATGAAACAAAGGCAGTAGATGTAGTGTATCTTGATTTCCAAAATACCTTTGACTGAGCTCCCCATACGTGGCTACTAGGTATATTGATGTCACATGGTATAGATGGAAAACTTCTCAAATGGCTTGAAGACTGGCTATCTGATCGAATGCAGCACATTGCTTTAATTGGTAAATTTCCAAGTTGGCGAGAAGTATTAAGCGGTGTACCACAGGGATCTGTACTCGGCCCTGTTCTTTTCCTTATTTACGTTAATGATATCAATGAGGGGCTCACTTATAAAATATCTGAGTTCGCTGATGATACTAAAATAATAAGTTAGTCACGTCAGAGGACTAAGGACTATCACGATCTGATCTCAACCATTTAGCCACTTGGTCAGACAAGTGGCAGATGAGCTTCAATGTAGATAAATTTAAAGTGTTGCACATTCCTAGTAATAATGATCATACTGATGAATGGTTCCGAGCTTCTCATGGTCAATGAGGGAAAAGACTTGGGCGTTTTAATTACCTCAGACTTTAAGTCAAGTAAACACTGCTCGGAAGTAGTTAAAACAGCAAATAAATTGGTTGGATATATTAATAAGACTTTCGAATTCAAATCAGAAGGAGTAATTCGCACATTGTTTAATGCGCTCGTCCGACCGCAGCTCGAATACGGTGTCCAATTCTGGTCAGCCCATTACAGGAAAGATATAGACAAGCAGGAGAGAGTCCAAAGAAGTCACCAAGTTGATCCCACGACTGCGGAGCAAGCCTTATGAGGAGCGCTTGAGGGAACTCAACTTGTTTAGTTAAGAGAAACGACAAATGCGAAGGAACTTAATGGAGCTGTTTAAAATGTTTTGGTGCTTTGATAACGTAAATATAAGCAACTATATCATCATTGACAATAAAAACACCACTAGAAATAGTGGTTACAAGATTATAGGTAAGCATTTCAGAACAGACGAGGCTAAACATTTTTTCTTGAGGAGAATGATAAATGTGTGGAACTCTCTCCAAGCGCATGTTGTCCAGTGTAATACAATAGAAACTATTTAACAAAGGTTGAACAATCACCTCACATCAACCCCTCAAATTACGTACTTTGCCCCTACAACAAATTTCTTTTTTAGTTACTGTACTAGATAGTATTATTTCTCTTTCAATCTTTCCTATCACACCTTTGACTTTGTGCTCTTTTTTTTTTTTTTTTATTTCTTGTGGCCTGTAATTTAGTAGTGCGTAGCCGCTGCTTTTACGTGTCTGATTTAGATAAGCACATCTTTTAAATGTGTGTCAGTGTGCGTCCATCATCCCATGTTCTTTGTAAGGTATGAAGACATGCCTATAAGTTGTTGCCAAGCATTGTTCTGATGTGGACACACAGCACACTCACCTTGGCACATTTTATTCTCTGCATGGCCAGCCTGCCTTGACCCAACGCTTTCCCTGCGTTGCCAGTCCTCGGATCATGTGGAGAAAGGTTAGCACTCATCTTGGTTCATAACCATGACCTGAGCTGCATGTCTGCCGGTCTTCTATGTCCATCTCCAGTCTGCCTCGGGACTGGACATGCGGCTCCTCCTGGTAGCAGTCTTTTTTTTTTTTATCTTTTTACCCTTTTATTGTCTATTTTATTAATATAAAAAAAACAGCATTACTATTGTGCTTCTCTACACTACCAAGTATTATGTAATAAAGAGTTATTAAGATTACAGCAGCGTTATTATTATCTGAAAAAAATATCTACACGTTCTTATTTTTCATGAGGGGAATAAAAGGGATATGGAGCTGCACTACAGCAGCGACTTGGATTCAGCTCACTGGTTCAAATAGAAGATCAAAGATGCCATTTCTGTTCCCTTGTGCTAGAGGAATCTTAAGTTTTTGAGTACCACGGCTGAATATGGTGTTACTCTGTATACTGTTAGAAGAAGCATGTGTGTTAGATTGTATTTGCAATGATGGAGGCTTTAGAAATTCCCCAGGTACTCATCAATTGATATTGCAGCTCTAGTAACTCTTAAAGTTTTATGAAACTTGGAATTGTCTCAAGTACTGAAAGGGAAGAATGGAATCTTATTATCTTGCAACTCTCGCTTTCTCAAAAGACACTCGAAAAAGATTTCAAAAGACACGAACTTTCAAAGTGTTTCTATGATTCTGTCTATAGATTTACAGAAGTAAGCACGAAAGTCTTTTTCCAATAGTACAATACTTTGCTGTAGCCCCTCAAGAGAGTCGGGAGAGCACTTGTGTTAGCTTGCGTAACAGTTTACGGTGGCTGGAAGATGATGTGAGGATGTTTGTGGTGTATGTTGCCCTTACTTCCTCGAGTGATTTTGTGTTTGCCAAGGATCTACACTTTTTTTCATATATAAGGGGAAAGCTGGCCGCCGCGGTACAATGGAACCATGCGTGCTTTGGGGTCCGAGGGGTCTCCAAGCACACGGGTTCGAATCCTGTCCACGGTCTGAGTGTAGGTTAGGCTTCCTCACTCGGGGCAACGGTTTCCTAGCTGGTGGGATTTGAGATAGGAGGTACCCCAAGAAGTATCCCTTTTAGCCCATAAATTCCCGTGAATAGCCCACCTGGTATTAAAAAAAAAAAAAAAAAAAAATGGCAACATAAAAAAAAAAAAGCGCCCACTTAATTGCCAGTCCCATTGCAGGTCTGAGAGAGTTAGCCAAAAAAAGGAATAAATGTTTTGAAACCTCCCTCTTAAATAAAGTCAACTCATAGGAAGTTATAGGAAGAAAACAGAAGCAGGTAGGGACTTAAGAGTTTATCAGAGAAAGATGTGAATGATTGAGAGTACTGGTTAATTAACTCCTTCAATAGATAGTTGGACAGAGAAGGCGTGAGAGCTGGAAGAATGTCTAGTGCAAGACTGCAGGAGGAGGGGAGGCATGCACTGCCACGCAGTCAGCAAGATCAGAAGACCAGGTAGCATGAAAATAGCTTAAGAAGATAGGAACATTTCGGAACATTCCATTGGTGAGAAAGAGGCTGAAAACAGTCAGTCAGAGGAGAGGAGTTGATAAGACGAAAGTCTTATGATTCCACCCTGTCTAATTAAACTGTGTGAGTGAAAGCCCCATACTTGCGAAGAATACTCCATACTCGGACGGATAAGGTCCTTGTACAGAGTTAGCAGTTGTAGGGGGGGAGAAAAATTGGCGGAGACACATCAGAACGCCTAACTTCTTAGAACCTGTTTTAGCAAGAGATGAGATGTGAAATTTACAGTTTAGATTATGAGTAAAGGACAGACCGAGGATATTCAGTGTAGAAAAAGGGGACAATAGAGTGTCATTGAAGAAGAGGGAATATTTGTCTGCAAGGTTGTGCCGATAGATAAAAGAATTGAGTTTTCAGGAATTGAACAGTACTAAGTTTTTTTTCTGGCCCTATCAGAAATTTTGAAAGATCAGAAGACCTTCATTCTGAGGCGTCCCTGCGGGAACTGAAGGATCGGTTGTCTCTGTAAAGCCGTGGAAAGGTGTAGAGCGATATCATCAGCGTAGGAGTGGATAGGGCAAGAAATTTCTTTTAGATGATAAATAATGACCAATAAAGAATGGGCGACAGGACAGAATCCTGAGGAACACAGCAGTTACTACGTTTAGGAGACTGGTTCCCAACATGCGATACGCGTACCGCTAGTGGTACGTGAAGGCCTTCCAGGTGGTACATGAACACTTTTAGGATCATATGCGATTTTTAGTCTAATTAAATTAATTCATTTCTTTGAAATATGATTATTGCCTTACAGAAGATAAACTGCAATCTATCAGCTATTGGAGAAGAAACAGATGCATACATCGCATTAAATTGAATTAATTAATTTATTTATTTATACCATGTCGGCTTTTTCACGGGAATTTATGGGTTAAAGGGATACTTTTTACGGTACCTCCTATCTCAAACCCCACCCGCTAGGAAACCGTTGCCCTGAGTGAGGAAGCCCAACCCACACTCGAACCCGTGCGCTTGGAGACCCCTCGGACCCTAAAACACGCATGGTTCCACAGTACCACGGCGGCTCTTTGTGACTAAAATGATATTTGCTGGAATTGAGTTTATCTGGAATCATGTGATACGCATAGACTGTATGGAACCTTCAAGTGATACTCGCTCAGGAACAATGGCTGTCTACCACAGCAGTAATAAAATGGTTGGAAAGGAAACTTGAGATAAAGTTGCAGAGAGAAGGATAGAAAGCGTAGGAGGGTAGTTTTTCAAATCAAAGCTTTGTGCCAGACCGTATCAGAAGGTTTTGATATGTCTAAGGCAACAGCAAATATTTCACCAAAACCTCTAAAAGAGGATGATCAAGACTCAGTAAGGAAAGCCAGATCACCAGTACAGCGGCCTTGACGGAAGCCATACTAGTGATGAGATAAAAGATTGTGAAATGAAAAGATACTTAAGAATCCTCCAATTGAGGATAAATTGAAAGATTTTAGAGAAGCAAGAAATTAAAGATATAGGACGGTAGTTTGAGGGATTAGAACTGTCATCCTTTTTAGGAAAAGGCTGAATGTAGGCAAACTTCCAGCAAGAAGGAAAGGTAGAAGTCGATAGATAGAGTTGGAAGTGTTTGGCCAGGCAAGGTGTAAGCACTGAGGTGCAGTTTTTGAGGTCAATAGGAGGGCATGAAAACATCATTGCAAAGAAGTTTTATTTAAAGGCATGAAATAGTAAGAGGGAGGAGGAGAGGGAGGGACAAACCCAGAGAGAAGACTTCAGTGTGTGTGTGTGTGTGTGTGTGTGTGTGTGTGTGTGTGTGTGTGTGTGTGTGTGTGTGTGTGTGTGTGTGTGTGTGTGTGTGTACGTGTACGTGTGTTTGTGCAAATAGTTATTATCATGCCCGGTAAAGCAAGATTGTGAGCTATGATTTGTTCACATATTCTTTGCTTTGAGAGAAAAGTGTGAGGGTTGTTAGTGTCACTTTGGTACTGAACTGTGTGGTGCTTTTAGGTCTTTTAATGATCCATGTTTTCAAAGTGCTGGTGATTTATACTTCATATTTTTTTTTTTTTTTTTTTTTTTTAAGTTTACCTCTTCCGTTGTTTCTCTTCTCTGTCTTGTGATTTTCTATCTGTTTCATTTTTCATGACTACTGTCATTCACGTGCTATTGATTTAATTTTTTTGTCGTATCCTTATTATTACTAAAATTTTAATGATTGTACTTGTTCACCTCTTATATTTACTTCTCACCGTCTTAGTTTGTACTTTGTTTACATGTGTATTGTTTTCAGCTTGTATTTCGTTTATCATGTGTTTTCTATTTCGTCTCTTACTCTATGGTCATTGATTTATGTGTTCTTTCCGTCGTTTTAGCACCTTTCCCCCCTCTCATCTTTAACTCTATTAAGTATTTTTTTCCGCCGTTCTGTTTGGTACTTCTCAGGTTTTTTAAGTTATATGTTTGTCTTTTCATTCTGTGGTTTACATCTGTTGATCTCCATATGATGTGCTTTACTTATTTTAACATTTCTTTTCATTATTACAGCTTATTTTTCCTCTGTGTTGTTTGGTATTTGTGCGCTAATTCCCATCCACTGTGTCATGTATCCCTGGTGGCTTAAGAGTAACAACAGGACAAGATAGAAAAGACAGTGAACAATTGCTGGGATTTATTGGTATTGGTAGACACCAAGAGGCCTCTTGTTTGGGGATTTAAGGACGTAGGGTTCGATGAAGTATCGTGCGCATTGTCGGGTGATCGAAGGTTTCAGTCGTAACGTGTCAGGAGTCTGTAGGCAAGATAAGGCAGAGCGTTAGTAAACATTGCAACGAGAAAGGAAGTGAAGGTTTGAGTGATTATAATTCCGTATGGGACTTGTGCGAGGGTAAAAGAGAGCAAAGATGTGACAAGCAGTGATGGTTGATTCATGACTCACTCGTTATCGTATCTTGTGGCGTTTCAGTCGGTATCCTACTGCTTAGGCCTTGTCCTGAGCTACAGTGGCGGTAGACTGGGAGTCATCAGTACTCTTCTTTTCCGTCTCGTGCACGCAGAACCAAGGCATGTACTGGGTAATGGCCTGCAGAGAGAGGTGTGAGTGAAGACCAAGGACAAAAATAATACGATGGCACAGTAGAGCAGGAAAGGGAACAGAGAATAAGATTGTATGTGGTTCTTGAGTGTGACTTGGAAAATAGTTATTGTTATGAAAAAAATCTGCGTTTGTGGTCGCTGCTACTCACCAGACGGTACTTGGGGTGGCTGATGGCGTACACGAAAGGATTGTAGCATGAGCAGGACTTGGCCAGCATGGCGGGCAGGGTGGTGACGAGGGGATTGATTCCAGTCAAGTTGCCCAACACACCCTGTTCGACAATGGCATTGTTATGTTCATGGGTGTTCTGTGTCACCCATTATTCTCACCTAATCATATACCCGCACATATATCTGTATATCACTATTACAGTATATCATTCACTGATGGAAGTAAAAATTTCAATTCAGAAATGTTGTTAGTTCCATTAAAACTGTTCGTAAATTCCATAATTTTCATGGTGTGGCTCCCTTTGTTACTCCCATTATCTGTGTGTTGGCATGATATCAGCCAGGCGAAGAGGCAAATACGAACCTGTAGACTGATGAGAGCGTAGGGAGTCCAACAGATGAACCACAGAGAAACGTTGACAAGGGCTGTCTTAGCGATACGGATCTCTGCACGCTGAGATTCGGCTTCCTGCAACACATGGAACAGAATTAATAAGGGAATTTCTTCTGCTTTAAGTCTCTATAGAAACAAGGTCAATAGTGTGCATTTAATGGGCTTTGAATGTTAACAGCTTGTTGATTAGCCAGTCATAAAGAGGGAAGACTCACGCCGGAGCGGAGGGTTGCCACATTCATCTTCTTGGCCTGTGCGCGCATAGCGGCCTCGTGAGCGAAGATAGCCTTGACGATGAACACGTAAGAGAAAATGATGATAGCGGCCGGGAGGAAATAGTCGAAGACGAAGATGACAATGTTGTAGCTCCTGGTCTGTTATTGGAGAAAAGATTGTTTCAGTACTTGAAGACATCGGTAATGTTGTCAAAGTGATGTTGGGTATTGTAGAGTGTAAGTGTTGTGCTTTGGGTGCAGGTGGACTTACGTTGAAGTCCTGAGTGAGATAGTCGTAGCTGCAGGAAGTCAGGATACCCTCCAGGATGTACTTGCCCCAGCCGAAGAAAGGAGCAATGGCAAAGCTAATAGAGATGGTCCAGCCGATGCAGGTCAGGAAGATGGCCTTGCCGGTGGTCAGCTTCGGTCCATTGAAACCATTGCAGATAATGTTGTACCTGTCGAAGGAGATAAAGCATAACAGCCAGATGCTGGTCACGCCAGTAACAGCACCTGTGGGAGAGAAGAAAAGAGGCGTGAGTCATGATGAAATGCTTGTCACGGCAACAGGAGCATACTGGCGTAGTGATATGGAAAACATTTGAAATTATACTGTGATAAACATTTTGTTTACAGTAACTACTGTGTGAGTGCGCGCGCGCACCCGTGTGTGTAGAAATCTGCAGCATATTCTTTATTGTGACACAATTTTGCGTGATTGGTGTCTTCCTTACTGTATCAGCATGATGGTCTATGTGTGACTTTTTTTTTTTTTTTTTTTGTGCAGCACAGAGGTATATTTTAATGTTTGTATTTTGATAAGGTGTCATGTGTCCATAGAGTTGTAGGCGAGAGCAATGTCAGGAGAAGGTAGATGAGGACTAATTTGAATGCAGTGTGATGAGTGTGCGTTGGTGTGTGTGTGTGTGTGTGTGTGTGTGTGAAGTGCGTGAGTGCAGGAGTAGCAGATTACTCACCCAGGGCAGCGTAGATCTCACAATAGGCAGTGCTGAACATCCAAACACCACCACAGAAACAGTTGTAGGTGAAGAAGGGAACGTTGGTGGTCAACATGATGAGGTCAGACAGAGCGAGGTTCACCACGAGGATGTTAGCGGGAGTCCTAAGAGCCTGGGAGGGAGGGATGAAGGTTAGGAGGTGAGAAGAGGATCACCCACCTTAGCAAGTATTGCCTCATCCTTCCAGTATTGCAGACATCACACTCTTGTCATTCAGATCTATAACTTCAGCCTCACCTTCCAATTACTGAATCGTAAACTCATTTAGTAATATGTGCCTTGAGATAATTGGAGTGTCGTGTCGCATATATGACATAATTATTATATCTTATTTGTGTGAGCTTTTGCGGTTGAGAAACTAAGCATTATTTGTCAGATATTAATGAGCAGGTGTCATAGATGTCAACATAAGCGTGACACTCTCGATTTTTCATTGACCTGATTAGCTAAAGTATTTGCGTTTTTAGATATAATTAAGAAAATTTGAACCGTAGGAAGGTCGAAAATTCATATCTATAGTGTACAGAGCAACTCAGCAATGTTTATTACTGTCAATGGTTTTGATTTTTAAGTTTGCAGTATTTTTAAAAAGATTAGATAAATTTATGGATAAGGATGATAGGTGGAATTAGGTAGTTTCGTTCACACAGTGACTGCTACATATAGGCCTAGCGGCCTCTTGTAGCTCTTCCCTCATTTTCTTAAATTCTTATATTCTTGTATATTGTATATGTAGGTAGAGGCCAATATTATCATTTGTACTGGTGGTAATTGTAATGAATGTAGAAAATATATATATAAAAAAAACCACTAATTGTGATTCTTGCAATTTGATATAATTTCTTCTATATAATTAGAAACCGATTTTGGTTTACTCTTCTAATGTTATCGACAATACAAGAGAAAACAAGCAAAATATTTATCCAAATATTATGTTTACAGCATTTATTATCCTAAACATGTCCAGCCTGGAGATTCAGCATGCATATCCACGCAGGTATCCTTTTGCCTCACACCCACCTACCTGACATTTGGCGAACAGGTAGATCACCAGGCCGTTGCCAATGATGGAAATGAATCCAAGGAACAGGTAGATGACACCAAGGAGGTAGTGCCACATGGGGTTGACGGGGGGATAGTTGTACCAGTGCTGGTGGACGTACGGCTTGATTTCAGGCCTAACAAAGTCCACAATAGTCACACCTTCGGGATATCCATAGGTCATATCCTGAGACCTGCAGGGAGTCAAGGATGAAGGTGAGGGTGTGAGATCAGTTTTTTTTTTTTTTATGTTATTGCATATAGCGTCTGTAGGCATACTTGAAGAGTATATGTGGAAGCGCTGTTAAGTTTCCACCCATTAGTGGCGCAGGCAATTTTATCTACAGTGGTACCAATATTAGGGCACATATCACCACCCAAGCGCATCTTAGGTGTAACCACCTAGAACCTGGGTATCATGGGGACATGTAGGTAACTTTAAACTACTCTACAAATGGCATAGCTTTAAAGCGGTATGTGGTGGGATTCGAATCTACGCGTGGACGTCTGCCCGATCCCACGCTCACTACCTTATTCAATACGCCACCCCCTCCTCGTAGTGAAGTGGTAAGAGGTAGTTGTCATGAAGAGAAAAGTGTGTGTGAATATGATAGACAGACTACTTTGATACGCGGAGTAATGTATTGTTCTGTGTATGATGTACTGCGACCGTGGGTAGTGTTACTCGTCCACTCCACGGGACGCCACGCGCCGCATCTCAGACGTTCCAACACAGCTTCGGGAACAGACTCACGCTCCGCCTGGCAATCCGCTTGCCTTCTCTCTTTGACTGGTTCTCATGTCCTACACAGCCAGTCTAGTTCTACAGTCTACACTCTACTATCTACAGTCACACTCCAGTGTCTAGACTGTAATTCTACATCATCACGCTTGCTACAAGCTTCATCTAGCCGCTACTGACAATAAGTCTCTCTCTGGCCACCGGCTACTTCTCAAGCCTCCACGGCTACTCGCTACCAAGTCTACCAAGCTTCATTGCGCTTTGTATCTTACAATAAACACAGGAAAAGGCCCCGGTGTTTCTCTTCAACCACACCAGAACATATTGATGGTGCCAGCGGTACCAGGACGTGTGTGTATGTATATGTGTTTCACTGTTTGATCTGCTGCAGTCTCTGACGAGACAGCCAGACGCTACCCTACGGAACGAGCTCAGAGCTCATTATTTCCGATCTTCGGATAGGCCTGAGACCAGGCACACACCACACACCGGGTCAACAAGGTCACAACTCCTCGATATACATCCCGTACCTACTCACTGCTAGGTGAACAGGGGCTACACGTGAAAGGAGACACACCCAAATATCTCCACCCAGCCGGGGAATCGAACCCCGGTCCTCTGGCTTGTGAAGCCAGTGTGTGTGTGTGTGTGTGTGTGTGTGTGTGTGTGTGTGTGTGTGTGTGGATAAAATAAAATGAGAGAGAGAGAGAGAGAGAGAGAGAGAGAGAGAGAGAGAGAGAGAGAGAAATGTCAAATAATCTATCAACATAAAAGGGGTTTTAGATAGTAACATAAATTAACTAAGAAAAAATAAATAAAATCTTTTGCTGTACAATAATAACATGAACTATTAAAAGGAGAATAAGCAGTTGGGGTAATAGCTTTAGTAGGAAAGCAGAGGAGGGTAAGGAAAAAAGACATTTAAAGATAGACTAAAAAAGTAAGAACTCAAATGAAACGCTGTTGTAGATGGAGGATGAGGTGAAGCAGTGGTGATCGGAGTAGTAGGAGGAAGTTTATGGAATAAAGAAACCCTTCTATAGGAGAACGAGGAAGAAAAGGAGGTACTGTGCAAAAATGGAAAAAAAGCACTACTGCAATAATACTTATAAGAACTAGTAAAAGAACTCCTCGACGAGGAAAGTGTGAAAAAGTGAAGGAGTAGGAGGACCTGGTGTACAAGACTTGAAGAAACCCTGCTACAAGGGGAGGAAGTGAAGGAATTGGAGGAGTAGGTGCAAGACAGAAATACTGTTGCAGGAAGAAAAATTGAGGGAGTAGTAGGAGGAGGAGAGGAAGAGGAGATAGAGGAGAAGGTAGTGTCAAACAGTAAAAAAAACCCTACTACAAGATAAAAGATGAAGAATTGGAAGGAGGAGGAGGAAAAATTGGTGTCCAAGAGTAAAAAAAAACTAAGGGAAAGCTGCTGCTGGAGGAGGAACAGAAAGCGTTGGATTAGGAGTTATACCCGTAGAAAGCCATCTGTGGTCCAGTGGAGTTAGCCATGGTGATGGAAGGGTGATCGTAAGGTCTGCCTCTGTCCAGAACTACTGACGAAACGGAATGAAGCTCCTTCGTGCCGTGTCTGTCTTTTACCGGGTTTATATACCTCTCGCTGCCTGAGGACCCAGAAAAATACTTACTAAATGTATTACGGTCGCGTAGAGGAAGCCCCTACCTTCTCACATTTAGTTGTGTTAGCATTTTTTTCTGTCTTGCTACCTGTAAATGCTATCTGCATGTTTATTTATCTATATAACAGTTTGTTTATGTGTCTGCCAGAATGTTTTTGTCTTTTATCTGTTTCTATCTATGTGGCTGTCTAGTTATTTGTCAATATTGCTCTGCCAGTCTATCTGACTGTGTGTATGTTTCTGCATGGGTGTATATTATGTATGTATTTGTTTCCCTGTCTATCTATTTACCTGTATCAATCTCCTGTATTTATATATCTATTTATATGTCTGTTATCGAAATATAACAAGGATCCTGCACCATCAGTGGGAAGAATACTCAGGAAACTAATCATCCTAGTAGTCTTTGTAAACCATGCACGTTAAAGAACAACGCGTTTTAGAGTGCAGGCTCAGGTAGGGATGTACTGTGTCACTTCACTGTGAAGGCGCGGGCTGACAACCTTCTGTTTTTTTTAACTAAACTTTGTCTTGAATAGCGAGATTTATTTTTAATAGTTCTTGCCTTGTAGCTTCTATAGTAGTATTGATGATGGTCGTGTTAATTGTACTAGTAGTAGTAGTAGTAGTAGTAGTAGTAGTAGTAGTAGGAAGAGGAGGAGGAGGAGGAGGAGGAGGAGGAGGAGGAGGAGGAGGAGGAGGAGGAGGAGGAGGAGGAGGAGGAGGAGGAGGAGTAGTAGTAGTAGTAGTAGTAGTAGTAGTAGTAGTAGTAGTAGTAGTAGTAGTAGTAGTAGTAGTAGTAGTAGTAGTAGTAGTAGCAGTAGTTGTAGTAGTAGTAGGAGGAGGAGGAACAAGAACAAGAAATAACAGTAACAGCAGCGGTATTAATGGTAAAAGAAGTGTAAGGAAGAGAAGGTGGAGAATAAGAAGTAATAACAGTACTAAATGTACACGAGGAAGAGGAAGACAAAGAAAAATAAGCAGAACAAGAACAGAATAAATACCATTACCTTGAGTAGCATACGGAGAAATAGAATTTGCAACAAATCTTTAATGGTCTTACGGAAGAGCCACGCGCCACGCAGTACTTGTATGGGCTCGATGTGTGACAAAGAAGCCATTGGTCTTGTCGTTGTTCTTACAGACATTTAAGTTGATGTGATAATCTCTTATATAATATTTTCCTGAAAACAATGTTGACAATGATCCATATGTATTCTTTAGTCATCTCTTGTATTTTTATTTATTTATTTATTTTTTTTATTATTATTATTATTATTTTTTTTACGTTATGGCCTATAGCGCCTGTAGGTATACTTGAAAAGTATATGTGGAAAGCGCTGTTCAGCTTCCGCCCATTAGTGGCGCAGGCAATTTCATTTATAATGGTACCGATATTAGGGCACATATCACCACCCAAGCGCATCTTTGGTGTAACCACCTAGAACCTCGGTATCATTGTGACATGTAGGTAACTTTAAACCACTCGACAAATGGCATAGCTTCAAAGCGGTATGTGATGGGATTCGAACCTACGCGTGGACGTCTGCCCGATCCCTCGCTCACCACCTTACCCACTACGCCACCGCCTCCTATATTTCTCAAACACATGCATATTTTTAAGTCTTATTTTCTGTATCTAATGTTCCTTTCACTTATGTATTAACTTTCTCTTATCCGAATATTAGTTATGTTTTACTTTTTATTTTATTTCGTAAGATCTTAAAAATGGTTACTTACAATTTTTGTTTTGGCAAAGAGTACATTTTTATATAATATGATTCTGGTTTTCAATTTTTGTGTTTGTGGATGTGATGTGTGCATTCTCTCAAAACACACAAAAGCTCTCACATACATCCAAGATGATCAGTGGGAACCGTTCATTGTTGCTCAACACTGTGTGAAAACAATTTTTCAGTACCACGAGATTTTTTTTCTCTGAATATCTCTTCAAGAAGCCTTAATGCGATAAGTTCATGCGGAACGTTGAAAAATCGACGGAAATCGTATTAATCGATGGAAAAAGTGCTAGTGTGACACCGCCTTTAGAACCCTTGGTCCTAGTGACTTGAATTACTTTAGTTTATCTATCTCCTGTTCCACCATCATCTTAGTTATATGAATAGCTGTCACCTTTTCACTATCCTCTGCCCTAAATACCAGTTCGCTATCTGGGATTTCTTAACATTAGGACGCGATAGAAAAGACAGTGAAGAATTGCTGGGATTTATTGATAATGAAAGATACCAAGAGACATCTCGTTCTTGGGGGATTTAAGGACGTAGGGTTCGATGAGGCGTCGTGCTCATTGTCGGATAATCGAAGGTTTCAGTCGTAACGTGTCAGGAGTCTATGGGGAAGATAAGATAAAATATTAGTAAACATTGCAACGAGAAAGAAAATGAAGGCTTGAGTGATTATAATTCCAAGTAGGACTTGTGCGAGGGTAAAAGAGAGCAACGTTGTGAGAAGCAGTGATGGTTGATTCATGACTCACTCGTTTTCGTATCTTGTGGCGTTTCAGTCGATATCCTACTGCTTAGGCCTTTTCCTGAGCTACAGTTGAGTTAGACTGAGAGTCATCAGTACTCTTACGTTCCACTTCGTGCACGCAGAACCAAGGCATGTGCTGGGTAATGGCCTGCAGAGAAAGGAAGTGTGAGGAAGACCAAAGACAAAATTTAATATTATGGCACAGTACTGCTGTAGACGACTTGATTGTATGTGGTTCATGAGTATGACTTGGGAAATAGTTACTGTTATGAGAAGACTTGTGCGTTTGTGGTCGTTGCTACTCACCAGACGGTACTTGGGGTGGCTGATGGCGTACACGAAAGGATTGTAGCAGGAGCAGGACTTGGCCAGCAGGGCGGGTAGGGTGCTGATGAGGGGAGTGATGCCGCTAATTTCGCCCATGAGACCCTGTTGGACAATGGCATTGTTACGTTCATAGGTGGTCTGTGTCACCCATAATTCCCACACCTAAACATACCCGTACATATATCTATGTATTACTACTACAGTATATCATTCACTGATGAAAGGAGAGGTGAAGTCCTGAATGTTTCATTAGTAGATTCATCAGAAGTATTGTTGGTTCCATTGAAAGATGCAAACTGCTCGAAAATTCCATACATGATTTTTGTAGTGTTACTCCTAGTGAGTGTGATTGCATGTTATCAGTGAGGCGGGGAAGTAAAGACAAACCTGCAGACTCATGATAGTGTAGGGAGTCCAGCAGATGAACCACAGAGAAACGTTGACAAGGGCTGTCTTAGCGATACGGATCTCTGCACGCTGAGAGTCGGCTTCCTGCAACACATCGAACATAATTAGGAGGAAATTTCGTATGCTTCAAGTCTTTATAGAAAAAAGGTCAATAGTGTGCATTCAGTGAACTTCAAGTGTTAGCCAATCTCAAAGACGGAGGACTCACGCCGGTGCGGAGGGTTGCCACGTTCATCTTCTTGGCCTGTGCGCGCATAGCGGCCTCGTGAGCGAAGATGGCCTTCACGATGAAAGCATAAGACAGTATGATGATACCGCCCGGAAGGAAATACTCAAAGATAAAGATGAACAAGTTGTAGGAATAGACCTGTTGGGAAGAGAGAGAATCATTAAATCACCACGTGATGAAATCGGTGATGTTATCAAAATGATTATATATATATATATATATATATATATATATATATATATATATATATATATATATATATATATATATATATATATATATATATATATGATAGATTTTAAGTATTGCAAAGGACAAATGCTGTGCTTTGGGTTCAGGTGGACTCACGTTATAGTTCTGAGTGAGATAGTCGAAGCTGCAGGAAGTCAGGATACCCTCCAGGGTGTACCTGCCCCAGCCGAAGAGGGGAGCACCAGCACAGACAACGGAGATGGCCCAGCTGAGTACGGTCAGGAAGATGGCCTTTCCGGTAGTCAGCTTGGGTCCATTGAAACCATTGCAGATAATGTTATACCTATCATAGGAGATCATGCATAGCAACCAGATGCAGTTCGTTCCAGTGAAATTACCTGTGGGAGGAAAGTTGAGGCGTGATTCGCGATGAGGAGACAGTTGTCATTGCAACAGGAACACACTGGTGTAGTGATGTGAAGAACATTTGATACCATATACACTGTTAATCTTTTTTTTAATAAATACTGTGTGTGTGTGTGTGTGTGTGTGTGTGTGTGTGTGTGTGTGTGTGTGTGTGTGTGTGTGTGTGTGTGTGTGTGTGTGTGTGTGTGTGTGTGTGTGTGTGTGTGTGTGTGTGTTTGGATGTGTGGTTTTGTATGATCTACTTGCTCCTTATTGTGACACAACTTTGTGTTTTTTTTTCCTTATTGTAACGGTATGATGTGCTAGGTGTGACTTGTGAACAGCTGAGATGATGTGTCAAGTGCTCATTGACTGGGAAGCGAGAATAATGTATCAAAAAGCTTGTAGGTGTACATGAGGACTATTTTCAAGGAAGTGAATTTGAATGAGTGTGCGGTTGTGTGAGTGGGTGAAAGGCTTGAGTGCAGGTGTAGCAGAGGACTCACCCAGCGTAGCGTAGATCTCACAGTAGGCATAGCTGAACATCCAGACACCACCATTGAAACAGTTGTAGGTGAAGAAGGGAACATTGGTGGTCAACATGATGAGGTCAGAAATAGCGAGGTTCACCACGAGGATGTTAGCGGGAGTCCTGAGGGCCTGGAAGGGAGGAAGAAGCACGTGACAAGATGTTTGTTCACCGAAGCAAGTTTAGCCTCATCCTTCCAGTATTGCACGCATCACACTGTCAATCACATCTCCAAAGTCAACCTCACCTTCCAATTATTGTTTCGTCAACTGTGGCTCGAGAAATGCCGCTTATTTGAAATTGTTGTTACATTTTATGTGTCTGAGTTTCTGTGATTGAGGAATTTAACTTTCCATATTAGTTATTATTGAGGTGGTGTCATAGAGCAAAGGGAACGTCATTAGAGTGGAACATTCATTGATCTGATTAGCTGTAGCTTTTTCTTTGGAAATAAAAACTAAGTGAATCGTAATTGAGATATTGTTAGGAAATGTATATCCCTATTGTACAATGAAAACAAATATTAATATTTTAGAAGAGTACTTTTAAGAGTTTCTAGTCAGCAGTATTTCGTATATAGGTGCAGGCTAATGTTATCTGTTGTGCTTTTGGTAATCGTAATGAATATAGAGAATAATGAAAAAAAGGAATGAGTCTTGGAATATGATATAATGTAAACTTATATTGATCAATCTTTCTATACTATTAGAGTCAAACTTTACTGTTCTAATGATAACGACAACATAAGAGAAGACAAGCAAAGTATTAATCCAAACATTACATCTCCACCAGTCATTGCTTTAAACCTGTCCATCCAATCAGTTCAACATATATATCCATCCAGGTGTCCTTTTGCTACACACTCACACCTACCTTGCATTTGGAGAAAAGGTAGATCACCAGGCCGTTCCCAATGATGGAGATGACACAAAGGCACAGGTAGATGACACCAAGGAGGTAGTGCCACATGGGGTTGACGGGGGGGAAGTTGTACCAGTGCTGATGGATGTGTGGCTTGATTTCAGGCCTAACAAAGTCCACGATACTGACACCCTCGGGATATCCATAGTTCGACATATCCTGAGCTCTGTACAGAGGGAGAGATGAGTGAAGGGTGAGGGTGTGAGATAAGGTGAGGTAATGACAGAGAGAGAGAGAGAGAGAGAGAGAGAGAGAGAGAGAGAGAGAGAGAGAGAGAGAGAGAGAGAGAGAATTGGGCTCATTGAAATTTTTCATCGTAAGATATAAACACAGTAGAAGAAATACGATGGGCTTTGAAAAGTATAACTTGTATGAACTTAGACAGTGAAAATATTATTTCAGCGCAATGATGAATTCTTGAACCATTATAAGAGTGGAATAAGCAGACGGGGAAGTAGATGTAGAAGAAACAAGAGAAGAGGAGGAAGAGGAGGAGCAAGAAGATGACGTGTTGGAGTACGACTTAGAAGAAAAAATATAAGACTGGTGGAGGAGGAGAAAGAGGTGAAAGACTAATCGTAGTATAAAGCGGAGAATGGAGTGTATGGAACAAAGAAGCACAGCTGTAGGAAATAAAGGGGATGGTTGAAAAAAACATTGCAGTAGGAGTAGTTGGAGTAGTTGGAGCTGAAGGAACGGCAAGAGGAGTTGTAATAACCAGAGAAACACTGTAGTTGGAGAAAAAGATGAAGAAACACTGCTGCAGGAGGTGGAGGTATAAAAACTAAGGGAAAGTTGCTGATGTAGGAGGAGTAGAAGGCGTTCGAGTAGGACTCATACCCGTAAAAAGCCATCTGTGGTCCAGTTGAGTTAGCCATGGTGATGGAATTTGTTCGTAAGTTCAGCCTCTGTCCCGAACTCCTGACGAAACGGAATGAAGCTCCTTCGTGCCGTGCCTCTCGTTTACCCCCTTTATATACCTCTCGCTGCTTGAGGGAGTCAAGAAGACCCCCCCGTCCCCGAAAACATGGCTTCAGGAAGATCAAGATAGAATTTCAAAGCGTCAAACGCGAAAGAGGTCAAGCTCGCCTTTTCCCTAATTTTAGTCAATGCTTACTACTGCATTTCGAGTACGCGGCCAAGGGAAATCAGGCGATGAGAGTCTTACTTGGAAGGCATCTTTTGTAACGTTCCGCTGCTGCAGTAGTACTTGTAGCAGCAATTGTAGTAGTAGTAGTAGTAGTAGTAGTAGTAGTAGTAGTAGTAGTAGTAGGAGAAAGAGGACGACGACGACGACGACGACGACGAGGACGACGAGGAACAAGGAGGAAAAAGGAGTAGTAGTAGTAGTAGTAGTAGAAATTTTAGTAGTAGCAGTAGTAGTAGTAGTAGTAGTAGTAGTAGTAGTAGTAGTAGTAGTAATAGAAGATGGAAGAAGAAATAATAACAGTACTAGAAGTACAAGAGGAAGAAGAAGAACAATAAGCAGAACAGGAACAAAATAAATAGAATTTTTTCATTTTTAAAATTTTCTTTACCTCCTAGCCTACAGCGCCTGTAGGTAACTTGAAGACTATTGGAAGCGCTGTTATACTTCCACCTATTAGTGGCGCAGGCACTTTTATTTATATTGGTACCCATATTGCGGCCTATGTCACCACCCAAGCGCATCTTTGGTGTAACTTCCTAGAACCTGATTATCATGGTGACATGTAGGTAACTTGAAACCACTCGACAAATGGCAAAGATTCAAGACCGTACTTGGTGGGATTTGAACCTACGCGTGGACTTCTGCCTGATCCCACGCTCACCACCTTATCCACTACGGAAAAGTAGAATTTGCAACAAATCCTTAAGGAAGAGCCAAGTGCCGCTCCTTACTTGTGTGTGCTCGAGGTGTGTTCTTGCAGCCATTTAAGTTTGTTTATATGCTAACCTCATATTCATGTTCCTGCAAGTATTGTTAACAATGATCCATATGTATTCATTAGTCATCTTGTATATCCATATTTCTGAAACAAATGCACATTTTTGTACCATATTTACTGCAATGTGGAATACCTAATGTTCCTTTCACTTATGCATTATTATTCAAATATTAAAGATGTTTTCATTTCATAAGATCTTGAAAATAGTTACTTACAATTCTTGTTTTGGCAAAGAGTACATTTTGATAGAATATGATTTTGGTTTTCAATTTATTGTGTTTGTGGATGTGATATGTGCATTCTCTCAACACACACAAACATTCTCACACACTTCCAAGATGATTGTTGCTCAACACTGTGACTGAACAGCTGAGGTAAACAATGTTGCTTGTGAAAGTGTTAAGCAATAATAACGGGAATATTATAGTCTTTCGTGTTTATTTTTGCGTGTAATAAGTGTTGTGTGTTTTCATATCCGTATTGTGTTTTCTTTGTTGTTCGCTGTAATGGCTTCCTGCGCAGAGTCGCTCTGTGATAAATGGATGCTGTCCCTCATGTGTCTTTTGCTGTATCACTTATACTTACTTCAATAAATAGCCTGAGTGAAGATAGATATCCGTCCCTCACAACATGACAGACACTCTCTCTCTCTCTCTCTCTCTCTCTCTCTCTCTCTCTCTCTCTCTCTCTCTCTCTCTCTCTCTCTCTCTCTCTCTCTCTCTCTCTCTCTCTCTCTCTCTCTCTCTCTCTCTCTCTCTCTCTCTCTCTCTCTCTCTCTCTCTCTCTCTCTCTCTCTCTCTCTCTCTCTCTCTCTCTCTCTCTCTCTCTCTCTCTCTCTCTCTCTCTCTCTCTCTCTCTCTCTCTCTCTCTCTCTCTCTCTCTCTCTCTCTCTCTCTCTCTCTCTCTCTCTCTCTCTCTCTCTCTCTCTCTCTCTCTCTCTCTCTCTCTCTCTCTCTCTCTCTCTCTCTCTCTCTCTCTCTCTCTCTCTCTCTCTCTCTCTCTCTCTCTCTCTCTCTCTCTCTCTCTCTCTCTCTCTCTCTCTCTCTCTCTCTCTCTCTCTCTCTCTCTCTCTCTCTCTCTCTCTCTCTCTCTCTCTCTCTCTCTCTCTCTCTCTCTCTCTCTCTCTCTCTCTCTCTCTCTCTCTCTCTCTCTCTCTCTCTCTCTCTCTCTCTCTCTCTCTCTCTCTCTCTCTCTCTCTCTCTCTCTCTCTCTCTCTCTCTCTCTCTCTCTCTCTCTCTCTCTCTCTCTCTCTCTCTCTCTCTCTCTCTCTCTCTCTCTCTCTCTCTCTCTCTCTCTCTCTCTCTCTCTCTCTCATTTACGTGACTCAAAATAGTTAAGTTAGGGAAGCAGTATAAAAATTTGGGAGAAGTGGAAGAGATAGTTTTCGCGTGTCAGTACACCGCCAATCTGTAGGCTATGAATGATAAAGAAGGGAATGAATGGATGGTATTATGTAAGTTGAAAATAATAGTGGTAAGGAGTAAATAAATAATAATGATAATAAGAATAATGATATTAATAAGTGAATTTATAAATATAATGCAGAAGGGAATGAAGGAATCATTAAAGAAAGGCTGATAGTACCATATAGGAAACGGAAACGACAGGTTGAATCATGAATTTCGGACAACTATTAGAGAATATGCAATAATATTGTAGTTTCCTGTATTTCTCTTCACCTTTCCGAAAAGTAAAAAAGGAAGAAAGAAAAGAAAATAATAATAATAATGATAATAAATTTAATAGATGAATATATGAATAACAAAAAAAAATATATGAAATTTAAAATATGCATTGTTTTATGATTATATTAGTATATGTAACCATGTTTCATGGAATTCCAGAGTGCCACACATTTCACTCTTTGTGTGTCGCGGCTATCCTTACCTGACACTCCTGTTGCAGCCCTGGCCTCCGATCATGTGGAATAAGGTCATTTATCAAATTTGTTCCCAACCGTAACCTTCATCTCGGGCAATGTCTAGTTTGCTTCATGACTTGAAGTGCTGCTTCTCTTTGCATCAGTCTTTTTTTTATTTATTTATCTATACTTTTACTGTCTATTATATTAATGTATAGCTATCAGCTTTACTGCTGTGTTTCTCTGCACCGGATTTCTTAGCGTGAGTCATATGGGCCCCTTGTGGGACATGAAAAATGTTCAGGGACCACGGGTGGCCACAGCGGGCCACGTTAATGTTATTTCTCTGCTTTCGAGCAATCGAAATCGCCTCGACATCGAGAAAAGATCTCATCTACTCTCGTTCTAACGACCCTGGAGCCAAACATTGAAAATCTGGCAGCACTACACCAGTTTAAGGGATCACATTGAAAAGCTTTTGTAGGCAGATTCTGATTCTGCTTGGATTTCACATTGTTTTATGATATATTTTTGAAGTTTTTAATAAAATGTTCAACTAAAGTAGGAAAGTGTTAAGTCGCTTGATGATTTTGTTTGGATTTGTAATTGTTGTATGCTTATTCGTGAATTATTAAATAAAATTTGCACTTAAATCATGAAGTTTAAAAGCTTTATGTTTATTTGCTAGTTTTCAAGTAAAATTTCCCCCAAATTCTGAAATCTATTGACTTACTTGTGGAGCGTGAATTTCAGGTCCATAGTTCTATCCTAACAATAATCATTACTATATTTACTTCCTGAGATATAGTAAGTTAGGGGAGCATGACAACCCAAATTACCTTGAAGGGGCCACTGTTGGAAAAAAGATTGAAAAATCCTGTTCTACGCCACCAAATATTTCAAAATACAGAGTTAGTACTAGTATAAAATGGTGGCAGTGGTGGGATGTCATTTTGCACTATGTGCCCTGCCTGCTAGAGTGCTATCTCGTCTGCCAACTGCCTTACCATGTCCAGAGTGCCATTTTGTTGTTTCTTGTAGGTGTTCCTGCTGTTCGCTGAGTACCCATCAACACAACATATGGTGCCTGTTTGTTGTTCCTGTTATTTCAAGATTGGACTTCTCAGCCATCAGTCTTTAGTTCTGTTGCAAGTTTTCTGTGTCCTGTTCGTGTGATCTTTTTGTTAGTGGCTTCAATATCTGCCACGCCCCACCACACTATGAAGATTATATCGCTATCATGTGCATTATCGGTGAAATGTTGCATTATTAGTGCAGCCCAGTGTTATTTTTACATTTTTTTTTTTTGCAAAGAAAGGCCTTTTCACATTATTTTACAATTTACTTAACATAGAAACATTTTATATATATATATATATATATATATATTCTCTTGATTTACAAAATATTTATCATATATTCTTTATTTTTGGTTTTGAGTTATGTCCTAGTTATTTGAGTGATTCGGTATTGTGTAGCTGCTGCTTTTAGGTGTCTTACTTAGATAAGCACAACTTTTACATGCATATCATAATGTCCTCGGATCATGTAGAGTGAGGTTAGCCCTCACCTTGGTTCATAACCATGAGTAGTGGCTAAGGTAAGCCACCAAGGTATGTGTTTGTGTATTATAGCTAGCAATAGTGTGTTTTTAGGGTGTTTTTTGCAATGATTTCGCTCCTATGAATAGAGTTATACGTGAGTTTTTGTCAATTTTTGCAATTTGTATTAGTTTTTTTTTATTCAAAGTTTTAGGTTTGTGGTGGTCTGTCCGCATTCTTTCCATCCTTATGTTTTTCATGTTGTGTGTGTTTACCGTTACGAGCCGTGTTGGTTATAGTTTCCTTTGTTCTCAGTTTTTTTTTCTTTGCACGTGGTTGGTAATATCGAACCACGTGGGTACGGAGAGTTGCGGGAGTGTTATCCAGGCTTATTTTTGTGTGATATTTTGTCTTTCTTTCATTGTAATTTGTAAATAGTAAGTTACGATTAGATTAAATAAATTATGTTACGTTAATGAGTGTCTCCGTTGCCTTTGCTTCATTTCATGTTGTTTATACTTTCTTTTCTGTGTCGTTCCCTGAACCTAGGGTGAATTAACCCTTCGGAAAGTGGGGAACGTGACAATACGTAGACGGAGAGGGCCTTTGTTCAGAACCTGGAATAAATTAGATTTAGGGTGAATTAACCCGTCGGAAAGGGATGGGGAACGTGACAATGGGCCCAGACAGTGAAGCAGCAAGCTTCAGTGTCGCTGCCGAAGCTTATAGATGAAGTTTTTGGCTAGCGATGAAACAGGTTAACGAGCAAATCAGTGTGTGTGTGTGTGTGTGTGTGTGTGTGTGTGTGTGTGTGTGTGTGTGTGTGTGATAGTTCAGCCTTTACAATATTGTTTACCATAACTTCTCCATTAAGCTCCTCCGACCACAATCTCATATCTGTATCTTGTCCTATTTCTCCAATCCCCCTTCAGGATCCCTCAAGTGGAGGTGCTTCTGGTGTTTTTCCTCTGCCATTTTGATGTCCTGAAGATTTTTACTGGAATGATTTATGTTTCCATGTCGCAGACCCATCTGAGTGTGCTGAAATCATAACGGAGGTGATAGTGTCTCGCATAGAGGCGTAAATTCCTCATTCTTTTTCTCAACCTAAACCTTCTAAGCCTTGGTTTAACACATGTTCTCGTGCTACATATGATAGAGAGGCTGCCCACAAAAGGTACTTGAGCCTTCCATCTCCTGAATCTCATGCACTTAATATTTCTGCCTTGAATCATGCTAAGTCTGTTCTTCAATTTGCCAAACACTCTTTCATAAATAGAAAAATGTCAAAATCTTTCAAACTCTACCTCCCCTCGAGACTTCTGGCATCTGGCCAAAAAACATCTCCAGTAACTTTTCTTCTTCATCTTTCCCTCCTTTATTTCATCCTGATGGCACCACTGCCATTTCATCTGTTTCTAAAGCTGAACTTTGCTAAAAACTCCACCTTGGATGACTCCGGGCTTGTCCCTCCATCTCCTCCTTCCACTGACTACTTCATGTCTTCAATCAAAATTCTTCGTAATAATGTTTTCCATGCCCTCTCTGGCCTAATCCCTCGCAAGGCTTAAGGGCCTGATGCGGTCCCTCCTACTCTCAAAAACTGTGTTTCTGTGTTTGCACCTTGCCTGGCCAAACTCTTTCAACTATGCCTATCGACTTCTACCTTTCCTTCTTGCTGGAAGTTTGCCTACATTCAGCCTGTTCCTAAAAAGGGTGACCGTTCTAATCCCTCAAACTACCGTCCTATAGCTTTAATCTCTTGCTTGTCTAAAGTTTTTGAATCTATCCTCAATAGGAAGATTCTCAAACATCTGCCACATCACAATCTTCTGTCTGATCGCCAGTATGGCTTCCGTCAAAGTCGCTCTATTGGTGATCTTCTGGCGTTCCTTACTTAGTCTTGGTCATCCTCTTTTAGAGATTTCGGTGAAACTTTTGCTGTCGCATAAAACATATCAAAAGCTTTTGTCAGAATCTGGCACAAAGCTTTGATTTCAAAACTGTCCTACAGTTTCTATCCTTTTCTCTGCAACTTTATCTCAAGTTTCCTTTTCCGACCGGTCTATTGCAGCCATGTTACACGGCCACTATTCTCCTAAATCTATTAACAGTGATGATCCTCAGGATTCTGTACTATCATCCACTCTCTTTCTATTATTCATTAATGACCTTCTTAACCGAACTTCTTGCCCTACGCTAAGGATACCAACCTACATCTTTCCATGTTCTTCCTTCAGTAAGTCATCAGATCACACAGGGACGCCACAGAACGCCTGCCGTTTGATTTCTCTAAAATTTCTGATTGAAGCAGAGAAAACTTAATAGTTTTCAATGCCTCAAAAACTCAATTCCTCCTTCTATCAACTCGACACAACCTTCCAGACAACTATTCCCTCCTCTTCAATGACACGCAACTGTTTCCCTCTTCCACACTAAATATCCTAGGTCTCTCCTTTATTTATAATCTTAACTGGAAACCTCGCATATACTTATCTTGCTAAAACAGCTTCTATGAAGTTAGGCATTCTGACGCGTCTCCGCCAGTTTTCTCGCTCCTCCAACTGATAACTCTGTAACCCCCGGAATGGGATACTCTTCACATATTTTAGGGAATTCCACTCACATAGTTTTATTAGATATGCTGGAATCAAAAGTTTTTCGTCTCATCAACTCCCCTCCTCTGACTGACAGTCTTCAGCCTCTTTCTCACCGCCCAAATGTTGCATCTCTTTCTATCTTTTATCACTATTTTTATGCTAACTGCTCTGCTGATCTTACTAAATGCATGTCTTCTCCTCCTGCGGCCTTGCTGCACAAGGCTTTCTTCTGCGGCCTCGCTGCACAAGGCTTTCTTCTTCCTCTCATCCCTATTCTGTTCAGCTCCCTAACGCAAGAGTTAACCAGTACTCTCAAGCATTCATAACTTTCGCTGGTAAAGTCTGGAACGCCCTGCCTGCTTCTGTATTTCCGTCTTTCTACTACTCGACATCTTGTAAGAGGGAGGTATCAAGTCATTTGTTCCTTAATTTTGGCTAACACTTTATCTTTTAGGGAACCAGCACTCAAGTGGGCCATTTTTTTCTAATAGTTTGTTGCCTTTGGCTAGTTCCTCTCCTACATAAAAAAGAAAATACATGTGAGAGAGAGAGAGAGAGAGAGAGAGAGAGAGAGAGAGAGAGAGAGAGAGAGAGAGAGAGAGAGAGCAGGATAAGAACATTTGAAGAGGGAAGTGTTGAAGGATGAGAGAAGAAAAATACTTCAGAACGAAAATCTCTCTCATTAGTATCCTACTGTATTCTCTTCTATTTATTCCATGCTCTTTCATGAGAACTTTACC
Organism: Portunus trituberculatus; assembly: GCF_017591435.1. NCBI lineage: Eukaryota > Metazoa > Arthropoda > Malacostraca > Decapoda > Portunidae > Portunus > Portunus trituberculatus. The sequence continues at coordinate 3,693,963 of NC_059300.1, read as the reverse complement.
CGTCTTCTTTCTCATCAATTTTCCCTTCTTTACATATTCACTATTTTCTTAAGAAACAACAAGAAGCATAAATCACCAATAAAAATCAAAATAAAAATACTTAGCCTGGTATTTTGAAAGCATTACCTAAGAGCACCACACAAGTTCCGTCTTTTATACTGTCCAGGCAAGCAGCATGTCCATTGCGATGCTTTGAGTCGCCTACCCCTTCCGGACACACCCAAGGTCGTACCAACTCATGCCAAGACTCTGCACCTGGTTGAATTCATGGAGGCTGGTCCTATTTCTCTGGCGCAGGTACGAGGCTGGACGGGTCGTGATCCTGTGCTGTCTACTGTTCTCTGTTTCGTTCGGGAAGGTTGGCCTGAGAAAGAGTCATACTTGGCTGAAGTGGGGACCTACAAGAGCAGAATGAATGAGTTAAGTATTCATGAGGGCTGCCTGCTGTGGGGAAGTAGAGTCATAATACCTCCCCAAGGTAGAGAAGCCGCATTGGCAGGGTTACATGAGGGGCACTTTGGAGCATCTCGCATGAAAAATCGTTGTAGAGCATACTTTTGGTGGCCTGGAGTTTATCGGGACATAGAAAATACGGCAAAACAGTGTCATGTGTGTCAGGAGCAGAAGCCTTTGGTTCCCCCTTCAGAGTTGCATCTCTGGGCATGGCCCTCAAAACCTTGTTGTCGGTTACACTTGGATTATTGTGGTCCCTTTGAAGGTCACATGTGGCTACTCATCGCAGACGTGCACAGTAAGTGGATAGACGTCCATAAGGCCACGTCACCTTCGGCAAGCATAACGATTGAAAGGTGCAGACAGAGTTTTGCAAATTATGGTATTCCGGAAACTATAGTAACAGATAATGCTGCATGTTTCACTTGTCCTGAATTTCAAGTTTTTTTTTTTGTCGGCGTAATGGCATCAAGCACATAACTTCTCCTTGGTCTCCCAAAAGTAATGGCCTAGTGGAGCGAGCGGTCCAAACTTTTAAACTAGGCCTAAGGAAGCAGTGCGGGGGTAGTATTGATACAAGGGTTGCTAGATTTCTGTTTAACTACCGCTCCATTCCTCATACAGCCACGGGAGCCAGTCCTGCTGAGTTGCTGTTAAAGCGTCCTATGAGGACGCACCTGGATTTGCTTAGAGAAGACTTCAGAAGGGGTAAGGTAGAAAGCTATCAGTTGTCTCAGAAAGGAAGATACGATCGACATGCGTGTTCAAGATCATTCCAAGAGGGAGACAAAGTGTACGTGTCAGGTGTGTCGAGATTGGCAGGCGGACCTAAGTGGCTACCTGGTTCAGTGACTGCTTGTCAAGGGACAGCTTGTATAGTGACCTTTGAAGATGGCAGGGTATTTAGGAAGCATAATTATCATAAAAGACATCGCAGCTTGAATGTTTCGGCATCACCAGAGCCTGAAGTAAAGCCCGAGCCAAAGTGCGAGATGCGTCGTGAGACTGTACCTGTGCTGATGTCCGGTTCCCCGCCTCTGCTGCAGCCTTGTCTGGGACCCGGTGAGACAGATGACCAGCGAGGCGCCTCCTAGCACCGAGCACCCAGAGGCCAATAGTTCCTCGAGAGCGGAGGAGCTTACGCAAGACTCTTCCGTTCCAGTGGAATCAACGTCCTCTGCATCTGTCTCGACGCCATTAAGGCGTTCATCTAGGATATCCAGGAAGTCAGATAGATATGGATACTGAATATTATTCATTTAATTTTGTATCTGTCAATTGGCATGTATAGTTTACTTTGGCTTTGAATGTACGGGTATACATTGTTTGTAATTGTTAAGTAATATGTTGTTCAGAACTAGGGTGGAGGAATGTGGTAACTGTTATAAGGATGGTTAGTTCCGTTGTGTTGTTCCGGGTATTGTTCAATTGGTTCAAATGTTCCATAGTAACATACGAGGTACAGCAAGGTAGTTTGGAGGCCAGCCGTCTGTCTGTAAGCACACTAGAAGTATACGCATGGAACTCTCCTGCTTGTGTTCGTTCCCTGGACTTAAATTACAACAGATACCGTCGGTCCTCCTTCACCCTCGTGGCTTTCTCCAGGGTGTGCATCTACTACTTCTGCGAATGATCGAGCTAGTTACCTATTACGTGTTTGTGCTACGTATTGGGAGTGGTGGACTCATGGGGAAGTGTACTGGCATTTCATAATACATGTGCACCAACAGAGTGTCGTTTCGTATACATATTTTCTTAGATCATTGGTGTGTATAATCTTGCTTAGATGAGGTTAAAGAGGCTTCCGTCGTTCACCCTCCTTTAATCGGTTTGTCCTAACCTTGACAAGTATAAGTTGAAAAATTAGAGATAAGGAAGAGGTCAAAAATGTTGGGCGTGTCTCCAAAACACAAGGTTCTTTCTTCTTTTAACACTTATTCCTCTCATCCTTAACTCTGTTAACTAATTTTCCTGAAGTTCTGCTTAATATTTCGTTGACTTTACCATGTTAAATATTTTTCTTTCCCTTTCATGGTTTTTATCTGTTGGTTTCCGTATAGACTCTAGAGTGTCTTATCACTCTTTTCTGTCATTGCATTGTTTGGTGCTTATGAGCTAATTCCAATCTACAGGGTCATGTGAGTAACAATAGGATAAGAGAGAAAAAACAGTGAACAATTGCTAGGATTTATTGGTATTAAAAGATACCAAGAGGCCTCTTGTTCTTTGGGGATTTAAGGATATGGGGTTCGATTAGGTGTCGTGCTCATTGTCGAATGATCGAAGGTTTCAGTCGTAACGTGTCAGGAGTCTGAGGAAAAAATAAGATAGAATATTAATAAACATTACAACGAGAAAGGAAAAATGAAGGCTTGAGTGATTATAATTCCAAGTGGGATTTGTGCGAGGGTAAAAGAGAGCAAAGTTGTGAGAAGCAGTGATAGTAGATTCATGACTCACTCGTTTTCGTATCTTGTGGCGTTTCAGTCGATATCCTACCGCTTAGGCCTTTTCCTGAGCTACAGTTGAGTTAGACTGAGTGTCATCAGTACTCTTACGTTCCACTTCGTGCACGCAGAACCAAGGCATGTGCTGGGTAATGGCCTGCAGAGAAAGGAAGTGTGAGGAAGACCAAAGACAAAATTTAATATTATGGCACAGTACTGCTGTAGACGACTTGATTGTATGTGGTTCATGAGTATGACTTGGGAAATAGTTATTGTTATGAGAAGACTTGTGCGTTTGTGGTCGTTGCTACTCACCAGACGGTACTTGGGGTGGCTGATGGCGTACACGAAAGGATTGTAGCAGGAGCAGGACTTGGCCAGCAGGGCGGGTAGGGTGCTGATGAGGGGAGTGATGCCGCTAATTTCGCCCATGAGACCCTGTTGGACAATGGCATTGTTACGTTCAAAGGTGCTCTGTGTCACACATAATTCCCATACCTAATACTGTAGTATTACTACTACAGTATATTATTCACTGATAAAAGGAGAGGTGGAGTTCTGAGTGCTTTAATAGTAGATTCATCAGAAGTATTGTTGCTTCCATTAAAACCTGCTAACTGCTCGAAAATTCCTTACATAATTTTTATAGAGCTACTCCTAGTTTTACACTCAATATCTGTGAGTGTGTTTGCATGTTATCAGTGAGGCGGGAAGGCAAAGACAAACCTGCAGACTCATGATAGTGTAGGGAGTCCAGCAGATGAACCACAGAGCAACGTTGACAAGGGCTGTCTTAGCGATACGGATCTCTGCACGCTGAGAGTCGGCTTCCTGCAACACATCGAACATAATTAGGAGGGAAATTTCGTATGCTTCAAGTCTCTATAGAAAAAAGGTCAATAGTGTGCATTCAGTGAACTTCAAGCGTTAGCCAATCTCAAAGACGGAGGACTCACGCCGGTGCGGAGGGTTGCCACGTTCATCTTCTTGGCCTGTGCGCGCATAGCGGCCTCGTGAGCGAAGATGGCCTTCACGATGAAAGCATAAGACAGTATGATGATACCGCCCGGAAGGAAATACTCAAAGATAAAGATGAACAAGTTGTAGGAATAGACCTGTTGGGAAGAGAAAGAAACATTAAATCACCACGTGAAGAAACTGGTGATGTTATCAAAATGATTATATATATATATATATATATATATATATATATATATATATATATATATATATATATATATATATATATATATATATATATGAAAGATGTTAGGTATTGCAAATAATAAATGCTGTGCTTTGGGTGCAGGTCGACTCACGTTGAAGTTTTGAGTGAGATAGTCGAAGCTGCAGGAAGTCAGGATACCCTCCAGGGTGTACCTGCCCCAGCCGAAGAGGGGAGCACCAGCACAGACAACGGAGATGGCCCAGCTGAGTACGGTCAGGAAGATGGCCTTTCCGGTAGTCAGCTTGGGTCCATTGAAACCATTGCAGATAATGTTATACCTATCATAGGAGATCATGCATAGCAACCAGATGCAGTTCGTTCCAGTGAAATTACCTGTGGGAGGAAAGTTGAGGCGTGATTCGCGATGAGGAGACAGTTGTCATTGCAACAGGAACACACTGGTGTAGTGATGTGAAGAACATTTGATACCATATACACTGTTAATCTTTTTTTTAATAAATACTGTGTTTTACTGTTTGATCTGTTTGATCTGCTGCAGTCTCTGACGAGACAAGCCAGACGCTACCCTACGGAACGAGCTCAGAGCTCATTATTTCAGATCTTCGGATAGGCATGAGACCAGGCACACACCACACACCGGGACAACAAGGTCACAACTCCTCGATTTACATCCCGTACCTACTCACTGCTAGGTGAACAGGGGCTACACGTGAAAGGAGACACACCCAAATATCTCCACCCGGCCGGGGAATCGAACCCCGGTTCTCTGGCTTGTGAAGCCAGCGCTCTAACCACTGAGCTATCGGGCGTGTGTGTGTGTGTGTGTGTGTGTGTGTGTGTGTGTGTGTGTGTATGTGTAATTCACCTCGGTCGTCGCCTGGTTACCCAGCCAGTCTTCCCCATTACGGAGCGAGCTCAGAACTCATAGACCGATCCTCGGGTAGGACTGAGACCACATCAACACACAACACACACCGGGAAAGCGAGGCCACAATCCCACATTAAGAGGCTTGCCCATTTGCCTCTCAGCTCACCGGGACTCGAACCCGGCCCTCTCAATTGTGAGTCGAGCGTGCTAACCCCTAAACTACGCTGTGTGTGTGTGTGTGTGTGTGTGTGTGTGTGTGTGTGTGTGTGTATGTGTATAATTCACCTCGGTCGCCTACTGGTCACCCAGCCAGTCTTCCCCATTACGGAGCGAGCTCAGAGCTCATAGACCGATCTTTGGGTGTGTGTGTGTGTGTGTGTGTGTGTGTGTGTGTGTGTGTGTGTTTGTGTGATTTTGTATGATCTACATGCTCCTTATTGTGACAACTTTATGTGATTTTTATTTTTTTCTTATTGTAACGTTATGATGTGCTAGGTGTGACTTGTGAATAGCTGAGATGATGTGTCAGGTGCTCATAGACTGGGAAGCGAGAATAATGTATCAGAAAGCATGTAAGTGTATATGAAGAATAATTTGAATAAAGTGAATTTGAATTAGGTTGCGAATGTGTGCAGATGGGTGAAGGGCTTGAGTGCAGGTGTAGCAAAGGACTCACCCAGTGTAGCGTAGATCTCACAGTAGGCATAGCTGAACATCCACACACCACCATTGAAACAGTTGTAGGTGAAGAAGGGAACATTGGTGGTCAACATGATGAGGTCAGAAATAGCGAGGTTCACCACGAGGATGTTAGCGGGAGTCCTGAGGGCCTGGAAGGGAGGAAGAAGCAGGTGACAAGATGTTTATTCACCGAAGCAAGTTTTGCCTCATCCTTCCAGTATTGCATCACACTGTCAATCACATCTGGCTCAACCTCACCTTCCAATTACTGGATCGTCAACTGTTATTCTGTAATGTGTCCCTCGAGAAATGTCTCTTATTTGAAATTGTTGTTACAGTTCAACATACGAGTATATATCCATCCAGGTGT
>NC_059300.1:3640455-3682955 GCF_017591435.1 Portunus trituberculatus | reverse complement strand
ACCAAAATTCAGGGACAATTGGCTTGACACCTCTCTCTTAAAAGAAGTCAAATCGTAGGAAGATGGAAATACAGAAGCAGGCCGGGAGTTCCAGAGTTTACCAGCGAAAGTTATGAGATTGAGAGTACTGGTTAACTCTTGCATTAAAGAGTTGGACAGAAAAAGGGTGAGGGGAAGAAGAAAGTCTTGTGTAGCGAGGTCGCAGGAGGAGGGGAGGCTTGCAGTTAGCAAGATCAGTAGAGCAGTTAGCATGAAAATAGCGATAAACGATAGAAAGAAATGCAACATTTCGACGGTGAGAAAGAGGTTGAAGGCAGTCAGTCAGTGGAGGGAAGATGAGACGAAAAGCTTTTGATTCCACCTTATCTAATAAAGCTGTATGACTGGAACCTCCCCAAACATGCAAATAGTACTCCATACAAGGACGGATAAGGCCCTTATATAGAGGTAGCAGCTGGAGGGGCGAGATACGCCTAATTTCATAGAAGGTGTTTTAGCGAGAGATGAGATGTGAAGTTTCCAGATAAGATTACGAGTAAAGGACAGACCGAGAATAGTTAGTGCGAAAGAAGGAAACAGTTGAGTGTCATTGGAGAAGAGGGGATAGTTGTGTGGAAGGTTGTGTCGAGTTGATAGATGGAGGAATTGAGTTTTTGAGGCATTGAACACTACGAAGTGTTCTCTGCCCCAATCAAAAACCTGATAAAGGTCAAAAGTCAGGCGTTCTGTGGCGTCCCTGCGTGATCTGCTGACTTCCTGAAGGGTTGGTTGTCTCTGGAAGAACGTGGAAAAATTTAGGGTGGTATCATCAGCGTAGGAGGGGGTCAAGAAGTTTGGTTAAGAAGATCATTAATGAATAATAAAATTAGAGTGCGTGATAGGACAGAACCCTGAGGATCACCACTGTTAATAGATTTAAGAGAAGAACAGTGGCCGTCTACCACAGCTGCAATAGAATGGTCGGAAAGGAAACTTCAGATAAAGTTGCAGAGAGAAGGATAGAAAACGTAGGAGGGCAGTTTTGAAATCAAAGCTTTGTGGCAGACTCTATCAGAAGGTTTTAATATGTCTAACGCTACACGGTGTATGTGTGGTAAGTGCATGTATGCTCTTGTATCCTCTCCCATTTATTCCATCCTCATTCGTCACAACTTATCGCATCTTCTTTCACATCAGTTTTCCCTTCCTTACATGTTCACTATTTTCTCTTACCCTTCTTTCTTATTTTACTATATATTCTCACATTTCCTTCTCCTTCAACACCTTCCCTTGCCACGTCAGGCAGCGTCACCACCATCCATTCACAGCAATTTCCTTGTCGGTGCTGCTATCTTAGTGCCATTCACTGCCGCTACTGTTCTGACGGTCACATGGTCACATCCAGCCTGTAGCTGCAGCATTGTTCACTTCTCACTGCTTTGTTCATGTCTTGTCCAGTGATTTTCTGTCTGTTTACTTTTCCATGATTATTGTCATTCACCAGTCATTTATTTCATCTTTCGCAGTTTTACTAAAATCTTAATGGTTATGTTTCTTCATTTTTTACACTTACCTGTCCCCGTCTCACTTTTGCACGATTTTCACTTACAATTTTCCCTATATGTTTACTTGCTTTCTTCGTTTATACTGCTTTTACATTGTAGTTTGTTTATCACGTATTTACTGTTTCGTATCTGTTTATATTCATTGATTACTTTATGGTGTGTTTCTTCCGTCTTTTAACACTTATTCCTCTCCCATTTTTAACTCTATTAACTATTTTTTCAGAAATTCTGTTTCATATTTCATTGATTTTATCTTGTTAAATATTCGTCTTTCCCTTTCATGCTTTCTATGTGTTCATTTCCGTACAAAATGTATTATATATATGTCTTTTCTGTCATTGCGGTGTTTGATGTTTATGTGCTAATTACCATCCACAGTGTCATGTGACTTTATGAGTAACAGTAGGATAAGATAGAAATGACAGTGAACATTTGCTAGGATTTATTGATATTGAAATATACCAAGAGGCCTCTCGTTCTTGGGGGATTTAAGGACGTAGGGTTCGATGAGGCGTCGTGCTCATTGTCGGATAATCGAAGGTTTCAATCGTAACGTGTCAGGAGTCTGTGGGGAAGACAAGGCTGAGCATTAGTAATCATTGCAACGAGAAAGGAAATGAAGGCTTGAGTGATTATAATTCCAAGTGGGATTTGTGCGAGGGTAAAAGAGAGCAAAGTTGTGAGAAGCAGTGATAGTAGATTCATGACTCACTCGTTTTCGTATCTTGTGGCGTTTCAGTCGATATCCTACTGGTTAGGCCTTTTCCTGAGCTACAGTTGAGTTAGACTGAGAGTCATCAGTACTCTTACGTTCCACTTCGTGCACGCAGAACCAAGGCATGTGCTGGGTAATGGCCTGCACAGAAAGGAAGTGTGAGGAAGACCAAAGACAAAATTTAATACTATGTCACAGTACTGTTGTAGAGGAATTGATGCTATGTGGTTCAGGAGTGTGACTTGGAGAATAGTTACTGTTATGAGAAAACCTGTGTGTTTGTGGTCGTTGCTACTCACCAGACGGTACTTGGGGTGGCTGATGGCGTACACGAAAGGATTGTAGCAGGAGCAGGACTTGGCCAGCAGGGCGGGAAGGGTGCTGACGAGGGGAGTGATGTTGCTAATGTGGCCCATCACACCCTGTTGGACAATGGCATTGTTACGTTCATAGGTGGTCTGTGTAACCCATAATTCCCACACCTAAACCTACCCGTACATATATCTATAAATTACTACTACAGTATATCATTCACTGATGAAAGGAGAGGTGAAGTCCTGAATGTTTCAATAGTAGATTCATCAGAAGTATTGTTGGTTCCATTAAAAGCTGCTAACTGCTCGAAAATTCTATTTTTATAGAGTTATTCCTACTTTTACACTCAATATCTGTGAGTGTATTTGCATGCTATCAGTGAGGCGGGGAGGCAAAGACGAACCTGCAGACTCATGATAGCGTAGGGAGTCCAGCAGATGAACCACAGAGAAACGTTGACAAGGGCTGTCTTAGCGATACGGATCTCTGCACGCTGAGAGTCGGATTCCTGCAACACATCGAAAATAATTAGGAGAGGAATTTCGTATGCTTCAAGTCTTTATAGAAAAAAGGTCAATAGTGTGCATTCAGTGAACTTCAAGTGTTAGCCAATCTCAAAGACGGAGAACTCACGCCGGAGCGGAGGGTTGCCACGTTCATCTTCTTGGCCTGTGCGCGCATAGCGGCCTCGTGAGCGAAGATGGCCTTCACGATGAACACGTAAGAAATTATGATGATACCGCCCGGAAGGAAATATTCGAAGATAAAGATGAAAATATTGTAGGTATAAATCTGTTAGGAAGAGAAAGAAACATTAAATCACCACGTGAAGAAATCGGTGATGCAATCAAAATGACAGTGTATATATATATATATATATATATATATATATATATATATATATATATATATATATATATATATATATATATATATATATATATATATATATATATATATATATATATATATATATGCAAGATGTTAGGTATTGCAAAGGATAAATGCTGTGCTTTAGGTTCAGGTGGACTCACGTTAAAGTTTTGAGTGAGATAGTCGAAGCTGCAGGAAGTCAGGATACCCTCCAGGGTGTACCTGCCCCAACCGAAGAGGGGAGAAGCAGCACAGACAATAGAGATGGCCCAGCTGACCATGGTCAGGAAGATGGCCTTTCCGGTAGTCAGCTTGGGTCCATTGAAACCATTGCAGATAATGTTATACCTATCAAAGGAGATCATGCATAGCAACCAGATGCAGTTCGTTCCAGTGAAAGCACCTGTGGGAAGAAAGTTGAGGCGTGAATCGCGATGAAGAAAGAGTTGTCATTGCGACAGGAACGCACTGGTGTAGTGATGTGAAGAACATTTGATATCATTTACATTGTTAATCTTCTTTTTTAATAAATACTGTGTGTGTGTGTGTGTGTGTTTGGATGCGTGGTTTTGTACGATCTACATGCTCCTTGTTGTGACAAATCTTTATGAGATTGTTTTTTTCCTGTGATGTTCCAGGCGTGACTTCTGGACTTCATAGAATAAGTGTTTAATGTTTGGATTTGATGATATGTCAAATGCCCATAGACTGGAAAGCGAGAATAATGCGTCCGAAGGTATCTTAGGTGTAGATTAGGATTGATTAGAATAAGTGTGCGGTTATGCGTGTGTGGGTGAAGTGCTTAAGCGCAGGTGTAACAGAGGACTCACCCAGCGTAGCGTAGATCTCACAGTAGGCATAGCTGAACATCCAGACACCACCATTGAAACAGTTGTAGGTGAAGAAGGGAACGTTGGTGGTCAACATGATGAGGTCAGAAAATGCGAGGTTCACCACGAGGATGTTAGCGGGAGTCCTGAGGGCCTGAGAGGGAGGAAGACAGTTTAAGAAGCAGGTGAGAAGGAGGTGCACACATCACACTGTCAATCACATCTCCAAGCTTACCCTCATCTTCCAATTATTGTTTCGTCAACTGTTATTCTGTTACGTGTGTCTTGAGAAATGTCACTTATTTGAAATGTTGTTACATTTTATTTTATTTTATTTATTTATTTTTTATTTATACCATGTGGGCTTTTCACGGGAATTTATGGGCTAAAGGGGATACTTTTTTGGGTACCTCCTATCTCAAAGCCCGCCCGATAGAAAACCGTTGCCCCGAGTGAGGAAGTCCAACCTACACTCGGACCGTGGACAGGATTCGAACCCGTGGGGTTGGAGACCCCTTGGATCCCAAAGCACGAATGGTTCCATTGTACCACGATTGGGGAATTTAACTTTCCATATTAGTTATTATTGAGGTGGTGTCATAGAGCAAAGGGAACGTCATTAGAGTGGAACATTCATTGATCTAATTAGCTGTAGCTTTTTCTTTGGAAATAAAAAGTAAATGAATCTTAATTGAGATACTGTTAGGAAATTTATATCTCTTTTGTACAATAAGAACAAATATTAGTAATTTAAAATAGTACTTTCAAGAGTTTCTAGTCAGCAGTATTTCGTATATAGGTGCAGGCTAATGTTATCTGTTGTGCTTTTGGTAATCGTAATGAATATAGAGAATAATGAAAAGAAAGGAATGAGTCTTGGAATATGATATAATGTAAACTTATATTGATCAATCTTTCTATACTATTAGAATCAAACTTTACTGTTCTAATGATAACGACAACATAAGAGAAGACAAGCAAAGTATTAATCCAAACATTACATCTCCACCAGTCATTGCTTTAAACCTGTCCATCCAATCAGTTCAACATATATATCCATCCAGGTGTCCTTTTGCTACACACTCACACCTACCTTGCATTTGGAGAAAAGGTAGATCACCAGGCCGTTCCCAATGATGGAGATGACACAAAGGCACAGGTAGATGACACCAAGGAGGTAGTGCCACATGGGGTTGACGGGGGGGAAGTTGTACCAGTGCTGGTGGACGTGTGGCTTGATTTCAGGCCTAACAAAGTCCACGATACTGACACCCTCGGGATATCCATAGTTCGACATATCCTGAGCTCTGTACAGAGGGAGAGATGAGTGAAGGGTGAGGGTGTGAGATAAGGTGAGGTAAGAGAGAGAGAGAGAGAGAGAGAGAGAGAGAGAGAGAGAGAGAGAGAGAGAGAGAGAGAGAGAGAGAGAGAGAGAGAGAGAGAGAGAGAGAGAAATTTGGGCTCATTAAAATCTCTTCATCGTAAGATATAAACACAGTAGAAGAAATACGATGGGTTTTGAAAAATATAACTTGTATGAACTTAGACAGTGAAAAATTTTTTTTTTTCTGCGCAATGATGAATTCATGAACTATTACAAAAGGTGAATAAGTATACGGAAAAGAGGAGGAGGAAGAGGAGCAGGAAGAGGACATGTTGGAGTACGACTTAGAAGAAAAGATATAATACTGATGGAGGAGAAGAAAGAGGTGAAAGACTAATTGTAGTATGAGGTGGAGAATAGGGTGTATGGAACAAAGAAACACTGATATAGGAAGAAAAAGAGATGAAGGAGTAGAAGGAGAAGGAGATGGTTGAAAAGCACTGCAGTAGGAGAAGTTGGAGCTGAAGGAACGGAAAGAGGAGTTGTAATAACCAGGGAAACACTGCAGCTGGAGGAAAAGGTGAAGGTGAAAGAGTTCGAGGAGAAGGTATCTAAGTGCTGAAGAAACACTGCTGCAGGAGGTGGAGGTATAAAAACTAAGAGAAGGTTGCTGGTGTAGGAGGAGCAGAAGGCGTTGGAGTAGGAATTATACCCGTAGAAAGCCATCTGCGGTCCAGTTGAGTTAGCCATGGTGATGCAAGGGTGTTCGTAAGATCAGCCTCTATCCCGAACTCCTGACGAAACGGAATGAAGCTCCTTCGTGCCGTTCCTCTCGCTTTACCTCTTTTATATACCTCTCGCTGCTTGAGGGAGTAAAGAAGGCCCCACCCCCTCAAACTTGGCTTCAGGTAGCTAAAGATAGAATTTCAAAGCCTCCAGCTCGTCTTTTGCCCAGTTTTAGTCAAGGCTTACTACTGCATTCCGAGTACGCGGCCAAGGGAAATCAGGCGATGAGAGTCTTACTTGGAAGGCATCTCTCGTAACGTTCTGCTGCTGTTCCCGTAGCACCCCTGTAATCCTTCATACCCTTGTAGCACTTCCCTGGAATCCCCATTTTTTTCTGTTTTCTGGCTACTGTTGTTGATGTTATGTTTTGACTTTAGGGCATTGCGAGTTGAGATCACTGCTATCGGCCCTAGTGATGAAGGAATTGAATTGATACGCTAAAACTCAAATATAAGTATATATATGTAAATATTTACAATCTGTGTGTGTGTGTGTGTGTGTGTGTGTGTGTGTGTGTGTGTGTGTGTGTGTGTGTGTGTGTGTGTGTGTGTGTGTGTGTGTGTGTTTTGTCTTTTTGTCTGTCTGTTTTTCTCTTTTTTTCTTTAACTGACTATTTATCGACCTACTACCTATACATTTATCTCTGTCCTTGTATGTATGTATGTCCTTGTGCTTTTTTGTATCTCTCTATCTATCTTCATAGTTATATACCTATTCATTGTGTACTTACCTATCAGCTACATCTAACAATATACATAACCAGATATCTTAACTTGTCTTCAGAACACAGTTGATTTGTGTGAACATATATTTCAACTTATTTAATTTATTGATTATTAATTCTTTAACTGTCACTTTATTTGAAACAATGGAATGCGGTTTCTTTTTTTCCAGATAATTATGCAAGCATTGTAAAGTGCACCACCATGTTTTAAAATGATGTGTTATTTCAGTCAACTTCATCATTAAACCTCAGTATTAAATTTGTGTGCTGAACTTGTCTCGTTAATTGAAAAGATTAAGGAAATAGGCAGTGCAGGTATATATTATCTCAAGTCATTAAAGCCCTGAGTCTTGAATTATTAAGTAGAGCCTTAGTGAGATGTAGGGTAATATAGAACCACATAAATTTTGCTTTCTTTGAAGATGACAGAAAGAAAACACTGAAAAACAATCTGGTGGAAAGTTAAGTAACTTTTCATTAAAGAATTTATCATGTGTAATATTAATGTATTACCGACTGAGAGTGAGAGAGAGAGAGAGAGAGAGAGAGAGAGAGAGAGAGAGAGAGAGAGAGAGAGAGAGAGAGAGAGAGAGAGAGAGAGAGAGAGAGAGAGAGAGAGAGAGAGAGAGAGAGAGAGGCGACGGCGACGACAACGACGACGACGACGACAACTACGACGACGACTAATGTAGAGTAGCAGTCACCATTATTATTATTATTATTATTATTATCATTATTATTTTTTTTATTAATTTATTTTTTATTATTATTATTGTTTTTGTTGTTGGTGTTGATGTTGTTGTTATTTATTATCGACATTATTATTATTATTATTATTATTATTATTATTATTATTATTATTATTATTATTATTATTATTATTATTATTATTATTTTTATTATTATTATTATTATTATTATTGTTGTTGTTGTTATTATTATTATCATTGTTGTTGTTGTTGTTATTAATATTATTATTATTATTATTATTATTATTATTATTATTATTATTATTATTATTATTGTTATTATTATCAATATCGTTATGATTATTATCATTAGTCTTATTTTTTCTATTATTATTATTATTATTATTATTATTATTATTGTTGTTGTTGTTGTTGTTGTTGTTGTTGTTGTTGTTGTTATTATCATTATTGTTATTATCAATATCTTTATTATTATTATCATTACTTTTATTATTATCACTATTATTATTTTTTTATTATTATTATAATTATTATTATTATTATTTTCATCATCATCATCATCATCATCATCATCATCATCATCATCATACTTCATATTTCGTATAATCATATTTCTTAACTGCCCCTATTAAGTGGTTATAAGTCAAACTTATTGCGAATTCATGAATACAAATCTTACTGCATTTTACTCTTCTTTTTAGCGTCTCTCTCTCTCTCTCTCTCTCTCTCTCTCTCTCTCTCTCTCTCTCTCTCTCTCTCTCTCTCTCTCTCTCTCTCTCTCTCTCTCTCTCTCTCTCTCTCTCTCTCTCTCTCTCTCTCTCTCTCTCTCTCTCTCTCTCTCTCTCTCTCTCTCTCTCTCTCAAGGCTGTATAAATTAATGAGGAGATGAACGAGTAAACCTGGAAGAAAATGAGATGAGCAGCAGGATGAGATATTGGAGGTGGTAGTGCTAGATGTATTATAATATAGTATTATATGTTATTATGTGGAGGTGACTCAAGGGCAAGGAGCAAGAGGAAAAGGTGGAGGAATGGAAGGACGGAATGGAGATAGATAAACTGATTGATTTAATTACATAATGAAATCATGTAGTATTGTCATGAAGAAGAGGAAGGAACAGTGAGTGAAGATGAGGAGTACACACTGGGGCTTTGTATGGAACTTTGTCATCCTCCTGCGTATGGTGAGGCTGAAAAAAAATGTAGGTGTAGTGGGAATATCTGAGATAAAAGTAATGCAATGTTTTCCACCTCATCAAAGACGGCAAGACCTACCTGGCTTCCCTGCAAGTTACTCCCTGTCTTTATCACGTCCATCTCCACGGGACTGTAATGTAATCTCTTGGTGCTGGTCTGTGTGTTAGTCTCTCTTTCACCGGTCATTACACATTTTTTACTCTTACTTTATTTTTATTTTTCAGACGTTTTTGTACTTACTGTTTTAAGCACGGGTGTGGAGGCGGATTTTCAAAAGTCCGATTCCGACTCAGACTTCGACTCCAGGAAATTTGAAGGTTGCAACTCCGACTCCGACTCCAGGAAATTTAAATGTTGCGACTCCGACTCCGACTCCAGGAAATTTGAAGGTTACAACTCCGACTCCGACTCCGGTTTTTTTTTTTTTTTTTTTACAGTACAACGATATAGTCTATTTTTTTTACATGAGGGATGTTGGCCAAGGGAAAAGATTAAGCAAAAAGCTCGCTAGTTGCCACACCCAAAAAAGACGAAGGTTAAGAGAATCAATACTTACATATTTTCGAGTCAATCCATAATAAAAGTGTACTTGACGATTATATATTATCATAAATTAATAAAAATTATCTTTATATGTAGTGCTTGATTGGACACATCCTCCACAAAGTCAATTTCTCCCAATTTATAGGAATCTCCATGAAGTGGAATCTTTACTCGAAAATTTATCACGTAAAGGAGTCGCAGTCGCTCATATTTTTACAGACTCCAACTCCAACTCCGACTCTGACTCCAATTCCGACTCCGATTCCGACTCCGACTCCAGACAAAAGTAGCCAACTCTTCGACTTCGACTCCTCGACTCCTCGACTCCGACTCCACACCCCTGGTTTTAAGTATCGCAGGCAGATTAAAACATCCATTTTTATTATTTTTATACGTAATAATTTTATATGCTTTGATGAGTACTACCGCAAAATGGTCCTGGTGTTGTGTTAATTATATATATATATATATATATATATATATATATATATATATATATATATATATATATATATATATATATATATATATATATATATATATATATATATATATATATATATATATATATATATATATATATATATATATATATATATATATATATATATATATATATATATATATATATATATATATATATATATATATATATATATATATATATATATATATATATATATATATATATATATATATATATATATATATACATATACACATACACACACACACACACACACACACACACACACACACACACACACACACACACACACACACACACACACACACACACACACACACACACACACACACACACACTCACACACACTTATTCTTTAATACATCAGGCATACAGAGGGGGTTGTATACTCATATGGCTAAGTGTGGGAGACAGTACGTATTTAAACGCGAATTTAAACCCATTCATAAAGTAAACATCTTTTTACTTCCTGTATATGAAAAGAAAACAGGTAATTTCTTTTATATTACTATTTGGCACACCTTTTAGATTTCCTTTATTGATTGCATCTTTTTGTCTCTTTTAGTCTACTACATATAACTTTTTATTTTCATAATTTTGTCTTCAAAAACGAAATTGTATTTACTCGTCTATAATTAATAAAATTGCATTCCGTCAATTAATAATTGTTTTAAAGTGTTTTATTAAGATTGTTTTTATTTGACAAGGTTTTTTATTCAGCCTTATCTTACTTCATTCATTTATTGTTTATTTAGTTAGTGTTGTCAAGACCAAGAATTGAGCACAGCGTGAGAAGAATTGCCAATGGGAGTGTCACTGTGGTCAGTGTGGTCTGTTCTGCTAGAAAGTGCGGCCCTCACTGTGGCCTTACCCCGTCCATAGGTCAGTCCCTTGAGAACAGGTTTTCCAGGAGACGAAGTCTCCCGATATGATGACGGAACCGAATACACATTAACAGAAAACAACATAAGGGACGGAATTTCAGTTTATCTGTTACGGGTATGTCAAGAGCATGTGAGGGTAGAGATGTTGGGAGAAGATTAAGGAAGGATCTGTTTAGGCTTGCATGTATTGCCTCTCTTCCCTTCGGTCATCAGCCACGCCCGCCAACCCAAAATACATGATGAATGGCTGTCGCAAGTTGTTGTCTGCTATTGAAAGGCTGAGCGAAGGGAAGTGACCGCGCCGATGGACACACACACACACACACACACACACACACACACACACACACACACACACACAGAAAGAGAGAGAGAGAGAGAGAGACGGTATTTATTGTTGTTGTTGTTCTTGTGATGGTGGTGGTCGTGGTGGCGGTGATAGTGACGTTCTCTCCTCCTCCTCCTCCTCCTCCTTCTTCCTTCCTCCATGGTGTCCTTCCTTCCTCCATCCAGATAATCCTTCCTGTGCCCACCGCTGGACTCCGCCAGATGCCCGGATATCCTGGTTAAAGCCGAGAGAGAGAGAGAGAGAGAGAGAGAGAGGGGTAGGAGATAGTGAGTGTTTGCTTCGTTGTAATCTATAGGCTTTCAGTGTGTCAAAGTGGCCATTAGTTTGAAAGGAAAACAAGATGTAAAAGCGCATTGTGTACCATTCTATTCCTCCTCCTCCTCCTCCTCCCCCCCCCATACCGTCTGTCACCATTCCCCATGTACGATAGAGTTACGGCAGTTACATTTCCCTGCTCTTTCTCTTTCTCTCGCTCTCTCTCTCTCTCTCTCTCTCTCTCTCTCTCTCTCTCTCTCTCTCTCGTTCGCTCGTTACGATGCAAAATTCAAAAAGAAAATTAAGAGACGCACAGGAAGGTGGAAGCGAAGAAAGAGAAGGAAACAAATTAAACACAAGGAAAGAACAAACAACAACAGATCCTTTGGCTGAAGATATTTTTTGTTTTGTTTTTTGTTTAACCTTGCACTACGATATGCAACAATTCACAGCACTAACAGCAATCAATGCATGTAGTCCTTCTCTACAGCTACACGAAAAAGTATAGATTTTGCAATTTGTAGCCAGTATAATACTTGCAGGTGGCTGTAGAGCAAGAAAAGATATCTCAGTGGTGAAATAATAGTATATGAATTAATTGATCCTTTTCACTCTATAATGGTGACTGACATGTCATTTCCTCTTTCTTTTAACATCTTCAGTTCCATGACGCGTTTTCACATTCATTCTGCTTACTATTTGGTGATTTTATACAGCTTCAGAAATTTATGCGTGGGATTAGAAAAGTGAAGACCATTAATCTTTTGACCTTCATAGAATGTCAATAGAATTGTCTAATTATACCCAAACTCGGTAAAAATGCATCCCAGTACTGAAGGAGTTAATATATAAATCTGGTGGTTCTTACCAAGTTTTCTTCTTACATATAGAAAAAAAATTAAAACAGGAAGAGGAGAAGGATGAGGAGGAGGAAGTAGCATTAGGAGAAGAAGGAAGGAGAGGAGAGTATAGAGCATCACATCAGCGGGACAGGAGATGGGGAGGGAGCGTGGCCGGATAGGATCACGATGGCCAGATTACAGCTTCTGAAAGGCTTCACGTAACCTGCCCGATATTAACACCCCGGGACAGGACAGTGCTAATCTTCAGGGGACAGATAGGGTGGGGCTCCGAAGGGTGGTTATGGTATACTATGTCCTGTGGAGGTACTGCGGAGCAGGTGTGGGTAGGTGTGTGTTTGTGTGTGTGTGCGTCTCAGAGTGGACGGATGGGTGGTGCGTGTATTTCCTGGGAGGTAACTTGAGAAGAGAGAGAGAGAGAGAGAGAGAGAGAGAGAGAGAGAGAGAGAGAGAGAGAGAGAGAGAGAGAGAGAGAGAGAGACTTAAAAGGTTACACGAGGGAAAAGAAAGAAAAAAGTAAAAAAAAAAAAAAAAAGGCAGAGTGGGTGGAGACAGAGGACGGATGAAAACAGGAAAAAGGAAACAGTTTTAGATCTTCTTCTTTCCTTCCTCCCGTCTTCCTTCCTTCCTTCCTTTCTTCCCCTCCCTCTTCCTCTTCCACGAGAACAGATGGCACTGGTGACAGGTGCTACCCCGACACACACACGCACACACACACACACACACACACACACACACACACACACACACACACACACACACACACACACACACACACACACACACACACACACACACACTAATTCAAGACTCGTTCATAATAATTTCGAGAACTGATGTTAAAAAGTTTCTATTTTCATCAATATTTGAAAGTTTAGAATTTGAAACTCATGCCATTTTGATTTGGACGTATACGTTGTGTGTGTGTGTGTGTGTGTGTGTGTGTGTGTGTGTGTGTGTGTGTGTGTGTGTGTGTGTGTGTGTGTGTGTGTGTGTGTGTGTGTGTGTGTGTGTGTGTGTGTGTGTGTGTGTGTGTGTGTGTGTGTGTGTGTGTGTGTGTGTTGTGGTGAAGTAGCGGTTTGTATGGAAGGTGGCTATGTTGAGAGGAGGGCAGGGGGACATGTAAAGGAGGAGACGAGGAGGGAAAGAGGAAGAGGAGGCTGACACGCTGACCGAAATTGTCATTTTCGTGTTTTACTTTAAGACTTACAAATGTTTACAAATTGAAAGGCAAATGACGCAAAGTACGCACACGTAGAGAGAGAGAGAGAGAGAGAGAGAGAGAGAGAGAGAGAGAGAGAGAGACCAAGTTACCAACACAGTAAATAGAAAATTGACTTGAAATATTTCAGACAGAGATAACTGCCAAATTATCAAAATAGAAAAATGCTGCAATATTTTCAGACTCAAGGACAAGAAACAGTGGAATGGAAAGTCTCTTTAAGAACAGTGTAAGCATTGAAAACAGTCTTGAGTTTCAAACCACTAGAACACAAAAGTAGGAGGGAAGGAAAGAAACTAGATCTAACAAGCAATTTGTACTAATGAACCAGAGAGAGAGAGAGAGAGAGACAGACAGACAGACAGACAGACAGACAGACAGACTATTAAAGAAATATTTATGAAACTAGGATGCACTAAAAGACGATAAGAAAGAGAAGGCAAAATAGAATTAAAAAAGATAGAAAAAACAAAAGGAAGTCACAGATCCTGGAGAAAGAGAGCAATGTAGAAAACCAAAGGAAAGATAAAAAAAAAAAGAACGAGACTTACACGCCGCTCCGAACAAAAAAGAAAACAAAACACAAGAAAAATAAAACAAGAAAACAAAAACAAGAACAAAAAATCCTTGTCCGATATTGTGGCACGTGACCCAGACATCGACTTCCTCATCTCCATCATCATCTTTCCTTCTCCCAGCTCTTTACTTCATCCTCCTCCTCTTCTTCATTCGTCCTTCATCTCTTCTTTTCTGCTGAAGCCTTTGGGAAGTATGTAATTTAGATGTGTGTCTGAAGTTAACTCTAATTGACGAGGAGGAGGAGGAGGAGGTGGAGGAGAAGAAGAAGAAGGAGGAGGAGGAGGAGGAGAAGGAGGAGGAGAAGGAGGAGGAGGAGAAGAAGAAAAAAGAAGAAGAAGGAAGAGGAGGAGGAGGAGGAGGAGAAGAAGAAGAAAAAGAAGGAGGAGGAGGAGGAGGAGGGGAGTATTACAAAAGGCTTTCAAGGAAGACGATGATAGAGCTGCAGCAATTTGTCAGTTTGTCGATTCGTTTGTACGTTTGAGCTTTAAATCAGCTTACTGTCTCAATCTCTTTTTACATCTGTGTCCGTCTATACGTATGCCTGACTCTCATTTCTCCCTGAGCCACGTTTTCAAGTAATCTTATCACTTTCCTCCTTCTCTTCCCTTCTTCTTCATCTTTCCTCCTCTTCCCTCTCTTCTTCTCACGCTGATCTTTTCCCAAATTGTCTTCCTTTCTCTTTATCATCTTCCTTCTCTTCCTTTATTGATTGGTATGTGGAAGAATGGCTTAATTTGTGCTTGTCTGTGTGTTTATCTATCCATATTACTATTTGTCTGTAACTGTATGTCTTTATCTGTGCCTGCGTTTGTCTGTTTGTCTATGTGTCTGGTTGGGTGGCTAGTTGCTGCAATCACGAAAGAGGTTTGATTGCAGCATGTGTGTGTGTGTGTGTGTGTGTGTGTGTGTGTGTGTGTGTGTGTGTGTGTGTGTGTGTGTGTGTGTGTGTGTGTGTAATTGGTTGGTCGAAGTGGCATCTCGCGTTCCAGAGACAATATTGACTGTCCTCAGGAGAAGGGCGTGTAAACAGGTCCGAAAGAAGGACAAGGAGGAGGAGGAGGAGGAGGAGGAGATGATGATAAAGATGGCGGCAGTCTGATGTGTTTATCTCTATGTATCTGACCAAAGATGTAAGTGAACCGGTGAATTCTACACACACACACACACACACACACACACACACACACACACACACACACACACACACACACACACACACACACACACACACACACACACACACACACACACACACACACACACACACACACACACTCTCTCTCTCTCTCTCTCTCTCTCTCTCTCTCTCTCTCTCTCTCTCTCTCTCTCTCTCTCTCTCTCTCTCTCTCTCTCTCTCTCTCTCTCTCTCTCTCTCTCTCTCTCTCTCTCTCTCTCTCTCTCTCTCTCTCTCTCTCTCTCTCTCTCTCTCTCTCTCTCTCTCTCTCTCTCTCTCTCACTGAATAGTCCAGGAGTATTTCTTCTTTCATGTCTCAAGAAATTCACGTGTCTGACTAATATTTACCTTCCTAAATGACTTTTTTCAAATAACTTCTATACACACAACTCTCTAACCACTACTATATTCTGTAGTCTTCACTCTCATATACTTTTATAACTAAATATACTCTTACATATATTCTCTCTGATCTTCACAAAATAATTCACGTTTCTTTCATAAACTCTTTCCCTCTCCCCGTACAAGATAAATGATGGAAATTGCTATAATGTCACGTGTGCTGGATCTGTTTGTATGATAAGCACCGTGGTCTCTCCCTAATCATCGGCTGCAACTTGTCTCGTCCACCACACTCATGAAGGAGCTGAGCCGCAGAAGAGCCAGCCAGCGTGTAGCTTTGTGGTTTTGTAATCAGTTTCTCTAGGTGTGTGTGTTTGTGTGTGTGTGTGTGTGTGTGTGTGTGTGTGTGTGTGTGTGTGTGTGTGTGTCTTTCTCTGTCTTTTTTACTCTTTATTTTCTCTTATCTCTCTTTGTCTTTCTCTCGTCTGTCTTCCTCTCATCTCTGTCATTTTCTATTTGTCTTTCTCTCGTCTCCTTTTTGTCTTTTCATCTTTTTTTTTTGTCTTTTCTCTTCTCTTGTCTTTATATCGTCTGTCATTTTCCGTCTCTTTGTCCTCCTCTCGTCTCTCTGTCGTTCCCTCGTTTCTCCGTCTTCCTCTTTTTTCTTTGTTTTTGTCTCATTTTCTTCTCTCTCTCTCTCTCTCTCTCTCTCTCTCTCTCTCTCTCTCTCTCTCTCTCTCTCTCTCTCTCTCTCTCTCTCTCTCTCTCTCTCTTCGTCTTTTGTTTTATAATTATGTGGTAAAGTAATCTTTTCCGCATGTTTTTAGCTTTTTCCTCTTATCTATTGTCCTGGTTTACTTTGTTCTTTTTATTTTATTTCCCCCACGGACGTACTGTTCTTTCCTCCATTTTTTTTAACCTTTCCTTATTCTTCTCTTAGTTTTCTCGTTCGATCTTCACACAATCTCATAAAGTATAGTTCTTTTCCACCTTTCGTTCCCATTCTTTCCTTTCACTTTCATTCACAAAACTTACTATCCTCCTTGCAAGTCCCCGCCCTTCTTGTATTCTTCCTAACCTTTTCCTATTCCTTCCTTCACCTCTTCGTTCTTTTCTCCCTAACCATTCACATCGCCTACTCTCCCCGTTATTACAGATTCAACCTCTTCTTATTTCCCTCATAACCATTGCTCTTCTTCCTCCTTTCATCCCCTTATTGCATTCTTCACTTCCATTCAAATCACCTACATCACATACGCACATTCTTCCTTGCAACACCTGTCAGTTCTCATTTCCCTCACAGTCTTCCCCCCACTTCCTTCATTTCGGCATTTCTAAGCTCACCTGTCAGCCCTCGACCCTTACACCTGGCCATCCTCTCTTCTCAGGTGACGCGAGTGAGGGACGAGAGGTTGTGTTGCTTCCGACGAGCCAACGCGCGGGATTATACTGTGGGCGGATAGGAGGAGGAGGAAGAGAGATTACTTAGGTTTTACATAGGCTGAGTGAACAGTGAGTGCTTCTCGTCTCTAGATAAGGCTTTCTAGGGACTTACTGTATTGTACGTGTTTGGTAAGGAGACTGTTGCATTTTTTAAGATGGGAAGAGAGAAAAAGAGAAAGTAGACAAAGAGGTGAAGTAGGAAGAATAAAGAGATTGTTTGATAAGGAGGTATGGCAGTGTAGCTAAGGAGGAGGAAGAGGATGCAGAGGAGGAGCCCGGGGGGGGGGAGGAGGAGAAAGAAGGAAGTTGAATGAATTGATGGAGGAAATTAAAAGAAAATGACGGATAGGTGGCGGTGAATGAAGAGGATTAATGAAGAAAAAAAAAAACAGGGAAGAAACAAGGAGCTGTAGATGAAAGAGGAGACATTTTTTTTTTTAATAAAGAATGAAGTGGATAAGGAGGAAGAAGTGGAAAAAAAAGGATAGAAAAAAAAGACAAAAGCGAACAAGTGGATAAAACAGGATATGAAGAGGGGGTGGAGGAGAAAGAGGAGTATGATACTTGATTACGTAGAGAATATAGATTAAATTGACATCCACCTTAGCCGTGTGCTTTCCACATTAAAGTGAGATAAAATAGAATATGATCATCTTAGTATTATACTGAACTATTATTTACTTTTATTTATCATTCAATGACTAGCACTTT
Source organism: Portunus trituberculatus (assembly GCF_017591435.1). NCBI lineage: Eukaryota > Metazoa > Arthropoda > Malacostraca > Decapoda > Portunidae > Portunus > Portunus trituberculatus. The sequence continues at coordinate 3,665,089 of NC_059300.1, read as the reverse complement.
CAATAACTCTCCTTTTTTCAGCCTTGTTGTTGTGTATGGCCAGAATCCCTCGAATAATATGAAAAAGAGAAGTATATCTGTTTACAAAGGAATACAAAGGAAATCCAAACAGCAACAGACCTCTTGGTTCTTTCGAGGCTGTTGGTAACTACTTCTAACTAGCTACAGATAAGAGAGACAGGATAGTACAGGAGAAGGCTCCTCCCCACCCACCAATCCCTCCAGCTTTCGCTGTCATGGAACATTGGTGGGAAAAGTACCATGCAGTATGGAAAAACTGACATGGAATTTTCACAGGAAAGGATGAAAGGAGATTCTACTATTCACCCTACGGTGAACTCTACATATCTATCTATAAGAAAAGATACATAAAATAATTATTATACTAATATCATGTTTAATCATTCGGACAAGAAGAGAGCTTGTTGGGAGTTATTCTGTAAATATTTATCTTTTTTTTTTAATGATGCAAAGGAAGTACTGTTTACAATTTCTGAAGGAAGCTTATTCCAAATGTTAACAATTCTAATAAAGAAAAGTACTTTGCTTCTTGGGTTTTGAAGCGTTTGGGTGTAATTTTGAATCCATTATTCCTTGTCATGTTGGAATGATCAATGGTGAAATAATTATTTGCATCAAGGTTGTTATATCCTTTGAAAATTTTGAAAACTTCAATTAGGTGTCCTCTTTGAAGTTTCCAAAATTTTTAAAAGATATAACAACCTTGATACAAATAAGTATTTTACCATTGATCATTCCAACACCACAAGGAATAATGGATCTAAATTTACACCCAAACACTTCAGAACGTTTATCTCAATTTTTTTTTCTTATCCAAATGTATTTCTTTATGCGAAGAGGAGTCTGATAAAGGCCTGAAAAAAAAAAATCTAAGAATAAAAGCCAGATTAAATTGGTACTTCCTCAAAAGAATGTTTAGAAAAAAAAAGACTTTATTACAGAGAGACAATTTAATTCTGTATATCTTGCTGATGTTCGTTTTCTTTCTTTCCATTACTTGTGAAGAAATTATATGCTTTTTCGTATTGTCATTTTATTTCACTTCTTATTTTTATTGTTAATTTACCTGAATCGTATTACTATTCACTTATCCGTTTTTTGTCTTTTTCTGTGGTTTGTAGGAAAACGACAAAGAATTCCATCAGTATATTCAAACCATATCAGATTTTTTTTTCATTTTACATCGTATCGTGTTTCCGTGTGTGTGTGTGTGTGTGTGTGTGTGTGTGTGTGTGTGTGTGTGTGTGTGTGTGTGTGTGAGAGAGAGAGAGAGAGAGAGAGAGAGAGAGAGAGAGAGAGAGAGAGAGAGAGAGATGCGTCTTTAACAAGCTGTCTGCCGAGGATTTGTTACGAGGGAAAGGCATCAATTTTTTGTCTCTAGGCTCAGTGGCTTTAGTTTTGCTGCACAGGTAAAGATAATGGTGAAGAAGAATGTGCTGGTGACAGTAACACATTCACCAATAGTAGTAGTAATAGTAGTAGTAGTAGTAGTTGTTGTTGTTGTTGTTATTGTTGTTGTTGTTGTTGTTGTTGTTGTTGTTGCAAGGAATATCTACACCAGTAACACTAGTGATCAGCAGCAACAACGCAAGTATAAACCGTAATAACAGCAACACCAGCACTTCAACAGTAGTACATCACATGCTTCCTCTATTTAGGACTCCCCGACTCCCCCTTCCTTTTCCCTGTATGTCCTGAGGCTTTAGATTCCACCTTCCCTGCCTTCCTCCTTCACTCACCTCACTTCCTCCTCTCCTATAACTTCCTCAATTTCCTTGCCACATTTCTGCATAATATTTCAATACCATTTTACTTTTATGTTCCTGTATTTTTTCCTTGTTGTTTCGTCTACACACATCCTTTCCTTTCCCTCTTAGTTTCTTCCATTTTTATCTCTGTCCCTCCATTCCTCACTTCTTTCTCTCTCTCCCTCCCTCCAACCCTCCCTCTCTCTCTCACCCTCCCTCCACTGACCAACATCAGCTAACCGAAGTTTGAGGTTTTAAAAAGCAAGCCACAACACGGGTCTGCTCGCTCTCCTCCTCCTCCTCCTCCTCCTCCTCCTCCTCCTCCTCCTCCTCCTCCTCCTCCTCCTCCTCCTTCTTCTTCCTCCTCAATGGCTCCCTACGGATCTCCAAACGAAGCTGCTTTTCCCCTTCCGGATTTTTCTGCAATTTGGTGATGAGGCTTCTTCTTGAGAGAAAGAGAGAGAGAGAGAGAGAGAGAGAGAGAGAGAGAGAGTGCGCAAGGATAAAATTAATGTTACTTATCATCATTGAGAAATTTATGAGTGCATCTATACATCCTCGTGTCTATTTGGCTTAATTAACAGCACTTCACACTACACCACACCATAACTTATCACGCCACACTATACTACACCACACCACACCACAGAACACAACAGAACATAACACCACACAACATACCACACCACACCACGCCACACTATCATTACAATACCAGCAACACACCACTATCACCACCAGTAACCCCTTAAGCAATATTCTACCACAACACACAACGCCATAACCACACTACACCACACCCGCCATTCACCACAACACATCCTACCGCTCCACTACTAAGAAAACATTACCACCACCACCGATACAAACTCTGACAGCGATACTACTACACACACACACACACACACACACACACACACACACACACACACACACACACACACACACACACACACACACACACACACACACACACACACACACACACACACACACACACACACACACACACACACACACAGGAAAAAAAAAGTTAAATAAGAGTTAAGTGAAATGAACTAGAAAAATTATAAGAAGACAAAATTCAAATAAAAAATGGCAGTAATTCGTGATATCAGAGAGAGAGAGAGAGAGAGAGAGAGAGAATGTGAACACGGACATCTGCCAATCAGCATGTCACCAATAGGATTAAAAAACAGGGTGAAAAAAAGGGCAATGTCACTGCGAATTGAAGCCGCAAAACTGTAAAATTGGTGAAAGATCAGATTACACACACACACACACACACACACACACACACACACACACACACACAGAGAGAGAGAGAGAGAGAGAGAGAGAGATCAGGAAGATATACTGATGAAAAAGATATGGAAGGTAAAAAAAAGGGAAAAGCAGAAGAATTTAAGGTAAAACGAGAGAGAGAGAGAGAGAGAGAGAGAGAGAGAGAGAGAGACGCCAGAGACAAACCAATCACATACCAGACCAGACAAACCAGCCAGAGACCACCAGGCATACAGACAGACAGACAGACAGACAGAGACAAATACAGCCCCAAAAAACCAAACATCCCATTTTCCCCATTAGTTTTAGTTTCCATTCTCCTTAGCCGTCAATTTACCGATACTTTACGAGCAGGCCAGCAGGACGTCAGTGGTCCCATAACTCTTCGCTGCGACCAAAACTACCCCAAAGCAGGACTGGTGAGACTTCTTCTTTGTCGTCTCAGGTGCTTACGGCCATCCAGTCCCCGCTATTACACCCCCACGGGACCACACACTGCAGCTCTCCACGTGTGTGTGTGTGTGTGTATACAGTTGTTTCCAGGAAGTCCAGTTACGAGATTGATTTTTTTCTGCTCTAATTGTGTGTGTGTGTGTGTGTGTGTGTGTGTGTGTGTGTGTGTGTGTGTGTGTGTGTGTGTGTGTGTATGTGTTTTTGTTCTTCCATTTTTTGTCTTTAGTTTGTTTTGTTCGTGGGTCATAAAGAGCGAGACTTTTTATCTGTTTCTTCATTCATTAAATCTTTCATTCATTCATTCATTCAACCATCTATCCATCCATCCATCCATCCATTCGTGTAGTCATTCATCCTTCCAATAATCAATTACGTCGTTCATCCACTCATCCATTGTATCATATTCCTTCCCTCCCTCGGCAAATAATGTTCATGATAAAGTAGAGTTAGAGAGGATTGGAATTCTAGTCTCTGATAGGTTACGAATCAAAGGATATAATAAGAGAATGATTATTATATTTATACTGTTTTGTTACGAGTACGTTGTCATGAATCTTACCCCTGTTATTTGTACTGGAAAAGAAAAGAATAGATTACATGTATTTCTGATAGCTGTGTTTCTATTTCCTTCACCACCACCACCACCACCACTGCTATCACTACTGCTACTACTACTACTACTACTACTACTACTACTACTACTACTACTACTACTACTACTACTACTACTACTACTGCTGCTGCTGCCACCACACCACACCACACCACACCACCATTACCACCACCACCACCACCACCACCATTATCAGACAAATGAGAGGCAGAAATGATAAGGTAACATAAACTGAAACAAAACATTCGTACTTCACACTGAGTTCCCCTCCTATACTAACGTAACCTAACTTAATCTAGCCTAACACAACCTCGTACTCTCCTCCTAGAAAACACACCACTCTTTTACCTTGAATTTCCTTACCACTTCTCGATCTTCTAGTCACGGGTCAAGGGAAACAACCCACAGTACCTTCCCTCCACCCCGCCTCGCTTCTCTCTTGCCCACCCATCAGGACCGCTTATCCTTCTCCCCGCTGCCTCCCCGCGGGCGTGAGGTGTTTGTGCCGCGGTCATGTTGTCCGCGGTTGACCCTTGACCTAATCTGATCAGTTCCCAAGATGACCCGCTGCTTGCCTCGGTCATTACCAGCCTGCCCACCTCCGTCATCTTCTTCCGCCACATTCCTTCCCCAGTCTCAGCTTCTTTCGTCCTTCTCACGCTCTCTTTCCTTCTCCTTTTCTTCTTTTCCATACTCTATACTTTTTCTCCTTCCTTACACTACACTTTTTTTTTCTTATCTTTCCTCTCCTTCTCTTCGTTCTTTGTGTGTGTTTTTTTTTTCCTTTCTGCCTCTCTTGCTCTAGTTTTCTTTCTATTTCATATTCTGCTTCCCCCCCTCTCTCTCTCTCTCTCTCTCTCTCTCTCTCTCTCTCTCTCTCTCTCTCTCTCTCTCTCTCTCTCTCTCTCTCTCTCTCTCTCTCTCTCTCTCTCTCTCTCTCTCTCTCTCTCTCTCGTATCCTCATCTGTCGATCTTTATCTGTAGAGGTGAATGAACGGGTAGAGAGGGAAGTGTGTAAGTGTGTAGATAAAGGGAAGATAGGAAGGAAGGAAGAGTATGAGGACTGTAATAAAAGCAGGAACATGGAGGGGATGAGAGTGAAATAGAAGGATGATGCGTAATTTACCTTCATTATAGCTCAGGGAATTTTAGTGTACGAGTGTGTGTGTGTGTGTGTGTGTGTGTGTGTGTGTGTGTGTGTGTGTGTGTGTGTGTGTGTGTGTATGTTTTTGTATTATCTAAGGCAGTATTGTTTTCATTTTTTTCCTTGAGAGAGAGAGAGAGAGAGAGAGAATAAGCAAAGCATTAAAAATGAAAGGAAAAAAAATGAGGTCCTTTCGAGTATATGTTGAATGAAAGAAGTAAATAAAGGAGGAAAAGAAGGAAAGAATAAAGGAAGGAGGGAAGGAAAAGATAGAAGGCATAAATAAATAAATGGAAATGAGAAGGAATAAGATAAAGATAAAAGATAGAAATAAAGAATGAAAGGGTTGGAAAGAAGGAATGAATGTAAGTGAAGGAAGGGAGATAGAAAAAGGAAGAAGAAGGAGAGAAAGAAGGAATGAATGAAGCAAAAATTAATATCGAAAGGAAGGAAAAAGTAAGAAGGAAGGAAAGAACGAAGAAACGATAGAAAAAAATGGAAAGAAGGTAGGGAAAAAACATGAATAAGTAAGATAGGAAGGAAAGAAAGAAAGTAGGAACAAGAGAAGGAAGGAAGAGAGGAAAGAAGGGTTAATGGTAAAGCTGGATATGTTCATCATACCAACTTTAACCCTTCAGTACCATGACGTGCTTTTATATTCATTCTACTTACTATTTGGTGATTTTCTACAGCTTCAGAAACTCATGTGGGGATTAGAATAGTTAAAACTTTGGCCATTAATTTTCTGATCTCCATATACCCTTCCTAATATAAATAAAATCGTCTTATCACATCAAAAAATCATGATAAAAATCCGTTCCAGTACTGAAGGGGTTAATTAACATATAAAGGATTCCCATTATAAAAGGAAAAGGATAAATAAAAAAAAGTAGATAATGAATAAAGATAAAAATAAAGGAAGCAAGGAAGAGAAGGGTGAGAGGAATTGCTGCAGTTTCTCGAGTCTAACGTAATGGGTGAGCGGTGCCCTGAGAGGTAGGATGGGGAGAAGCAGCCAGCCGTGAAGTGGTGATGGGCCGGTGTAAAGGGGAAGGCGTGGCGTGTGCTGGGCTGTGGATTGTCTGGTGGTGGTGGTGGTGGTAGTTGTGGTGGTTGGCTGGCTATTTGTAATGCTGTATATATTTTTGAACTAATGGTGGTTGTGGTGGAATTTCTTTGTGTTAGTTGTAGGTAATTGTCTTTAGATTTGATGTATGTGGTAAAGAAAAGGGAAATAAAAATTGTATCAGTTAACTATGTCAAATATCTATCTATCTATCTATCTTTCCTTTGTACGTATGTAGTCTTTGTTTCCATGGTTGATGGTTGATGGTAAAGACTTAATCTCATGTATTCACCTGACCTTGGCGTTTCAATTTATGGGTATCACCTGAATAACACACCTGAATTAACCTTATCCATCCCCCATACTCACCTATACACAAACCACCTAACCACTCACTCACCCACTCACCCACCTTCCTATCTACCTGCCTCCATAATGGTACCTTCCCACATAGCCATCTCGTCCTCTGTCCCACCGCCTGACCACACCAGATTCCAGACTCTCTCAGCTTTGCCTGGTCACTGGTTGAGTCTTTTCTCGTGTCCCTTTAAGTCTTCTGTTGTCGTCTGTTAACATTATCTTGTATCGACACTGCAGGATGTATAATGTATTTGTATTATTTCATATATGTTACTGTTGTTTATTAGTGCTATTATATTGTGTATCCTCGTTAAGTACCAGACTTGTTCCTACATACATACACACGCACACACACACACACACACACACACACACACACACACACACACACACACACACACACACACACACACACACACACACACACACACACACACACACACACACACACACACACACACACGAGCTCTGAAGTGGAATTACAAGGCAATAAAAGTTTACGTTGGTTTCAGCTTACGTGTTTACCTGTTTTCTTAACCTCTTCCAGTCATCGCCCCCTTGCTCCCAACTATTTTCCTCCTCTTCCTCCTCCTCCTCCTCCTCCTCCTCCTCCTCCTCCTCCTCCTCCTCCTCCTCCTCCTCCTCCTCCTCCTTCTCCTTCTCCTTCTCCTCCTCCTCCTCCTCCTCCTCCTCCTCCTCCTCCTCCGCTCAATGTATCATCTTTCTTTTAAGTCATTTATCTCACAACCAGGAACACAACACTGTCCACACTTTCAGTATTCAATTCTTCTAACGTGCTACACGATTCCCTTTCAAAAGCAGTAAAAGAGGATTGGATTCTGTTAAAGGAAGTTGGATTATATTAAAGAGAATTTGATTGTTTCTAAACCTAACAGGTGTGGTGTCTCAGTGGAGCTCTTAACTTTCATGAGACAGTGTGTGTGTGTGTGTGTGTGTGTGTGTGTGTGTGTGTGTGTGTGTGTGTGTGTGTGTGTGTGTGTGTGTGTGTCTACTACGTGTGTGTCTGTATGCTTATCTTATTCTTTCATATTGTAGTTTGAATAGTAATTGACCTATGCATACATGAATGGTTGATCTTTATTAACAGTTAAGGTGTAGCAGAGTGAGCGTCGTGAATGTGTGAAGAAATATTCATTAAACTCCATCAGGTTGCTGCTACTACTACTACTGCATTATTTATTCATTTAGTATCTATTCACTGTTTTATAAGTAATTATGGCCAGCTGTCCCTTATCCAACCTCCTGAAGAATAGTATTGCTGTCCACGAGACTCTCCTTCTCTACAAGGCTGAAGAGAGAGAGAGAGAGAGAGAGAGAGAGAGAGAGCGTGTGTGTGTGTTGGTGCTTTACCTTCCGTGGCTTGGTATATAAATGGTAAAAAGATAGATAGATTTTTTAAACAGCAACAAAAATTTCTGGCCTTTTTTTTTTATTTTGTTTCCTGTCACGTGGTGCGGCTGCCGTGGTTTTCTCTTCCTCTGTTGTTATCTATCCGTGTTTTTATATTTATTGCTCCATTTGTCTTTTCTTCTTGTCAGTGCCTGCACTTTTCTTTCTTCTTCCTTCCCTCTCTCGTTCGCTTCCTCTATTTATTCCTTCTTCCTTGTTTCATATCTCTCCCTTCTTCATGTTTTTTTTTTTTTTTACCTATCTCTGTCTTTCCTTTGTCTGTGCTTCCTTACATCCTTCTTCCCCCCTTCGCTTTCTCCCTCTTCCTTACTTCGTTCCTTCCTTCTTCCTACATTTCTTCTTTTGTTCACTGTTTCAATCTCCTTTCTCACCTTCCCTCTCGACTTCTCTCTTCCTTCCTTCCTTCCTTCTTCCTCCCTCCCTTCCTCTCAACAGTACATCTCGTCTTCCTTCCTTCCTTCCTTCCTTCCTTCCTTCCTTATTTCTTTCCCTCCTTCCTTCTTTCACTTCCTTTCTCTGTTATTCTTTAACTCTCTCTCTCTCTCTCTCTCTCTCTCTCTCTCTCTCTCTCTCTCTCTCTCTCTCTCTCTCTCTCTCTCTCTCTCTCTCTCTCTCTCTCTCTCTCTCTCTGTACCGTTTTCTTATTCATGTGTCTTTTCTTCCTCTTCTTTCCTCTTCCTTCTTTGTCTGTTGTTATTGTTTTCGTTGTTTGATGCATTCTTCTTTTTTCTTCTTCTTCTTCTTCTTCTTCTTCTTCTTCTTCTTCTTCTTCTTCTTCTTCTTCTTCTTCTTCTTCTTCTTCTTCTTCTTCTTCTTCTTCTTCTTCTTCTTCTTCTTCTTCTTCTTCTTCTTCTTCTTCTTCTTCTTCTTCTACTACTTCTTCTTTTCTTTGTACAAACTTTTAATTCTTGTCCTCAACTTCCTCCTGCTTCTTCTCATTTTCTTCCTCCTCCTCCCCTTTCTGAACCACCTCCTCCTCCTCCTCCTCCTCCTCCTCCTCCTCCTCCTCCTCCTCCTCCTCCTCCTCCTCCTCTTCCTCCTCCTCCTCCTCCTCCTTCGCCTCCTCCTCTCTTTCCTCCATCTGCCTCGAAATCAAAGTAATCGCGACATTTATAGCTAAAAATCAGAAGGCTTCACAGATAATAATAGTCGCAAAAATACTACTCTTATCTTCCTCCTCTTCCTCTTCCTCCTCTTCTTTACTCCCCTTCAGGACATCGGCATCGGGTCCTTTTACTGGAAAATCTCCTTCTCCTCCTCCTCCTCCTCCTCCTCCTCCTCCTCCTCCTCCTCCTCCTCCTCCTCCTCCTCCATGTCTTCTGCAGGAGCCTGTTATTATAGTTCCGCCCCTGAGAGGAAAAAGAGAAGAATATATTTTACCAATCTCGCTCCGACTGTGTGTGTGTGTGTGTGTGTGTGTGTGTGTGTGTGTGTGTGTGTGTGTTCATTGTTTTTTGTCGGTTGGTGTTTGTTATTATAGGTGTTATGGTGTTATTACCATTAATCACCACCACCACCACCACCACCACCACCACCACCACCACCACCACCACCACCACCACCACCGGCACCACCACCAGTCTGATATTATGGGCTGGGGAAGGGAATTGTGTAGCTACGTATGTTTTTTGTTGCTGTTGTTGTTTGCCGAATATTTGTGTTGCTTCTCGTGTTATAGATAAAAAAAAGATGATAAAAAGAAGCTCCAGTATTGTTGTCTTCTTTATTCTTTTTTTTTATTATTCCAGAACGTGTTTTAAAAAGTTATTGTAATGTTTTTTTTTTCTCTCTCTCTTTTGTCTCGTGTTTTTTTTTTTTCAATCTATTCCTTCTATTTCTATACTTCTTTTTATTGTTAATTTAGTTTCATGTCTTTTTATTATTTCTATTTTTCCTTCGTCTGTTTTCTTTTTGCCATTTCTTACTTTTTTTTTTTTACTGTTTTTGTTCGTTTTCCTTCTCATGCTTCTTTATTTTATCTTTTACTTTTATTTTGTTATCCTTTCTTCTGTCTTTTACTTTCTTAGTCGCTTACTTTCATCTTTCATTTATTTCTGCTGTTCAATCTTATATTTCTTTTCTTCAATATTTTAGTTATATTTCGTACTTTCCTTAACTTTCTTCCTTGTGTCTTTTTATTTTTTCCTCGTGTTTGATTTATTCCTCTCTTCCTTTTCCTCCCTCCTCTGTACGTCTTCTTCTCTCCCACCCACACTTCATGAAAGCTAAATAAGTTAATGAATGTTTGAATAAATAAGGAAGACTGAAATGAGCTATAACGTTTTTTTTTTTTTTTTTTTTTTTTTTCAATCCTTGCAAAATCTTTCCTGTCTTTTTTTTTTCTTCCTGTGATTCGTTTTATATTTTTCACTTCCTTTTCTTTTTATGATTTATTTTTGTAAGAAATTTTACGGGGAGAGGTGTGAAATTTTCTTTAAAACACAAATTTTCTCTCTCTCTCTCTCTCTCTCTCTCTCTCTCTCTCTCTCTCTCTCTCTCTCTCTCTCTCTCTCTCTCTCTCTCTCTCTCTCTCTCTCTCTCTCTCTCTCTCTCTCTCTCTCTCTCTCTCTCTCCAGGTAGCGCAATAATAGTTCAAATTAATTAAGCTCAGGTGAATTGTATGTATTTGTGTGAAGTTTGTCTCTTCTTCTTTATTTTCCTTTATCTTTACTATCCTATGACTCTTACATTAGTTAAAATAATATTATCTATATTCATTAGCTTCGTTAGGGCCAATAGGTATGCTGCTGTTTGTTCTTCCTTTGTGTTCAGTCGTGTGTGTACTGTTTTCCTATTCTTCTTATACAGAGAAGGAAAATGTATGTACACCTTTTAGCCGAGTTACTTTCATTCTATATTGTGTTCTTTTATTTTTTGAACGTGGTTTTCCTGTTCTTCCCCCACTTTCCTCTTCCTCTTCCTCTTCCTCTTCTTCCTCTTCTTCCTCCTCTTCCTCTTTCTGGTCTCCCTTCACCTCCTCTTTAAATGGCTGCCGGTTCTCCCTAGCTCTCCTCTGCCTTTTCTCTTTGTACCTTATTTTTTTTACACCTCACTTTGTTTCTGACAGGACTGTATATCTCTCTCTCTCTCTCTCTCTCTCTCTCTCTCTCTCTCTCTCTCTCTCTCTCTCTCTCTCTCTCTCTCTCTCTCTCTCTCTCTCTCTCTCTCTCTCTCATAACAACACAAAAGCACTTCAATCATCACCAAACATACCAAAGAACAATAACAATAACATCAACAACAACAACAACAACAACAACAAGGTCAGCAAGGGCAGCTTCTCCACCAGCGCAGGTCCCATGGTGTAATGGTTAGCACTCTGGACTTTGAATCCAGCGACCCGAGTTCGAGTCTCGGTGGGACCTTGTTTATTTATATCTTGGCAGCGGTGGTGGTGGTGGTGGTGGTCGTGGTCGTGATGGTGATGGTGGTGGGGGTGATGGTGGCAGAATAGAGTAACATATATACGGCGGCTATCTTCTTCATGTTGAGTTTTCGTTTTCTTTTTTGCTTCTTTCTCTTCTCTTTTTCATGTGGTTTCTTTTAATGTTTGTTTCTTTCTCTCTTTTCTTATGCTTCTTTTGATATTTGCGGTTTCTTTTTTGTCTCTCAGTTTTTGTCTTCGTTTTTTTTTTTTTCAAGAGCTTCCTTTGATATTTGTTACTTTCTTTCTTTTCTTTTTCTTGTATATCCTTTAATAGAACTAACGAAGAAGGTATATACGTGTGTGTGTGTGTGTGTGTGTGTGTGTGTGTGTGTGTGTGTGTGTGTGTGTGTGTGTGTGTGTACTCATGGGATGCGCTAGGGTCCGTTCCCACTTACGAGTTTCATACTTAATTCAGAGAAGCTTGTCTCACTCGTAATGGTAAGGCTGGGGTCTTCCTCTACCTTTCTCTGGTGAATGACGTCTTTTCTTTATAGATATGAGTGTCAGTAAAGATCTTGCCTCCCTACACCTTCCAACACTCCTCTTGATAGAATAACCAGCAGTTCTCAATTATTCTTTTTTATTATTAAGAGTATTAAAGAAAGATATACTTGGTGAGTGGCGCGTTGAGATGCCTTTCTGTTAATGTTCTATAATTATGATTTGATATTGTGTTGTGAATAGAAGGAGCGTTGGTATGTGGTGATTCCTTATCGGTAATGGTATGTTTGGAATCTCTTTCAGAAGATGAGGCTGAACATGTCGGTCTCTGTTACCTCTCCAATGTGAAAGGCAAATAAAAGGAACAAAAACGGATGTGGTAAGAGCATTATTTTTATTTTCTCATTTTTATACATAGAAGCTTCTTACTTGTTTTTATTTCTATTTCTTTAAACATCCATTCATTTTTTTTTTTTTTTTTTAGTTATCTATTGATTTGTTGTCTACAAGTCTTGGGAACTTTTCTTTAACTATGCACTATTGTTTATAGATTATATTTTACTGGTTACTTAACTTTCACTGCCATATTTAATCAGTTCACAACGCTAAAAGTAATGCATGTAGTCTTTATGTGATACCAAATGTCTGAGGTGCATGTAAAGCTGCTTCAGAGTGGCCAGTAACTAGATAAGTAGCAAATAGCGGTGAAGGGATGAAGAAGAAAATATGTGATAGAGTTATGCCTCACTAACTGTAACTGTGTTCTGTGTTGAATTATTTTATTTTTATACTTATGAATATTACCGGGAGTGTGATTGCCTGCATGTCTTCACAGTCCTCCTTTTACCATACTTCATTGCTCACTTTTTATATACATGAGAAGATGGCATTATTAGTAGAAAATGTGTGGTACAGTTATGTCTTGCTGACTGAAAAATGTGTCAGGATTATGTGAGTGGCGGCACTTTACTTGACACCCGCCCCCTCCCCACCCTCTCCTTATAAGTCCACGTGTTGTGGTGGTGGTGGCGTGAGGTAATAGCAGGTGTGATAATGGTATCTAATCTCACTAAACATCACTTGTTCTTGATTAGTCTTCGTAAAATTCCGCGTTATCACCTGCCTTCCTGTGCTGACTACTGTGTTACTCCCTGCCCTTTAGATTGAAAAAGTTATTTCAAGCATACTTTACCTCAATTGCTATATTAAAAACTTTATATATTTTTTTTCATATATTGTTTAACCTGAATTACTCTCATTCTAAAGGTTTTATATAACATTTTTTCATATTACTTGCACACTTCTGACAGGGAGAATTACACTACCTCAGTCATTTCCGAACATCGTACCTGTATAATAAAGATATACAGGAAAAATGCAGGAAGGTGTTTGTATAATGGACACGCCAGGAAGCATCTGTTTTGTAATTGTCTTGTTTTCTGTGTTCTCTTATGCAAATGTGATTCTCGTTCTGGCATATGATTATTACTCCTACTAGTTTTACTACTACTACTACTACTACTACTACTACTACTATCGTTTTGTTGTTTTATCAGCCTTGTTGCAGCAGGTTTTCTTCTTTTTCTTTTTCTTTTTCTTCTTCTTCTTCTTCTTCTTCTTCTTCTTCTTCTTCTTCTTCTTCTTCTTCTTCTTCTTCTTCTTCTTCTTCTTCTTCTTCTTCTTCTTCTTCTTCTTCTTCTTCTTCTTCTTCTTCTTCTTCTTCTTCTTCTTCTTCTTCCTCCTGCTCCTCCTCCTCTTTTGCTTTTCTTCTCTTTTAATTTTCTCTGCTTACATTCTTGCAATCATCACTATTTTTTTTTTCATTTCATCCTCCTCCCTTCTCCTCCTTCCTCCTCCTCCTCCTCCTCCTCCTCCTCCTCCTCCTCCTCCTCCTCCTCCTCCTCCTCCTCCTCCTCCTCCTCCTCCTTCTCCTTTTCTTCCTCCTCCTCTTCTTCTTCTTTGTCCTGCTGCTATAATACTCACCTGAGGCACAAATTACATGGCACAGAAGAGAGAGAGAGAGAGAGAGAGAAAAAAAAAAAAGAAAAACACACACGAGTAAAAAATAAAGAAAGAGATGAAGTAAAAAAAAAAGAACTAAATGAATAGGACTTAGTAAGAGGAAACACTTGCAGCAATGTTTGTATAACGACGCTGAAAACAAAAAGGGCACTGACCACCACCACCACCACCACCACCACCACCACCACCACCACCACCACCACCACCACCATCATCACCATCATCACCATTCCTCGCTTCCCCTCTCGCGTAAATATTCGGGAAACAGCGGAAAGCTCTTATTGCACGCCCTGACGGTAAGAGGGTCGGCAGAGCAGGAAGCGACGGCGGATGGCGAGCTAAGTGGAGGGGCGTGGCAAAGAGATCGGTGGACGGGTGGAGAAGGGGAAGATGAAGGTGGATTATGTGAGGCGAAATGTGGAAGTGGGGATGTTGCGGGTGGAGAGATGTGTACAAGATGGAAGGATGGATGGTTTAGGATATGGGAGGTGGAGGAAAGAAAAAAAAGACTGTATAAATTGTGGAAAGGGTGGAAGGTTGATTGTGGATGCTATGTGTGGATGGAGGAGTTATAGTAGAGGGTTTACGATGTAGATGTGGTATTTGATAGTGGATGGTTAGTGGAGAGGGTCAATTGGAAGGAAGAAAGATGAAATAGAAGAGAAAGGGAGGGAAGAGAGTTGGAGATAAAGAACAGCAAAGGATGGAGAGAGAAAAAAAAAGGAAAATAAAAAAAACATGTAAGGAAGGCAAGAATGGAGAGGATAGAGAGGGAGGAATGGAGAGAGAAGGAAAGGAGAGGGAGGGAGGCGATGACCCGAGTCAGCAGTCCTTGGGGTTACCCCTCGCACGTGCCTGCTTGTCCTTACTGCTCTCTAGTGTATTATTACCTGTGTTCTTCCTCCTAGCCCGTCAGCTCCCCTCCTAACCTCTCCCTCTCAACCTCTCCACATTCCCAAACCATCCACACATCCCTCCCTCCCTCCCTCTCTTCCACTCTCCCTCCCACCCTCCAGCTGATCATTATCCAGTATAGCGAGCACGTGAATGGACTTAGGACTTCCTCATGATCACGTCTTCCTCTTCCTCTTCCTCCTCTTACTCTCCCTCGCCGCCACAATCACCGACCTCATAACCGCACCAGCAATAACAGTCATAACAGCGCCGTTTAGTCATATAAAGCAGTGCCCGCTTGACTCTACGTGGGGAGCTTCGTTTTCTTCGTGCCTGAGTCCCGCGGCGGGTGGTAATTACACGGCCATGCAGGTAATGTTATGTCAGGTAAGTTCAGGTAAATCTCCAGCACCTTCGTCTTTCATAAGTCTTGCGGTGGGGAAATATAAAAGAGAAGACAATTTTCAGTGTTGGTTAAATGTGCAGTGAGTATTTTTATTTACCCTTTGTTTTGTTTCGGTCTTGTTGGAAGGCAAAGTTTTATTGTTTGGAGGGGAATAAATGAAGGGAAGGAATGGGATGGTGAGGAATTATGTACTGTACGTGAATGTTTGTTTTAACGTGTAGGAAATGAAAAAAAAAGGAAAAGTGTTTTTTTGCGAGATGAATTATTGCCCGATGAGTAAATGTGTGTGTGTGTGTGTGTGTGTGTGTGTGTGTGTGTGTGTGTGTGTGTGTGTGTGTGTGTGTGTGTGTGTGTGTATTTGAATCAAGCAGAACCACACCACACACACACACACACACACACACACACACACACACACACACACACACACACACACACACACACACACACACATACACACCGCCGTCCATTACCGCCCCGTGACTCGGCTTTAAAACGAGCAAAGAAAAGCGGCGGCACACGCGGTGGTTCTCAGGACGGCCCGCAATTCTCCCTACCCCCCTTCTCTCTCTCTCTCTCTCTCTCTCTCTCTCTCTCTCTCTCTCTCTCTCTCTCTTTTACTCCTGCATTTTCCTATTTAACTCGACACTTCCCCTGTTTTCCTGTCAGATTAAGAGAGTTACAATTTCCGTGGCTTTAAAAATGGTGGATTTGTGTGGTGTGTGTGTGTGTGTGTGTGTGTGTGTGTGTGTGTGTGTGTGTGTGTGTGTACGTGTGTGGTGTTGAGTCGTCTTGTATTAGTGTTATTTTCTCATTTTTATTTTGCTGTTTATTGTCGAACTGTTTTTTTTTTTTTTTTTCTAATTGTTACTCTATAGATGTATTTCTGTGTCCACTTTATCTACCTGCCTATTTTTTTTTTATCTATTTATATCTATTTCTCCGCCTACAAGTGCCTGTTTATATCTATCTTTTTCCATATAATCTTCTGTCTATCTATCTATCTATCTATCTACTTATCTATCTATCTTTGTATCTATGTATCTCTATCTTTGTGTCTACGTATCTCTCTATCTATCCATCCATCCATTCATTCAACTATCTGTACGTGTGAGAGAGTTTATGAGTTACTGAGAGATCATAAGCTTGTAAAGAAAATAAAAAATCACAGGTACAACAATAAAACTAATAACTCTACCTTCCTCGGAGGCAAACGGCACTTCAACAACCCTACCACAAAAATAAAGAAAAAGATAAAAATGAGCAGTGGACGAAATCTAATCAAGAAGAATAGAAAGGTGTGAAATTTTAGTTAACCACTTCAGTACTGGGACGCTTTTCTACCTTGAGTTTTGCGTGTGATTAGATGATTTTATTTACATTAGGAAGTGTCTGTGGAGGTCAGAAGATTAATGGGTAGAGTTTCAGTATGAATGGAAAAAAATAAAAGATAAAAAAAAAAATATCGAGGAGGAATTTCCACACAGGTTTTTGAAGCTGTATAAAATCAACAAATGATAACCAGAATGAATATGAAAACGCGTTATGGTACTGAAGGGGTTAATCACCTTAGTTAACCCACCAAGGACCAGAAGAAGGTGGAATGTTGAGTGGAAAAGAGACAGCGAGCCTTGGGTCCATCATTTTGTAGCTTGAGTTCACCAGCGGAAGAGAAATGAATAGTCAGTCATTCAGGGACGTTGAGGAAACTATGAAGTCATCAAGAAAGATTTGCACTATTAAAGTGACAGTACATACTCAGCTGTGACATTTGGCTGTGCGAGGAAGGTGGAAAATAAGGGTTGCAGGGCTTGTTCACTCGCTACTGCAAGCGAGGAAAGATTAATGATACAAGAGAAATGGGTGTTAGAAGGAAGCAAAGTATGATTGAAGGAGTCAGAATGGAAGAAAAATTAATGGAGGAAGAGGAAATGGAAAATATTATAAGGACATGTAGATCCATTTGGAAGGAATTGGAGGAAAGATTAATGATGTTAAGACTGAAGGGTGGAAGCAGGAGTAAGAGAAAGAGAAAGGAATAATCTGGGAGGAATGGAAGTGAAGAAAATGTAAAGAATAAGAGAAGAGAAGCAGGACAAGAAGAGAAAAAAAAAGATAAAAGGCAGAAACAACGATATGGAAGCAACGAAATTGATGAAAATCTGCAAAAAAAGATAAGAAAGAAAGAAAGAACGAAGAGGAAAAGGAATGAAAAGAGAATTGAATTAGTCCTATACAAAGAACAGAAATTAGCAAGAAGATACAAAGTAGAGGATCATGAGAAGGAAGAGAATAACAAGGGAGGGAAGGGAACTAAAAAGAAAAAAATACGAGCGAGATGAATAGTAAAAAAAAAAGAAGAGAAGAAAGAGGACAAGATAAAAAGAATAAAAAGAAACAAGGAGGAAAAATAATCTAAAAACAACAAGAGCTCAAAATCAGGAAGAAAGGGGAAAGGGAGAGACGATAACAAGAATAAAGGGAAGAAGACTAGAAAGAGAAACAAGGATGAATTGAAGTTTTGTGTCACTATGGAAGGACGCTTGAATATGAATAGAAAAAAAAAATAGATAAAAAGAAGAAAAAACATCGAGAAGGAATAGAAGTCACGTGTCAAGATGGACGGACTTTCGGGTTCATTACTGTCACGGAAGATTGGAGGGCCGGCGTGCTTGGCTGTCACGACGCCGACTCTTACCTGGCCAGTGTGTGTCCGTCATCCTGTTACTACTTTACCTGTCAGTGCACCTTCCGCTCCTGCCTTGAGCCCCTCAGCCCACCTGTCTGTCTCTACAACTCAAATTTTCCTCCTGTCATTTTTCCTTCCTGTTTCCTTCCTTTCCGTGTAACTGTTTCCCCTGGAGTGTGTTTTTTATTGTTTCTTTTTTATTTCTTTCTCTGTGTTCTCTTTTCTTAAAGGTGGCCGGAGGAATGAAGGAAGGAAGCAAAGAAGAAAGAGAGAAAGAGGGGGAGAGGGAGGGAAGAGGAAGAGTGACTGGCGTATTGTTTAGTGAGGAGGTTATTTGTGAAAATGAGAAATGACACTTGGAGGAAGAAAAATTGGCATGTAATGGGAAGTGTTGAAATGAGTGTACTATTATTATGAGGCCACGTGTTGCTCGTGTGTTGCTCCTTTTCTGTGTCTCTTGTATTTTTCTTTTGTTGTCTTTCTTATTTTCTTTTTTTTTTCGAATGTTTGTCAAGTATTTTTCTTTTTTTTTCTTTTTTTTTTCTATCGTTTGTTCTCCTTTGTTTCCCTCTCCCATTCTGGTTCGCCGCTCACTTCTCTGGTCATGTTGCTACTTTGCTGCATTGTTTTCCCTCTCTCTCTCTCTCTCTCTCTCTCTCTCTCTCTCTCTCTCTCTCTCTCTCTCTCTCTCTCTCTCTCTCTCTCTCTCTCTCTCTCTCTCTCTCTCTCTCTCTCTCTCTCTCACGCTTCTTTTTTTTTTTCAATAGAACATCCACCACGGAAGGAACTTAACCCAATGACATCCACCTTGTATTCCATTGTCTCTCAACTCCACCTTCTTCCACCCATTTCCCCTCCCACCCTTCCACTTTCCCTCTTCCACGTCTTTTTCCATCCCTCCTTTCACGCCGCTTCCACTGTTCTGCTAATCCACAATACTACTTCTTGTTCCTTCCGTTTTGTTTTGGTATTCTCTCTCTCTCTCTCTCTCTCTCTCTCTCTCTCTCTCTCTCTCTCTCTCTCTCTCTCTCTCTCTCTCTCTCTCTCTCTCTCTCTCTCTCTCTCTCTCTCTCTCTCTCTCTCTCTCTCTCTCTCTCTCTCTCTCTCTCTCTCTCTCTCTCTCTCTCTCTCTCTCTCTCTCTCTCTCTCTCTCTCTCTCTCTCTCTCTCTCTCTCTCTCTCTCTCTCTCTCTCTCTCTCTCTCTCTCTCTCTCTCTCTCTCTCTCTCTCTTCTATCCTTGTTTCAGTTCACTACAGCTCACCACTATTATACATCTTCTCTTCCTCTTCCTCTTCCTCTTCCTCCTCCTCCTCCTCCTCCTCCTCCTCCTCCTCCTCCTCCTCCTCCTCCTCCTCCTCCTCCTCTTCCTCCTGGCGACCTCTGCTGCTGCTGCGCCTTCTTCTTCCTCCCTACGTAGTGAAAGTTGTCGGTCTTGTTCATCAGCGTGTTCCCGGACTTGACTCCAGCTATTGTTTCTGTGTGTGTGTGTGTGTGTGTGTGTGTGTGTGTGTGTGTGTGTGTGTGTGTGTGTGTGTGTGTGTGTGGAGGAGGAGGAAGCGGTGAAAGGGATGAGTTCTTGTTACAGGTATATTTGCATGACTGGTTATGATTATGGCAGGGTATAGGTACGTCCTCCTCCACCTCCTCCTCCTCCTCCTTCTCCTCTTTCCTCCTCTTTTTTCTTCTTCCTCTTCCTCTTCGTAGTACTGGTGGTATTGCTTATTTGTCATGTTTTTCTTCGTTACCCTCAACATTCTTTTTATTATTTTTCAACTTGCTTCAATATTCTTTTCCCCTCCTCCTCCTCCTCCTCCTCCTCCTCCTCCTCCTCCTCCTCCTCCTCCTCCTCCTCCTCATGCCGGTAGTATCGTAAACGTATCCTATTTCTTCCACTATTTTTCAACATTATCTTCCATTACAACTCTCAATATTATTCCTTTTCATCATCTTTGTCTCTCCACCGTCACTTTTCCACTGCTTCGATGATAAGTGGCGGGTGAGGGTGGACTTTTAATGGACAGGTGTATGAGGTGGTGAGTGGAGGGTGTGGATATTGGCAGGTGTTACAAAGAGGCACGTGCGGCTGAAGGGAGTGCAGGTGGAGCGCTTAGCGTGTTCTTGAGTAGCGGCGGTGGATGAGTGACGGGTGGAGGAGATGACTTGGCGTTGTGGTGGAAATATCAGGTATGGATGGACGGGCAGGTGTGGAGGAGGAGTGAAGAGGATGTGGGTGGACTGATGCAACTGTAAGGTGTAGAGGGACAGGTGTGGAGAGGATGTGGGTGGACTTAAGGTGTGGATGAGTGAAGAGGTATGAGTGAAATCACTAAGTATATGAAAATTGAATGTCTCTTAATTGTGGATGAGAGAGAGTGGATGTGGGTGGATCAGTGCAGAATATCAAGCATGAAGGAATAAGGTGGAGAATATGTGGATGAGTTAACGTTCATATCACGTGGATGGAGGGCAGGTGTGTGGATGGCTGAGTGGGTGCTGTAGGTGGACTGACATTTCTTGGTGTGGTTGGTAGAGTGGAGATATGCAAGTGCTCGTATTTACAAGGCGTGTGGTGTTGTGTAGTGGGTGGGTGTGGTGCAGGCAGGGCAAGGCAGGGCGGACAGGAACCAGATGAGGAGATAGGAGGGTTTCTCTGGGTTAGCCTAGAGCAGACAGGCAGCCGACAGAGGTGAGTGGAGAGGTCTGAAGAATGCCTTTGTCTTGTAGTGAAATGATGGAGGCTGATGATGGTGATAATGATGATGTTGATAGTAGTCACTCGTCTTAGTAAACACATTTTTTTCCTCATCAGTTCTATTTTCAAAGTCCAGAAAGATAATAGAGCGGTTTCCATGTGTGTTTCTGCAACTATTACGCAACATCCTTGTTAAACTATTACTGAAATCATGCAAACCTGTTGAAAGCCTTTACTTTTACTACAAGAGCAGTTATAGAAAGTAGTCGAGACGTTTAACAGTATTCACCATTATGTTACTGTGTGAATGGAGGTGAGGTGAGGAGAATCTGATTTTAGTGGTGACATTCTTAGCGTGCCTCAGTTGAGTTTTTAGCGTGACTTGTGAAGAAGGAAGGGAGGAAGAAAGGAAGGAAGAGAGTCAGGATGGAAGAACGGTCTTTGTGCTTCCCCGGATATCCTTAGGTTCAGGTTGAGGTGATCATCAGGAGCTTAGCCTCTGTAACAGCTCTCCCTTATGTCGTGCTATTGTTGGATCTTATTTTACGAGTATTCCCTTCTTACTTGTATTTTTCTATCGCATTTTCCTCTTTTCTTTGTTTTCCATAATGTATAACTTCCTATTGTCTTACCTCTCTTTTTTCGTCTTTCCAATGTCTACCTTTAAGTTTGTTTCCCCTTTTCTTGATCTCCCAGAATCTGTCACTTCCATTTGTCTCTCAGTAGTCATTCTCGTAGTGATCTTCTTTTATTCTTCGTCCTGTTTTTTTTTTTTTCATTTTCCTTTCCTTTATATTCCAAAACAAGAAAAAATAACTTCCCTTTTGTCTCCATCTGTAGTCATTCCCGTAGTATATCATTCGTTTTCTTTTCTGTTTCCCTACCGCATTTTCCTTTCCCTTTATCTTCCAAACCTAAAAATAAATTCCTTTGTTTCTACCTCCAGTCATTCCCGCGGTGGTGGAGTCATTACACTTTCTCTCTCTCTTTCTTTCTCTCTATTCCTCTTTCATCCTCTCACTCTTTATCTCTATGTCTCCTTTCCTTCCTCCTCAATTCACACTGCTTATTAGGGCACATTATTCACGTAACGCTGGAGAAGGCGCCAGAGTGTTTAACATCACTCAGATAATAGTAGTAGTAGTAGTAGTAGTAGTAGTAGTAGTAGTAGTAGTAGTAGTAGTAGTAGTAGTAGTAGTAGTACTAATAGTAGTAGTAGTAGTAGGAGTAGTAGGAGGAGGAGGAGGAGGAGGAGGAGGAGGAGGAGGAGGAGGAGGAGGAGGAGGAGGAGAACTTAGCTATTAGATTTTTACATTAGTTTTGAAGGAAGCTACTCACACTCACACACACACACACACACACACACACACACACACACACACACACACACACACACACACACACACACACACACACACACACACACACACACACACACACACTCTCTCTCTCTCTCTCTCTCTCTCTCTCTCTCTCTCTCTCTCTCTCTCTCTCTCTCTCTCTCTCTCTCTCTCTCTCTCTCTCTCTCTCTCTCTCTCTCTCTCTCTCTCTCTCTCTCTCTCTCTCTCTCTCTCTCTCTCTCTCTCTCTCTCCAGTCTTCCTAGTCCGGAGGGTGAAGGTGTGGGTGGGTGAAGGGATGAATGAGGTAAACTGGATTGGAGTGGTGGTCATGAAGTCAGGGTGAGTTCAGGGGAGTGTATGCGGAGGTGAAGTGAACGGGAGAGTGGAGGTAAGGAAGCAAAAGTGGATATGTAGAGTGTGAACAGTTGACTAGAGGGGTGAGTGTATTGGAGTGGAGAGGATATGGTAGAGGAGTGAAGAGAGTGGAGAGGTTAATAGAGAATAGAAGAAGAGGAGGTGAAAAGGAGGAGGAGGAGGAGGAGGAGAGGTGGATAAGCTTATGAAAAGATATATAGTTTAGGAAAGAAATGATAATCAGATGGAAGAATAACAAATGAATGAGGAAGTGGAGTGAGAATGAGTATAAGAACGTAAGGAAATGAGCGACTATAAGAAGGATGGGAGGCGATGGAGGGGTGTGGTGTGGGGGTTAGAGGGAGAGAGGCCTTAGAGACAATTACCTGAGGAAGTGAGGTGAGAAGGGGGAGGAAGGGAGGGAGAAGAAATGTAGCAGGAAGAGGACGACACAGGTGAGTTGTGTCGCTTCCACTTCAACCTGTACCACCACCACCACCACCACCACCACCACCACTACTCCCTGCTACTCTGCATATAAACACCATAGTATACATCAGACACACTCCACACTTCCTCTCCCCATCCATCACATACAACACTCGCCAGATTATGTGAAATCACCATTATTAGAGAGAGAGAGAGAGAGAGAGAGAGAGAGAGAGAGAGAGAGAGAGAGAGAGAGAGAGAGAGAGAGAGAGAGAGAGAGAGAGAGAGAGAGAGAGAGAGAGAGAGAGAGAAAGTCAAAATTTTCTCTTGTAAGGACTAACGTCATCTTAAGAAGCTTTCCTTGAATTCTTTAACGGTTTTTTTTTTTTTTCCTCATCTTAAGTATCTCAGGTGTCCCTTTCCTCCTTCCCTGTTTCTCCCTCCCTTGTGTGCCTCTTCCCTACTCCTCCCCATGAACACAGGTAGCCTCGGGGCATGTGTGGCGTGAGCTGACGCCTCGCTGGATCAAGAATGAGTCGTCATCTTGAATAGCGTGAAGCTCCTGTCACTGGCCCTGTTGTTTTGATAGGGGCGTGAGGGGACCGAATCGTGCTCTGCTCACTCCAGTTGTGCCACATCGACTCACTATTCTCTCGTCTTATTTATGAGCTATGATTTTGTAAGTACGGTTATAGCAGGTGTTTTGTTGTGGTTCAATCCTGGATGACGGTCCGCAGCCATACACTTCATGTTTAATATTTACGAGGTGTGATTTAGTGTACGGATCAGCGGTGGGTGTTTTGTTGTGGTCGAGAACCGAGTAATGTTTCAGGGTCGTATGTTTCATGTAGTAGTGGTGATTTGAGTGAATGAGAGAGGTGTGTGTGTGTGTGTGTGTGTGTGAGAGAGAGAGAGACAATCCCTGCAGAGACACGGCCATAACAAAGACTGTCCACCACCACCTTCCTTCACCTCCCGCCTCGTCCGTCCTCCCTTCTCCCTCCCGCCTGCCGCTCCTCTTCCTCACCTCTCGGGAACTTCCGCTCTTCCTTCCTAGCATTATGAGACCAGTCACTCAGCGCAATACTAAATAATGTGTGGTGTTCCTTGTTGGTGTTTTGTTGCTTGCACTGTCTTGTTTTGAAAAGATAATACTTGTGAAGAATGAATACTTGACATGCCAGTAGTCACCGATCCTCCACACTGTTGTCTTCTCCTTCCCTTCTCCTCTTCTCCCCTCCCGTCCTTTCCCTCGCCACCCCACCCACCCCCGTCCCCTGGCCAGGCGTGCGTGGGCAACCCTCAGGACTCAGGTGGCGCGGCTCAGGCTTCAGTTTCCAGCGAGACGCGCAGGGGCGAGGAGCATCGTGTTGGTGAGCGCAGAGCCGCGGCCCCACGTGAATCATCCCGCCACGCAGCCTTCACATCCCGGCCTGAGAGTTGCTCGGCCCGTAAAGCCTCGCGAAGCAAGCGCTAGCTAGTGTGTGTGCGTGTGTTTGACCAACGTTGATGTGCTGCCGATACCCTCAATGGACCACAATTCCTCAAAGGACGAGACAGTAACGCCCATCCAAGCGAACCTACGCCCATTGTGTTGTTGTCATCTTCACCTTGACGTGCCGCCCGTGGGTTCCCTCCCATTGATAGGTGTGTACCTAGTGGCGCCACGCCTTGTGGACCTCACCTGCGAGTCAGTGTATTACTACTTGTGACGGTGTTTGCCTGTTAGTGCCTCGCCAGACCACAACTAAATGGACACAGCAGACGACTCGTGACACTGACACTGACAATACTTAAAATAGCCTTGTGACCTGAAGGA
>NC_059300.1:3630455-3635455 GCF_017591435.1 Portunus trituberculatus | reverse complement strand
AAACTCGGGCGTAAAAAAATTGAATAAAGGCAGTGCCGCACCTCACACATGAGGAGGAACGCCTCCTGACGGTGAAGGCGGTGGAACAATGGGTCTCTCTTACTCTTTAGTGACCTTCCTCGGTGCCGCCCCTCCCGCTCTTGCCCGTTGATTGTGAATAAGGGGGAAAATGGGGCCCTTTCCTCCTTCCCTCACGTGATGTAAGACTGACAGGGGTGAGGCAATGAGGTGGTGGGAGGCATAGAAAGAGAGGAGCAGACGTAGGCAAATAGGTTGGAGCATAGAGGAAAGGTGTACACAGACGTGGGGTACCTGAGGGAAGGTAAAGTTGTCAGGCGTCATTTATAAAGAAAAAAGTTGAAAGTTTAGAAGTCTTGTTTATAAAGGATTTTTATACATGAGGCTTTGTGTATGACTCTGTGCAACACCTTTTTTTTCCCTTATATTAGAGAACACACACACACACACACACACACACACACACACACACACACACACACACACACACACACACACACACACACACACACACACACACACACACACACACACACACACACACACACTACTCTTGCTGGGGGCGGTGGTGGTGGTTGTGGTGTTGGCATCGTTTCCTCGGGAGCCTCCTGTAGACGTTAATGGTGTGAGCGTAAAGTTTAAGTGCCCTTCGTGTTTGCCTCGATGTTCAGCGAAAGACAATAGCAGCGCCTCTTTGGAACGACACGGCGAGAGAGAGAGAGAGAGAGAGAGAGAGAGAGAGTAATGACAGTGTGCGTCTTGGAAATGTGATACGGAATTTCTCTCAAGGGGCCTTAGAGAGAGAGAGAGAGAGAGAGAGAGAGAGAGAGAGAGAGAGAGAGAGAGAGAGAGAGAGAGAGAGAGAGAGAGAGAGAGAGAGAGAGAGAGAGAGAGAGAGAGAGAGAGAGAGAGAGAGAGAGAGAGAGAGAGAGAGAGAGAGAGAGAGAGAGAGAGAGAGAGAGAGAGAGAGAGAGAGATGGGGCGGGGTGTCAGGTACTGTGTGGGTGTGTAGGTAGATGGGTGTGTGAGGGCGTGTGTGTATGATTGATCTGAAGGAAGCTGTCAAATTTGCTAAGTCAACAAAAGCAGCAGAGGGCGTGAGGAGCGGCATTTGTCTTGTGTTTGGAGTGAAAGGGCGACGTGTTGAGGTCTTGGGGGCGCCTGGCAGCGGTTGAAAGGAGGGAAAAGAGAGTCAAGAAAGTAAAGACTCACATGAAAAAAGACAAAGAAAATACACACTCATAAAATAGATAAATTAGATAGTTTAGATATTATTGACCGCAAACATGTGAAAATTTAACTCTAGAGAGAAGAAGAAAGGAACAAAGCAATTATTCAATTCAAAAAAAGAAAGAAACGCACAAATGCACATGAATATTGATAGAATGTTAGATTTAAATGACATCTAACACAATGCAACAATAATACTGTTATTTATGCCTCACTACAACAACATTTACTGACATCAATCAAAAACTGTAAACAAATGAGAGAGTTCAGACTGACTCGCCCTGAACATAGTGATAAACGAGCGAGGAACTGCAGTATAGGTCATTGTACTCCTGTTACGTACCTTGACTCCACCCTTAACATATCCAAGGCAGTGCCAGAAGTGTACCCAATCCCTACCTAACCCACGACCACCTTTGATTTCCCCTACAGCGCCTTCGCCAGTAGTGCAAGATATCATTATCAAGTTATTCACATTGGTTTCGCTGTAACTAGTCCTCCGTCAGTGCTAGAAGTATGCCGAGCCCCTATCCAACATTCATCCACCTTCAGCCCTCCAGCTACGCCTTCGTCAGTAGTGTAGTATATCGTTGTTGTATTATTTACTATTGAAAATACAGTGACTTGTTGTAGGCTTGAGTGATGAAAACGCAAAAGTATGTGTGTGTTCTTTTTAACATGATTAAATTTTCATGTCATCAAAATAGTTCACCAGCTTTGTTTTCCTTTCTTTCTCATATATTTCTTATGTATTTTAGTCTTATTCTTTCATGTAGGAGGGACCGACCAAGGGCAACAAAAATACCTGTTAAGAGTTTTTCCACTTATATTGAGGTTTTGCTCCGCCCTTTCCCCTATTAGTGCCAGAAATCTACCCACTCCCTACCCAGCTTTCGGCCACCTTTGACCCCCAGCAGCCCCTCCGTCAGTAGCGTACCCAAGCTCCTTCCTCCTCCCCTCTAGTCACCATCCTGTGATACTCGTAAAACGCGCTTTCTACAAGTTAACAAAACCCCGGATGTCCTTCCTTTCCTTCCTTCCTCCTCCTCTTCTTACGAATATTTCCTCTTCCTCCTTCCTATTCTTCCTCCTCCATTTAATTTACTCCTTCCTTTGTTGTTATTTTTATGTTTTTTTTTTTCCTTTTCGTCTTCCTTCTGTCTCTTGTACATTAGTATTGTCTTTTCTATCACTATATCTCCTCCTCCTCCTCCTCCTCCTCCGTCTTGATAATTAGCCAATTTTCCTGGCGTCCCTCTGTAACCCTCCGGCAGCAGACGTGTTGGGAAGTGAGGCGTATGGCGAGGCGAGGGAAGGGGACGGGGAGGAGTTGAGGGAAGGAGGGGAGAGGAGAGGGAAGGAATAAAATTAGTAAAGTCGAAGAGAGAAAGTCAAACGATGCAATTACCCGAGAATTAATTAACAGGAGAAAAAAAGATTAATTCCCAAGGGTCAAATTGGAATGGATTTGCTATGTTTTTTAATGCGAGTAGAGTGAACAGAGGGAATGGGGTGAGGAGGAATTAATTGATGTAGTGTAGGAAGGCAAAGTGAAGGTGATTTAGGAGGAACTGAACAGGGATAGTTATAAAAATTGCCTGTAAAATGAAGAAGGAAAGTAGGAAAATAAAACAAACATTAATAGGTTATAGTATTGGAAGGCAAAATAAAGGTGATTAAGGAGAAAATGAGCAGATTATATAAGAACACAAAGAGAGTAAACTGTATGAAGCCATCAGACATACACATGCTTGAAATATACCTGTACTTTTTTTTTTTCCACCTATCGTCTTTATCCATGAGTGTATCAATTAACTCCTCACTTACAACTTGGTTACTTAGTGTGTTCATTTCATCTACAACTCGTATTACAAACTAGATTATACTGAGTCTATTCCATTCACTCAGTAATAACTCGGTTCCTTAGTCTATTAGAAGAACTCACACTATAACATCTTAATTATTCACTCTACTCCATTCACTGTCATTAATAACTTGATCGCTTTCGTTATTCCATTCATCATTTATTTGAGAACCAACAACACTGAACATCGGGCGTCTTCTTCATACGACCTTATTCCCAATGTGTACTCGTAATAGTGTCAGCCGCTCGAGTTAACTTCTGCTTGCGCGTCATCTGTCAATAAAGTGAAAAAGAGAAGGGAGAAGGGAAAACAAACACAGATTCATTGACATACAAAATCACTCGCACTCGCACACGTGACCGCTCATACATTAGAGTGAAAGGCAGAGACACGCTATAGCAGAAATGGTAAGTAATGTCACAGCAGTCACGGTGTGGTGGTGGAAGTCGACCAAGCAACACGTGGGCATGTGTCTCCAGGTTTGATTGTTGTGGTCTCTCGCCAGGTTAATTGAATGGTCCGGTGGTGAATGAGGTCATGCTATTGAGAGGTGACATACGCAGCGAAGGAGGCCAATCGTTGAGTGTTTAATGGAGGTTTGTTGTTGTTATTTATTTATTTATTTATTGTTATTTATTTATGTTTTTGTTCTTTCTTCCTTCTTTTTTTATGTATTTTACTTCCTTACTCAATTCGTTTTATTCAGTTTGCCATTCTGTTTACGGATTCATTTATATATTTCAGTATTGTTATTATTTTTTATAATACGATTGTCAGGATTAATGAAATGAAAATTCAGCAACATCAGCAATTCAAGAATAAGGAATAAATACAAGAAAACTTACCTAATCTTCTATTGCAAGGTTGTCTGTCTGTCGAGCCACGCAGCATTATCATTACTAAGCCACGTGTGAGAAAGAACAGAAAAGAATAGACGGGGGGCAGAGAGAGAGAGAGAGAGAGAGAGAGAGAGAGAGAGAGAGAGACTCTGTACAGGGAACAAATAATAATGCACATAATCTTTTCACTTCCTTCACATACACAAACTTTACATTCCACACGTAACAAAGCAGCGTCACAGTTTTTTTTTTTTTTTTTTTTTTCAAAGTGTGACCTTGACTGCTTCCTTCTGATTCCTTCTGCCTGCTCCTGCCTGCTGCCTGATCCCTGCCCTTCTGCCCCCGCCTGTGTACCAAATGACATCCCTATTGATACCTGATGAAACCTGTGTGTGTGTGTGTGTGTGTGTGTGTGTGTGTGTGTGCACCCTGTGGTCTATGGGTCACACTGGGGGCGTAGACAGGTCACCATGGGAAAGGGTCTTGCTCAAGGGCGCCTTGACTCTGCTGCCTCAGGTGATTCTACGCATTCCTCCACTCTGGCGTGGCTAGAAGCTCACCAGGGCGTAAAATGCTCACAAAATAAAGGATAGATATATTATTAAAGAGGAACCGTCACCATATTGCGTATTAGAACATACAAAACAAGATTTTATACTGTGCTAGTGTTATAAAAGGAAGCTGCACCATAGCCTTTACTTGATCACAAAAGAATATAGCCTGAGAACAAGAGTGTACGAGTATATTGTCTTAAAGAAGAAACTCAATCACATGTTTCAACGCTTTTAAAATGTAATATAATAGTCTCATGTGAGGTTCGGCAAATTTGCGGTCAATGAAATGTCTATCAATCTATCTATCTATGTAAGTGACAGGAACGCTCACCTGCTTGACGTCTCAGTATTCCTTGCGGTGAAGTCATCTCTCTCGTGTTTAGAAGTGTCTTACTCGACAGGCAATTTAAGGATCACTGCATCTTTATGATTGCATGACTGGTGTGCTGGTGTTTGTGTTGTATTGTGTGTGGCCTGAGTGAGACGACAGAAGA
>NC_059300.1:3622955-3625455 GCF_017591435.1 Portunus trituberculatus | reverse complement strand
CCTTTGTTTCTTCGGGTCAAGGTTTTTTTGTGTGTCTGGGAACTGGCAAAACTGGATTCCGGTGAGAGAGAGAGAGAGAGAGAGAGAGAGAGAGAGAGAGAGAGAGAGAGAGAGAGAGAGAGAGAGAGAGAGAGAGAGAGAGAGATTTCCAGACACACAGAGACAAAACAGAGACAAAGATTTATACTTCAAACACCCAAAACAAACATATAAACACAGAGACCGACAAGCGAAAGAGAGGAAGGGAAAAATAATAAAAGAGGGAATTACGCGGGAAAACAAGTGGACAAGGATGTGGTAAAGAGAGTAAGGACAAGGAGGAGGAACATCAACAGGAGGAGGAGGAGGAGGAAATACTCATTGAAGGGCGTGAGAGAGGAAGTGGCTGGGCCGCGGGCAGTCCTTTGAGGGGGAGGAGGTGGTGGAGGAAGATAGGGAAGGCTGGACTGGACAGGTAAAGGCGGGAGCAACAAGAAGCGTCAGGGAGTCAGGTGAGACAAGAAAACAAAGGGAAAAAGGGAGAAATCAACACATTAGAGGACATTAAGTTTAGTGGGGTACGTTGTGTCTGCGTTAGTGTGCGAAGGTGACCAAGTGAGCGTTGTGGGAGGGGACAGTGTGTGTGTGTGTGTGTGTGTGTGTGTGTGCGTGTGTGCGTGTGTGCAGGCAGGTGTGTAGCAGTGCAGGCCAGAGCAGGTCGCCAGGTGCATGCGTCAACCTGTTTTTCGTTAACGTAGCAGAAGACAGGTGTGGACGGGGGAACGGATGGATGTAATGACTATAAAACTTTAAAAAAAAAAAAACACTGATGGAGGAGCTTCTTGTTTGGCTTATAACATTTTCTTTCGTTTGTGTATGTGTATGTCATCGTACCAATTTATTTGTCTGTCTGTCTGTTTACTCCGTTACTTAACATCGATAGCTTAAGATAAACCTAATTCTTTATACCTGTAATTGTGTGTGTGTATGTGTGTGTGTGTGTGTGTGTGTGTGTGTCTGTGTATGTGTGTGTGTGTGTGTGTGTGTGTGTGTGTGTGTGTGTGTGTGTGTGTGTGTGTGTTGACGTGTGGCAAGCAAAACATCACGCGTCTGATCCCCACCACCACCAGCACCACCATCAACCTCCTCATTCCAAAAACTGTCACGCCTCACTGATTGACGGTGGCTTAAATGTATAATTTTTTCTCCCTCCTCCTTGGTCTCTTGCAGTACCCTCGGGCCACTTCTCACGGGAGGCCGCGAGAGTAGTGCTGCTGTGGTGGTGCGAAGCGAAAGATTGTAAAGGAGGCTTTGGCAGTGTGTTTAGTAAGATGCCTCGCCAGATAATTGTAATAACGAGGCTCTTGAACTTTACAACAAGGGAGGGATAAACAAAAAAATACAACAACTGGAGCCTTGACGCGGTCCTGCATTTTCCCACAGGACTACCAGAGCGAGAGAGAGAGAGAGAGAGAGAGAGAGAGAGAGAGAGAGAGAGAGAGAGAGAGAGAGAGAGAGAAAGAGATAATCAAGGTTATTTTAGTGACCTGTTGAGAGAGTTGCCTAGAGGGAAATGAGAGAGAGAGAGAGAGAGAGAGAGAGAGAGAGAGAGAGTTAGCATACATGTTCAATAAAGCAATAGGATTTAATAACCGAGCCAATATTCTGAACTACGTTAGAGAGAGAGAGAGAGAGAGAGAGAGAGAGAGAGAGAGAGAGAGAACTTCAGAGGGATCATACGAAGAGCTAGGAATAAAAGAGAAAGGAGAAGAATACAGCAGAAATATTTGACTCAGTTCTGCGAAGGGAAGGGAAGGGAAGGGAAAGGAAAGGAAAGGAAAGGAAGGGAAGGAAAAGGAGGACAAAGGGAGGACAGCAATGCAAAGTAATGAAAGGAGAGGAGAATCAGAAAAAAAAATAAAGAATAGAGGAGGAGGTGGAGGAGAGGAGAAATGGACAATCCTAAGAGACTCTAACGAAATGGATAAAGATGAGAAAGGAAAGAGGGTGATGAATAAAAGGAAGATGGTGCAGTGCGATTGGGAGATAGTGAAGGAGAAAAATGAAACAAAGAAATGAATAAAGCTGGTAATAGGAAGAGAAGCGTTGCGTTATCCTATATTGATACATCTTCAATGCCTGTGATAAAGAAACGGAGAGAGGAAAGAGAGGGGAAAATTATGATAGTCGATTAGCATATATTTTTAAGTCGGTTTTTTTGTTTTAACCACTTAACATTTTCTCTATTCATTACTATATTCACCTACCGCCGTTTCAATTTCCCAGAATTTCTTTTAAGGAATGTAAACTTTTGCGAAATGGAACGAAAAAAATAAGCAAGAGGAGGAGGAGGAGAGAGTGGAGGACAGGAGAAGTGAAGAGAGAGCAGAAGCAGAAAGAGGAAGAGAGGGAAAGATACGAGGGTTTGTTTTTGAAGGAGGAAAGGAGAGGGTAAAGGAGGAGGAGGAGGGTGAAGGATCTAGAAGGAGAAGGTGGTGGGGAAGACAGTCAGTTCCCACAA
>NC_059300.1:3615455-3620455 GCF_017591435.1 Portunus trituberculatus | reverse complement strand
CCTCCTCCTCCTCTCCTCCTCCTCCTCCTCCTCCTCCTCCTCCTCTCACGCTCCTCCTCTCTCTCTCTCTCTCTCTCTCTCTCTCTCTCTCTCTCTCTCTCTCTCTCTCTCTCTCTCTCTCTCTCTCTCTCTCTCTCTCTCTCTCTCTCTCTCTCCTTTATCTTATCTTTTCGTTCACTGTGTCAATTTATATCGATCACTTGTCTGCAGTTTTTTTTTTTTTAATATTACGTTCAGTGGGTACGATTACAACATTCTCCTGTCTTTCTTTATTCATGTTTTTATTCTTTTTTCTTCCCATCTCCCTCTCCCTGTCCTTCACTATTCTTCCTTACTCTCATTGACGTGTGCAGTAACATCACTTCACTTGACATGCACAAAATGTAGATTACTCCTTCTCCTGCTCTTTTTACTCCTGCTCTTACTTACTCTTAGTCTTCGCCTTGTCTCCTTTATTTTGTACTATTTTCACTCGTTCTCCCATGAAATCTGGTTAGTGTCAATATTATTTTCCTTTTTTACAAACATTTTTTAATATCTAGTTTTTTTAATTGCATTTATTTTTTTTCATATTTCTAGTTTAGTGAATTTTCTGCTTATGATTTTTGTTTAGCTTTTATATTAGTTAACTTCTTTTCTTTTTTCATCTCCATTTTTATGCATGATTCGTTTGTCATTTTTTTTTTTTTCTTTTCTTTTTTCGTGTGATCAGTTTGTATGTGGGTATGTGGCGAGGTTATGACAGCAGCCAGTGATGTGTCTTGCGGGCAACAGGTGTGAGGCAGGTGTCATGTGTTCATCAGGTGCCGCCTCATGTGTTGAGGTTGGGTTATTAAATCCTATCGCTTTATTGAACTGGTACTTACTCGGGGGTAGTATGTTCAGTCTCTCTTCTTGCTGCTCTTCTCTCTTATCTTCTCTTTTGTTCTCTTCTCTTATTTCCTTTTCTTTTTTTTCTTTAACCACACTCTCTCTCTCTCTCTCTCTCTCTCTCTCTCTCTCTCTCTCTCTCTCTCTCTCTCTCTCTCTCTCTCTCTCTCTCTCTCTCTCTCTCTCTCTCTCTCTCTCTCTCATCTCATCTCATCACATCACATCGCATCTTATCCCACTCCCCCTTCATCTCTCACTACTACCTCTCATCTTTCACCTCTCACCTTCTCCATCATCCCTCACCCACCCACCCACCCACCAACCCTCCCACTCATAATAAGTGTACTAATCCAGCCCCGAGCGACTCTTCAATATTACCACCGCATCTATTTTTTCCCCCGCGTCTCATTCTGGGAGAGATCAAACGTGTTTACCAGACAGGACCAGTACCCACCACCACCAGACTGCCGGACCTCCCCCTTAGTGAGGATAATAGCTCAGCGCACCAGGGGGCCACTCAGTGAGAACAACACACCGCCCCCTTTACCTGTGACCTGAGATTGGGAGGCTGGTGTGGGCTGGTGTGCGGGGTCACGGTGGTCATCTAAATAGAGAGGCCAGGAAGCAGAGGAGGGTATGGATGGGTGGATGAGAGGATGAGAGGATGGGCGGGTGTGTGTTCCCTCTCTCTCTCTTTCTCTCTCTCTGCCTCTCAAACAATCGAAAGGGAGAGAGATGGAGAGATACAGAGAAAGGGAGATTGAATTGTGAAAGGAGGAGATACTTTAAAGGCCATTCAGGAAGGAAGGAAGGGTGATAGAGTCCTTCGCTAGTGGAAGGGAGGGAGGGAGAGACCAGGTGGTGAGCAGGATGTAGCATGGAGTGGGTGGGAGGGACAGGGTGGAAGAGAAGGAGGAGGAGGAGGAGGAAGAGGAGGATGGATGGTTAAGTTTGTACGAAAAAGTGGAAAGAGGTGAACAGAGAGAGAGAGAGAGAGAGAGAGAGAGAGAGAGAGATGGAGGGAGTGATCACTGTATCTATCCATAGACACGCATATACCAGAAGCTCAGTACATACATACATACGTACATACGCACATACATACATACATTCGTGCGCAGTAAGTTAATCTTTCCCATTGATTGGATGAGACAAACACACCGCTAAAGGTTGCGCGCGCGCGTGTGTGTGTGTGTGTGTGTGTGTGTGTGTGTGTGTGTGTGTGTGTGTGTGTGTGTGTGTGTGTATCGGGCAGGTATATGTAGATGAGGCCAGGTGAGGTGAGGACTTTTATTACAGTAGAACTTGGAAAAACAAGTCTGTATTCATTTGTTTGTTACTAGAATCCTTCACACATCACTCACATATATACGTATTCCCACTTATTTATTGCAGAATGCCAGTATTATCATTACTTTCTCCTCCAATATATTCTACCTTCTTCCACTCGTTCCCTCTACTTCCCACCTCACTCACACACCTCACACCCTTTTAACAATAGACCTTAACTCTTTTCTATACCTCACCCTCCTCTCTACATACAGACACTCGCTAACAACACATCCTCGCCCTCACCTTCCCTAACCCACCTTTTGTTAACCTTTTGTGCTCACGCGACACCCTCACCTGTTCCTTTATGCTCGCCCTTCTCCCTCACCCACTGCACCCTGACCCGCTACACGTATTGGGAAAGAGGAAAGCTTATTTTTTTCATCAAGTGAGGCCAGGTAGGAGAGGAGTCTTTCCTGTACTATTTTATTAAACCATCTCGTGTGGATCAAGGAGTCTGTTATTGTTTGACTGGTTCTTTCTGTTGCTTTATGTTCTTGTGTGTGTGTGTGTGTGTGTGTGTGTGTGTGTGTGTGTGTGTGTGTGTGTGTGTGTGTGTGTGTGTGTGTGTGCGTGTGCATGTGCTTGACTGGTTGGCTACATTGAAAGCGTCGCAGCCATAGAGTCACGTATGAGCCTGTTGCTCTTCTTTTCTATTATTTTACGTGTCTTATTACGTGTTTATTGTATTTCATTGATTAAATTTGTTTATGTAAGAGCGGTGTAGAAATAATACCCAAGGTTCCAGTCCCCAAATAGGTAGTAGAGTCGGGAGTAGATTTAAGAGAAAGAGGAGGAGGAAGAGGAAGAAGAGAGGGAGGAAGGTAGAGCATTTTAGACCTTTAATTAATATGCAGGAAGCTTTTTTTTATTTTCTTTTTTTTAGTTCAGAGCAGTATTCAAAATTAGAGAAATGTCTTGAAGGGCATACCAGCAACTGAGATCATATGGCGCTGCAGGTGGAAAGGTTGCAAGGGATGGACGGTTGCGAAGATGCGCTTTCAATTGATCTCCAGGTAGGTAGGTGTTCCCTCCGGCAGGTGAAATTAATACTACTCTGCATTCGTGTAGTTTGAGCTTTTTTGTTCACAGTCTTCTTTCTTTATATTATTTTTTGTTTTATTATGGTATTTTCTCTCTCTCTCTCTCTCTCTCTCTCTCTCTCTCTCTCTCTCTCTCTCTCTCTCTCTCTCTCTCTCTCTCTCTCTCTCTCTCTCTCTCTCTCTCTCTCATCCTCGAGCTGTAGTTTGTTTGTTGTTGTTTTTTTTGTTTTTGTTTTTCTTTTGTTTTTTCAAGGGTGATGTGCCTTTGAGGGAGATGCGAGTTTTATTTTGTTTTTTTTTCTGCACTCTCCTTTTTTGTGTGTGTGGTTTTGTGGAGTGGTTGGGTAAGTGTTGAGTTTCTGCTTGTGTTGTTGTTGTTGTTGTTGTTGTTGTTGTTGTTGTTGTTGTTTGTTGTGACTGCTGGTATTGCTCTTGGTTCTGTGGTTGCCGTCACTTGTAAATATTTGAGTTCCTGCTTTTGTTTTTGTTGTTATTGGTACTGGTGTTGCGGCTCTTACTTCATCTTCTGTTGACATCACACACACACACACACACACACACACACACACACACACACACACACACACACACACACACACACACACACACACACACACACACATCTACGTCCGCGTCCCTTCGTCAGGAGCGACAGTAAGTGTGGGAAACGTCACATTTTTTTAAGCTCAAGGATGTCTTCTTATTTTTTTCTCTCTTTCTCTTCCTCTTTTCTTCTTCCCTTCACTGGCATGCGAGGCGAGGCTGAGGATCCTGTCATTACGGAGGAGGAGGAGGAGGAGGAGGAGGAGGAGGAGGAGGAGGAGAAGGAGAAGGAGGAGGAAGAGGAGGAGTAGGGGAAGGAGAAGGAGGAGTAGGGGAGGAGGAGGAGGAGGAGGAGGAGGAGGAGGAGGAGGAGGAGGAGGAGGAGGAGTAGTGGTGTACGGCGGATAGGTAGGGGGTTCGATGGCCCTTCCCTCCTCCTCCCCCCCACACGTGACTCAGTTTCTGTACGAGTAAGACACTGATTGTGGGATCTATTCGTCTCTCTCTTTTTTTTTCTCTCTCTCTCTCTCTCTCTCTCTCTCTCTCTCTCTCTCTCTCTCTCTCTCTCTCTCTCTCTCTCTCTCTGAATCTTTCTTTTTCTTTTTTTTTTCTGCTTCATCTCCGCGTTTTCTTCCTATCTCATTTGCATTATTCTTTACCGCCTCTTCCATCTTCCTTGCCTTTCTCCATTCTTTCCTTTTTTGTATCCTTGTCTCACTTGCTCTAACCCTCGTCTCTTCCCTCGTTCTTCAGTCACCATCTCCTCTTTCCCTTCCCATTCTCCCTTTCTTTCCTTCCATCTCATCTTCATCTCCATATCCAACCACTCTCTCTCTCTCTCATTCCTTCCTTCCCATCCCTTCCTCCCGCCGTGCACAGCTTCAGGGCTACACATTACACAGCCGCGGATCCCTAAGGGCAGCTCAGTTAAAGGGGGGAACTTAAAATATGCAAATAAGACCCCTGATGAATACTAATTGTTGTTGTAGTTGATGGTGTCATTTTCTTAACTTTTCCCTGGTAAAGGTAACTACAAGGACACGTAAAGGTGAAGGAAATAAAAGTAATGGAATGAGAGAGAAAAATTATGCTTGTTTTGTCATTGATGGTATAGTAACAATAGTAATAATGATAATATTGATACTATTACTACTACTACTACTACTACTACTACTACTACTACTACTACTACTACTACTACTACTACTACTACTC
>NC_059300.1:3592955-3605455 GCF_017591435.1 Portunus trituberculatus | reverse complement strand
ATGTAGGTGGTGTGGGGAATTCTAAGTAATAGAGTCCAGTCACTCCTCTCTGCTCAAATCGGAGTATATTCTTTTTATTTCTCTCTCTCAGGATTTCTTGACCTGGAGGGTGTAGGTGTGGGTGTAGGTGTGGGTGTGGGTGTGGGTGCAGCGTATGGGTGTGTGCTTCTGACACCTGAGTGCTGATTAGGTGGCGGTATTAAAGTCAAATCAGTGAATTATTGAGTATTACACTATAAATACTTTCTTGCCACGTGTTTGGTTTGGATAAAGGATGTTAATAATTCTCTCTCTCTCTCTCTCTCTCTCTCTCTCTCTCTCTCTCTCTCTCTCTCTCTCTCTCTCTCTCTCTCTCTCTCTCTCTCTCTCTCTGTGTGTGTGTGTGTGTGTGTGTGTGTGTGTGTGTGTGTGTGTGTGATTCAGATTCAGATTCAGTTTTTTTGGCTCATACTTTGTAAACAAAGTATGGAGCACAGCTCTTCATATAATTTCAATAATAAACTGAAAAAGAAGTAACATTATCCATTCAATAAAAACAAATTTCTGTAATCAACTTTTTGTTATCTAGACATTTTATAGATAGCTCTCAAGAAATGGAATATATTGGTTAAAATTTGTAGATTTTTACTTTGCATTAACAGAGTAAACTTATTTAATGTTGGATTATTTCTCTTATAGAATAGTATATATTTGTTTCGAAGTTCCACAATATATTCATTAGGACATAACAATATAATATGAAATTCACCTCCTACAACATTACTTCTACATTTTAAACATAATCTTTTTTTCTCTATTCACAACTGGCAATATATTATTATTTGTTCTTAGTTTAATTAAGGGCAATCTGATGTTTTTTTCTTAATTTCAGTAGGTAATCTTCCAGGATATATAACTCTTTATATATGCTATAACTCTTACAAATTCCCTTTGTTGAAAAGTTACTGAACCATGTTGTTATCCATTGGTCCTTCAGCTTATTTTCTATTGCTTTCTTTAACCTTTCAGGATTATTAACTCGTTGATCCATCCAAAAACCTGACATACCACAACTATTGAGAATATTTCTTATATGGCTGATCCAAGGTGATGAGTACATATTTGTTGAATCTAAGTATGATAAACTTCTATACATTATCAGACTTGATTTATTAACTTTTCCTGTTATTAACCTTGCCCATGAGTACCCATCATTCTAGTATTGACAGTGATATCAACGGGATATTCTCCTAGCTCACCATATGCAAAACTGGTGTTTTTATGTATATAAAATTGGTGTGTGTGTGTGTGTGTGTGTGTGTGTGTGTGTGTGTGTGTGTGTGTGTGTGTGTGTGTGTGTGTGTGTGTTGCTATGTCTCTCTCCCTCACACCGTCGCTCTGGCTCCGCCTCCCTTTCTTGTCTTTTGTAAGTTCCCAGACGTCCCCTTCAAATCCTTCTCCAACTTTTGTCCACGTTTCTTATTTTAAGCTTCCGGCACGAGCCACTACCAACTTGTACGCCATCTCACGGCTCTCATGTTTCAGTCGGATTTGGGTCAAGACGGATGAAGACTCAAAAATGCACAAGCTAACCAACTTTTAACTTACTTATACCATGGACAGTTTTAAGCCTTTGTCTCCGCGTGTCATATTCTGTTAAGCGTGTTGGTATCCAGTCACCATGGAACTAATCAGATCTTGCGGGCGGTCACAACCTTGGCCTCAGATGATCCTCCTCTGTCCTCGCGTGTCTTCTTACTCCCTCACGCCTCCACGCCTCTTCCCACTGTAGTCCCTTCCAGCTGAGTGGGTGTGCACTGGGCAGGCGCCTTGCAGCTGTCAAGATTTGTTCAGGTTGTTACCAGGAAGTCTGCAGGATTGGCTGGCTCGATAACTCTGGCCAATGTATAGCATTAGTGTAGAATTGTTGCATTGTGTTAGATTTGTTACTTGTCGTGTAGGAGAGAATGTGATGTTGTTAGTTTCTTGATACGAAGATGGTAATGTCGATGCGTTACACAAAACACAAAGAAGAATACTTATCAATGAAGCTTTCCAACCTCCTTTTAAAAGCTTCCTATTAACTAATCACTAACAACCTAATTACGAAGTCGATTTCATTCATCTACCACTCTGATTGAAAAATTCTTTCCTTTTTTTTTTAATCTTACTTTATAAATTTGAAACCCATAAGTTTTAGAGGAACGAAGACGATGCAAACAGAAAAATGCCAAAAATAAATGTGATGTTCCTTCATATCAAGTTTTGGGATTTGGGTGCAGCTGGTTCCTCATCATCCCTCTCCCTTCCCCCGCAACATTCCCCCCACAAAGACCACAAAAACTCCTCCGACACTCCTCTCCTCATCCCAATCATACCACTTCTTTCTACCCCACAAACACTGCTGTCCTCTCTCTCTCACCCCACATACAGCACCCCCATCCTCCATAGCACCCCTTAACACGCCTGCCACCTGCCTGCCGCTGCAACACCACTTAATCACCACTCAGGCGCGTGCTGGTGACATCTCCAACACCGCTCAACACCGCCTTCCCTCTTACCTTCCACTCCAAACAACCCAACACCCGAAAAAGAGAAAAATAGATAAAATAACTAAATAAATGCAATAAATAAATGAATGAAATGAAATACATAAGTACATATATAAAAGTATATTTATTAATAAAAAATTGAATAAAATAAGTAGATGAATAAAAAATGTGACCAGAACATTTTGAACTACGTGATAAATTCTCTCTCTCTCTCTCTCTCTCTCTCTCTCTCTCTCTCTCTCTCTCTCTCTCTCTCTCTCTCTCTCTCTCTCTCTCTCTCTCTCTCTCTCTCTCTCTCTCTCTCTCTCTCTCTCTCTCTCTCACATCTTACCTGTTAACACCTGCCCTTCAGTTTTCATAATTTTACCTTCACCTGGCCTGACATCTCACCTGAGTAGCGGCAAAGAGGAAAGGAAACTCACTAGAAGGCAACAGGTGGCGAGGGAAACAGGGGAACAGGGAAACATAACACGCGCATTTAAGAGCCATTAGGAGATATGTACAGGAGAGGCAACAGGTGAGGGAAAAAGTGTGTAGAATATCTTACCTAAAATTCTAAAAAATGTGTACGTGTGTGTGTGTGTGTGTGTGTGTGTGTGTGTGTGTGTGTGTGTGTGTGTGTGTGTCTTCTTTTTATAGTGAATGACGTGTTTATTGATTGATTTGTCTGTGTTTGTTATTTTACTTGACTCGACTTCATGTGCTTTATCGCTTCTTATTCTTGGTGTTCTTGTGAATTGTTCTTCCCTTTCTCTCTCTCTCTCTCTCTCTCTCTCTCTCTCTCTCTCTCTCTCTCTCTCTCTCTCTCTCTCTGTGTGTGTGTGTGTGTGTGTGTGTGTGTGTGTGTGTGTGTGTGTGTGTGTGTGTGTGTGTTCCTGATCCTTTGTAGCGTCCGTAGTTTTCCAGAAAGAGAGAGAGAGAGAGAGAGAGAGAGAGAGAGAGAGAGAGAGAGAGAGAGAGAGAGAAAGCAATGACCAGGAGAGGGATGCAGGAGAGAAAGGTGAAAGGGTGCAAGGAGAATGTTCTGCGTGGTGAGGATGGAGTGGATGGGGTGGGTGGGAGGAATATGGGGGGGAGGGGGCGGAAGTGTGGTTGTGGCGCAGGCGATGTGGAGCGGAGTGGAACAGGAGTGGTGGAGCTCGATACCTGTCTCAGTCCAGTGCAGGAGGAGGAGGAGGAGGAGGAGGAGGAGGAGGAGGAGGAGGAGGAGGAGGAGGAGGAGGAGGAGGAGGAGGATTCTGAAGCGTGGAAATTGACAAAAGATAGAGAGGAGGAAAGTTTACGAATAAGGAAAGTGCTGAGGAAAAAGTAAGATCTTTTCGTAGGGCAAAGGGCACCATCACCATCACCATCACCATCATCATCAGTAGCAGCAGCAGCAGCAGGAAGGAGGAAGGAGGGAGAAGACTAACACTACTAACATTACTGGTAGACTCTGGGGGTGAAGGGTGACTAGAAAGGAAAGGAAGAATGATATAGTGTGGCAGTGTGAAAGAAAGAAGGAAGTAGAGGCTAAGGTACTGACGAGAGGTGTGTATGGCAGGGTGAAGAAGAGAAAGGGGTGGAAAATATGTTAAAGAATGGCGAGAGAGTTTGTAGGGTGAAGGAAGAATTGAAAGAGGTAAGGTGTAGTAATGAAAGCATAGTGAAGGAGTTAAGGTGATGGGAAATAGGGTGAAAGAAGGCAGTAATAGAGATATGGTAAAAGACAAATAATTTAGGATGTAGGGGTAACGGACGATAGGGTAAGAGAAGGAACTAAAAGAAGTGAAGTGAGATGGAGGTGGAAAAGGTGATTAGAAAATAAGAAAATAAGGGAAGCCGTAAGAAGCCGTTAAGTCTGCACGTGGAAAAGAAGGATGATGGAAGAAAGTATATTGGAGGTAAAGTAAAGGAGGGAGAGACTGATGGAAGACGAGAATGAGATGGAGAAAGAATACTGCAGTGTTAATGTTGGGGGGAAGGATGTTTGAGAGAAGTACTGTATTATACTGTATTCGAAGTTGCGTGAAGGAAGGGAGGGTGAAGAAAGAAAAGAAAGACTGAAGGAAGGTGATGAAACTTGGGTAATTGAGTGAAGAAAGGGAATAAAAAGATGACAGCATTTTACTGCAAGGTTTCTTTTCTCTTCGGCGCCATGTTCCATTGTTACCAGAACCGCCCTTCATTAGACAGCCTGCCCTGTTATTCTGTACAACCACGAATGAATAAAAAAACAAACTTGCATACACGAACCCAAGAGAGCGAACAAAAAGATATATAAAAAGTCACCATTACTCTAACATTTTTCTCCTAACCAGATTCCCACGCATTGTTTGAGAGTGTGATGAGGGAAGGAGTATTGAGTGTGATGACTATGTGTTTCAGGTGTATGTATTTCACAGGTGTGGTGAGGAAACACTCGTCATTCTGAGGCGTTGAGTTGAGGCTGCAGGTGTGTGTGGCTGTGGTGATGAGTAATGATGATGATGGGTTAGTGGAGATTACTTAGTGAGTGTGATGATGGCTGGAGATTATGGTGTTAGCAGTGGTAATGGTGGTGGTGGTGGTAAAGTAAGGATTAGCATGGTGAAGGATTGTTGTATAGTGAAGGAAGGATTGTATATTGTTAAAGGATTAGGTGTGAGAGCTTTCAACGATTACAATACAGTGAAGAGTTTGTTATAACGGTAGTAGTAATGGTGAATGTGTTATGTATGGTGATATGTTGCTGAAGGTGACATATCAAGTGGTAGGTGATGAGGAGAGTGATGATAGGGATGTGGTGGTGTAAAAAGCAACACAAGAGTGGTGATTGTGATAAATTAATCCTTTCAACTTAGTGTAGAAAAAAGACTGACCTCACCATACCTCACCACCACCGTTCACCACTATTCTCTCATTCACCACGCCTCTTACTGCTGTCACCTCCCCCTCCATCTTCCCTCCCCGCACCTTCCATCATTCCAGTCCCCCCCTCCCCTCCCAGTACCTGTGAACGCTGCACCATCACTCACCACCCTCCTCATCATCACTCACTGTCACCACTAACTGCTGTCACCATCGCTATTACAACTTCCAACACCACATCTTATTCACCACCGCCTCCACCACCACCGCCACCACCCACTCACCATTACTGCCTCACCCTTATCACCTTCATCACCATTAACAGAATAATAAACTCTCTTACAAAGGAGAGAGATAGAAATAAAATAAAATAAAACAATCTTTCTTTTGGTTTTATCATTTTGTGATTCCATTAGATTTTACATTTAAAGAAAAGAAAACAAAAATGAAAAAAAACAGAGAATACCTGGTGTGTGTTTGTGTGTGCACGTGTGCGAACGCGCGCGTCATCACAACTGCAGGACAGAGAAACAGGAAAAAAGAAAGAGGAGAGAAAGAATAAAAGGAAAGAGAAGAGATTCAATAGAAAGAAAAGAGAAGAAAAGAGGAAGAGAAAGAGACATTGCAAAAAAAGAGAAGAGGAGATGCAGAAAACAAAATAAAGAGAAGAGAAGCAAGAGAGGGAGAAAGAGAAGAACTGAGAGAGATAGTATGAGAAAAGGATGAGCAAAATAGAGGAAGAAGGAAAGAAAACCAAATAGAAACAAGAAAGAAACAGGCAGGAAGAGAAGCACGAAGGGAGAAGAAATGAACAAGAGAAGATAAAGAGGAGAGGAGAGCAGGATAAGGGTTGAAAGGAGCACATCCTGGCGCATTAATTAGAGGCAGGTGGATGTAGTGTTGTGAGTCTGCGGGGCGCCGTCTGGTACTGAGAGGATTAGGGGGGATGCAGAGGGGAGAGGGAGAGGGAAGGGAGAGGATGTGAGAGCGAGAAGGAAGGATAGTGAGAAGGGAAACAGAAACAGGAAGGAAGGGATTGTGAGAGGAAAGAAGAGGGAAAGCGTGAGAAGGGAGATAGAGAAGGAAAGAGTTAAAGGGTGAACGAGGAGGGCAGGAAGGATAGAGAGAGAGAGAGAGAGAGAGAGAGAGAGAGAGAGAGAGAGAGAGAGAGAGAGAGAGAGAGAGAGAGAGAGAGAGAGAGAGAGAGAGAGAGAAGTTAAAAGGAAAGAATAGAAATAAATGATGATCGAGGGAAAAAATAAAAGAATGTATGGATGTAATGGGATGGAGGGTAGGAACGAGGAAACACACACGCGCGCGCACACACACACACACACACACACACACACACACACACACACACACACACACACACACACACACACACACACACACACACACACACACACACACACACACACACACACACACATAACCACACACATATTTCGTAATGCATATCTCTCTTTTCTTCAGGTTTGTCTTGCAGTGAGACAAGATTCTGATAAAAGATATAGGCAGGGTACATCTAAAATTTTGTATTGAAATTAAACAAGATTGTGATAAAAAGGTACACACACGTTCTTGGCGGAATATGAAAGGGTGCAGAATGTTTTGCCGGTAGGGAAGGAAACAGACGTCGAAACTACTGAACTGGAGAACAAAAGTGTATATTCGGAAAATATAACTTCCAATTACGAGACATAAAACGTGGGAACTATTGAATTTGAGAGCTAAACCGTATATCTCACTGGGAAACATAACAGGAGACGTGGAAACTTCTGAACGAGAGAACAAAACAAAGATACATAGATAGAAAGTATAATGACCATAATTACTGTACAGAACAAAACCATAGAT
The DNA here is from genome assembly GCF_017591435.1 of Portunus trituberculatus. Lineage (NCBI taxonomy): Eukaryota > Metazoa > Arthropoda > Malacostraca > Decapoda > Portunidae > Portunus > Portunus trituberculatus. Next base: position 3,598,235 of record NC_059300.1, on the reverse strand, counting down.
ACATAGAGTTGAATATGAAGCTTCATAATCTTTACAAAATTCGTGGCTGCCTAAATGAGTTTGCTGCTAAGGCCATTGTTCAAGCTGTAGTTGTATCAAGACTTGACTAATGTAATAGCCTTTTATATGGTGCCACTGCCAGAGATATCAACTGCTTACAAAAATTGCAAAAATTCGGCAGCTAGGTTTGTTTCTGGCGCATCTCGCTACGACCATATTACTCCCGTTCGAAAACGACTTCACTGGCTTCCTATAATGCAGCGCGTGGAGTATAAGGTGGCTCTAATTGTTTACAAGGCCCTGAATAATGTAGTCCCATCTTACATTTGTGAGGTCTTGTCCACCTATGTACCATGCCGACAACTGCGTACAGTTGACTTGGGACTCCTCCAAGTCCCTTATACTGTTTCATGCATGGGGGATAGGGCGTTTGCTGTTCCAGGTCCCAAGACTATTCAGTAGCCTGCCTACTACAATAAAAAAAAACTGTGAGAGCACGATCGAGTTTAAAAGGCCCTAAAAACTTTTCTTTTTCGATCAGCCTACGACTGATTTTTACGCCTTGTTTTTAATGCAAGTTGATTTTTACTAAATCTTACACATTGTTTTTAGTCTTATAGTGGTCTTATAATTTTAATTTTCCTTTATCTGTTCTTTAATTTTAATAGTTCGTAGTTTTCCCTCTAGGTTTTATTTTTTCGATGTACCTTAGTTTATCAACTGTCTTATTTTTAAATTTATTTCTATTTATTTCTACAATAATATGCGCTTTGAGAATTACATTTCATGTTTTTGGAAAGCGCAATATAAGTACTACACATACATAGATGAAGAATTTAATGTCCATAATTACTGTACAGCATACAAAACCCTAGTCTGCAAAACAAATAATTCCCTTTTCTCCCCGTTAGTTTTCCATTAACGTCCCTTTAGACACCTCCTTTCGAATCGCCTTTTAGACTAGAAAAATAAAGAACTGATAGAATAATACATATAAATCTACATAATTCATTTTTTCCCCTTAGTTTTTCTTTAATTTTCCTTCACCACCCTCTTAGAATCTCATTTATGTTCCCTTATCGGTTTCTAACATCCCATAATGGTCTCTTTTTTATATTTTAATGCCCCCTTGTATGTTCCCTTGATATCTCGTTTTCTTTATCTTGAATGTCCTCTTAGCCACGAGTCTCTAAAGGAGAAAATAACAAAAAAGAAAAAAATGTGTGAGAGAGAAAGGAGTTGAGAGGGAGATGGTGAAGGGAGCGGAGTGGAGTGAGGGAATGTAGAGGGGGAGGTGTGGAGAGATGGTTAGAGTAGGGGTGGTGGAGGGAGTGCTGGAAGGGAGGTCAAGAGAAAATGGTAAAGGAAAGAGAAAAAGAATATGAAAAGGGGAATGAAGAATATAAATAAATGAAAGATCTGGAATTGGAAGAGTATAGAGTTGGGGTGAGAGAGAGAGAGAGAGAGAGAGAGAGAGAGAGAGAGAGAGAGAGAGAGAGAGAGAGTCATATATTAACCCTTCCATTAATGATGTCGAGCTAAATAATGTCCAGTTAATAAAAAAGATCAGATAAAAATATGAGAGTGGAGGGTGACGATAATGAGAGAGAGAGAGAGAGAGAGAGAGAGAGAGAGAGAGAGAGAGAGAGAGAGAGAGAGAGAGAGAGAGAGAGAATAAGTTTTACCACACTTAAGTAATTTTTTTTTCTAGTTAAAAACTCTAATACGTTTAAGGGAGGATAGAAAAAAATTCATGGAAAAAAAAAAACTTTTACTTTTGCCCCGCAGACTTTGAAGAATCAGTCCTGCGTGCTTGTTGACTTTGCAGCTTTGGGTATAAATCTTTTTTCAGGAATTGGAAGCTTTAGAAAAAAAAGATAAAAGAAAAAAGTAAAAAAGAAAATGCAAGACCAGTAAAACACACACACACACACACACACACACACACACACACACACACACACACACACACACACACACACACACACACACACACACACACACACACACACACACACACACACACACACACACACACACACGCACACACACACACCGGTGACCTCAACAGATTTCCCGAAGGCGAGGCAGGGGGCAGCGGTCAGGCTTCCTCTTCTTGCCTCGCCAAACAAACTCCCTTCAGTATGAATGGGCATAAGCTGACGCCCCTGTCCTTGTCTCTCCGTGACCTCACCCTTGTTTTCGCCTTCCTCCTTGCAGCTTAGGTAGAGTCAGCTGAATAGTAATACACGTAATACTTTTTTTCTGTGTTCTTCGTGTTCTTTTTTCCATTAGCTAAGCCTTGTCTTTTCTTCTCTGTTGTTTTCTTCATCCTTTTGACTTCTTACTTGTCTTATCCCTTTCTTCCTCTGCTCTTTTCACTTCTACTCATTTTTTATATTTCTCTGTTTGTTAACTTTAAATTCCTCTCACCGCTCCTCCTCTTCCTTTTCCCTATTTCTCTTACTTTTATTTCCCACTCTCATTCGTACTTCATCCCATCATCCCTTTCCTTCTTAAGTTTTCTCTCATGCATCTCTTCCCCCCTTCATTTCTTTTCCCTTCCTTATAACCTTCGACCTTCTTTCCCACTCACTCATACCACGTCCCATCATTTCCTTCCAAATTTCCACTCACAACCGATGCTATTTTCTACCAGGGTTCTACATTGTCTTCCCCTCCACTCGTTCCATTGCACACGCACTGATGGTCTTCCACGTCCTTTTTACCTTGACTGGTTCCTAAACTTTACCTCGGCAAGTTTTACAGAAATGTTAAAAGCTTGCCCTGAAACTGTGTGTGTGTGTGTGTGTGTGTGTGTGTGTGTGTGTGTGTGTGTTTCACTGTTTGATCTGCTGCAGTCTCTGACGAGACAGCCAGACGTTACCCTACGGAACGATCTCAGAGCTCATTATTTCCGATCTTCGGATAGGCCTGAGACCAGGCACACACCACACACCGGGACAACAAGGTCACAACTCCTCGATTTACATCCCGTACCTACTCACTGCTAGGTGAACAGGGGCTACACGTGAAAGGAGACACACCCAAATATCTCCACCCGGCCGGAGAATCGAACCCCGGTCCTCTGGCTTGTGAAGACAGCGCTCTAACCACTGAGCAACCGGGTGTGTGTGTGTGTGTGTGTGTGTGTATTTTTACTCTCTCTCTCTCTCTCTCTCTCTCTCTCTCTCTCTCTCTCTCTCTCTCTCTCTCTCTCTCTCTCTCTCTCTCTCTCTCTCTCTCTCTCTCTCTCTCTCTCTCTCTCTCTCTCTCTCTCTCTGTGTGTGTGTGTGTGTGTGTGTGTGTGTGTGTGTGTGTGTGTGTGTGTGTGTATGTATGAATCGGTAAACAGACAGGAAAGAAAGTGAGAGAATGTTTGCGCATTTACATAATTGAGTCTGCTTTATTTTTCAACTTTCCTCCTTTAAACATACTGCTTTTTATCACACACACTCTCTCTTCATTAAAAAAAAAACAAAAAAACACATGATATCGATACACTTTCCAGCACAAGTTAACACACACACACACACACACACACACACACACACACACACACACACACACACACACACACACACACACACACACACACACACACACACACACACACACACACACACCCTCAAGTTTCCGTTCAGTCTTTTATAGTTTTGTTGTCAGCACTTCATTTGTTTTGCCCCGGTGGAAGTTTATGACCGTCTATTTGTTTAGCCTGATGATCGCACGACTGGCCCATTGTTTCTCCTCCAGTTCCCTGACAGGAGGTGAGTCACTGGAAGTCTGGCTCTGTGTCGTTAATTTTACAACCTCCACCTAACATTAACCTGTGCTACTGAAGTATAAACTGTGAGGGAGGATGTCTTATTGAGTTACCTGAGGGAGAAAGGATTGGATGATTGGTGTGTAGCCTTGGAGAGTGACGGGGTTATGAGAGAGAGAGAGAGAGAGAGAGAGAGAGAGAGAGAGAGTTTTGCATTCTCTCAGCCCAGATCATTATGTCCCATCACACACGTCTTGAGTTCGTCCTACTTGCTTTCCCTCCCCTCTCTCTCTCTCTCTCTCTCTCTCTCTCTCTCTCTCTCTCTCTCTATCTATCTATCTATCTATCTATCTATCTATCTATCAGATAATCTATCTTTCTATCTATCTATCTATCTATCTCTGCTTTTTATCGTAGTAGTAGTAGTAGTAGTAGTAGTAGTAGTAGTAGTAGTAGATGATAATATTCATTATTATTATTATTAGTAGTAGTTGTTGTAGTAGCGTTCCATTTTTTTTTTTTTTTTCTCTCGCTTTCTTTCTCTATTTCTCCTCCTTTTTTCCTCTTCCTCCTCCTCTTTATGAGTAGCCTCAAAAGTGAGCCATTGCCTTCATCTTCCTCCTCATCCTCCTTCTTATGAGTAGCCTTAAAAGTGTGCCATTGCCTTCATCTTCCTCCTCATCCTCGTTATCCTCTTCTTTCTTAAGAGTAGCCTTAAAAGTGTGCCAATGACTTTATCTTTTACGCCTTCAAACTTCTTTGAACGGCTTCCCATGCCCCTGTGTCTGCCAGGCGTGCGTCTGATGCGCGTGTGGCGGGAAGGGGAAGCAAAAGAGAGCAACGTCATATTAGGGTCCTAGGAACATCAATTTGTGTTGTTGATTATATATTTAGATAGTAAGTTTAAGAGGAACTAGATGACTAAAGGATAGAAAGAGAGATATAGCTAAGATTAAATAGTTTGTTAAGAAAAAACCTGCGTATACCTGAAAAAAAAAGATAGTTTGAAAGAAGTACTACTATTACACTTACATGCCACAGTTCTAGATATTCATTTTTTGCTTTCTTTGATTCCATTCTTTGCTTTTATATTCTCTTCTTTTCCTTTTTCCTTATGCATATATGTATGTACGTATGTATATCTTCTCCTTTTGCCTCTTTTTTTTTTCCTTACGTTTCTCCTGTTTCTTTCTAATCGCAACATATGACTCTCTCTCTCTCTCTCTCTCTCTCTCTCTCTCTCTCTCTCTCTCTCTCTCTCTCTCTCTCTCTCTCTCTCTCTCTCTCTCTCTCTCTCTCTCTCTCTCTCTCTCTCTCTCTCAACACGTCTCCATGCAATACCTTCATGTCTTCTATTTAGTATTTTACCCCTCCGCTTCTTCCCGCTCTCCTTCACACCCCCCCTTAACGTCTTCCTCTGCCTCCCGTACTTGGGCGTGTAGGGTTCCTCCATGCTCTGAATGCTTGGCGCCAACACCTCGTAGCGCCTCACTGAAGGTCTTGATGGGGAATAT
>NC_059300.1:3577955-3587955 GCF_017591435.1 Portunus trituberculatus | reverse complement strand
GTTATCTGTTCCCTAACACATGAATTCCAGCTCTTTATTCTTAGCCAGTGAGATCCAGTCCTTTAACCAATACATTCCTATTCTCTGTTCAATGCGATCCGATCCTCTAACAGTCTAAACCATGAAACCTGACGTTTTTATAGCCCATAGAGCATACTTGATTATTCATTTTTATTACTTTTCTCAATCTGGTCCCCAAACTCATAAAATCCAACCTCTAATCCAAACTTCCAATCCTCTCCATTATCCGTCTCAGATCGTCATCCCCACCCCGGTCTCACTACCTGAACTTCCTCGTCACTCACTAACTTCACCAGCAGGATTAGCCGCGAGAAACGACCGTCACTTGTCACCTGGCCGCCAATCGCTGACACAAACATGATTCCCGTGTGTTGGTGGACCAGTTTTTGTCGGGGAAGATTGTGGCGGGGTTTTACGAGCACCGTCTACCAGCATATATTACTCCGCCGTACGGGGACAATGCAGAGATGGACGCCTTCTTTCCTCTTCCTACTCCTCCTCCTCCTCCTCTTCCTTCTTCATCTTATCTATCGTCTGGGTGTTGTTTTGTTTAGTATGCAACTCGTCTTGAGTTTTGTATATGTATGTATAGAGGGACAGGAGTGTGTGATTTGGCAGGTATAGGTGTGCGTGTGTGTGTGTGGGGGGGGTGTAAGTTTTAAATTTATTCATATATTATTATCTTTTTATGGATTCTTTCGGGGCAAAACTAAATATTCACTATATTTTTACTTTCATATTTTCATATGCACTGCACCTATATTTTCTTTTATGAACTACTACTACTACTACTACTACTACTACTACTGATACTACTACTGATACTACTACTACTACTACTACTACTACTACTACTACTACTACTACTACTACCACTACTGCTACTGCTGCTGCTGCTGCTGTCATTCAAATACATGAGAACCGCTACGCTCTATTTGTGTAGTGTGTGTGTGTGTGTGTGTGTGTGTGTTTCACTGTTTGATCTGCTGCAGTCTCTGACGAGACAGCCAGACGTTACCCTACGGAACGAGCTCAGAGCTCATTGTTTCCGATCTTCGGATAGGCCTGAGACCAGGCACACACCACACACCGGGACAACAAGGTCACAACTCCTCGATTTACATCCCGTACCTACTCACTGCTAAGTGAACAGAGGCTACACGTGATAGGAGACACACCCAAATATCTCCACCCGGTCGGGGAATCGAACCCCGGTCCTCTGGCTTGTGAAGCCAGCGCTCTAACCACTGAGCTACCGGGTGTGTGTGTGTGTGTGTGTGTGTGTGTGTGTGTGTGTGTGTGTGTGTGTGTGTGTGTGCCTGCGTGCGTGTGCGTGTGACAGTCGGATGTTTTTGGTGACGGCCAGGTGAGGGCGGGTCAGGGGCGGCCGCTAATGCCTTGACAAACTACCGTCAATTTAACTTTATTACTCCCTTACCTCTCCTCCCCCGCCACCTGCACCCCTAGAAAACACCCCTCTCCTCCCCTTCAACACTCTCCTCCTCCTCCTCCTCCTCCTCCTCCTCCTCCTCCTCCTCCTCCTCCTCCTCCTCCTCCTCCTCAGGCGTAAATCTTTCTCCTCCACTTTGCCTCGTCACCTTGCCGTACCTGAGCCTCGTACAAAACACAGGTATTGCTCGTATTTTCCCGCTGAGTGAGGGAAGGACAAGGGAGAGGCGTCAGGGAGAGTGTAAGAGAGAGTGGTTGCTGCGGTGCGTCCTTGAAGTGAGAGGGAGAGAGAGGCAGAGAGAGAGGGCGCGGCGCTGCTGACACACTCCACTCTCACTCCGCTCACTCCACTGTTGTGAAAGACGTTAAGATAAAAAGAAATAATAAAAAAAATATATTATATAAAAGATGCGAATATTAGTCAGCGTAAAAAGAAAATATAATAGTTGATCCTTATAATGTGGAAGTGTTTTTCTTGTCTTGTCTTGCGTGTGTGTGTGTGTGTGTGTGTGTGTGTGTGTGTGTGTGTGTGTGTGTGTGTGTGTGTGCGCGTGCGTGCGCCAGTCGAGGTTATGCAGGAGCGATGACATCTGATCTGATAGCGAGGGTGTATTCAATCCTCCTGCTTCTTCGTTCTATTCAGGCATATTTTTTCTGATTCAGCTTTATTTCTCTCTCTCTCTCTCTCTCTCTCTCTCTCTCTCTCTCTCTCTCTCTCTCTCTCTCAGCCCCCTTTTTCCCCCACCTTTACCTTTTTCCTGATTGTTTTTGTTCTGGTCGTGTGTTTTTTCTCAGCCATCCCTCCCATTTTCTCTTTCCCTTGTCCTTTGAACCCTCCCTCCCTCTCTTCTCCCCCGCCAAGCCACCTGCAGTCCCCTGAGGTGTGGGTGCCTGGGGCGGCTCCCACGACTCCTGCTAGCCACATCACCACCCCTCCACCCATCACATCCACACCACCCTCCACCCTGCACAAGGTTTCATTTATCCTCACATCTCCCATTAAGCTGCCTGACAAGAGCAAGCAGTGAGTGGAGCGTGGCAGGGAGAGAGTGAGAGGGAGGGAGAGGGAGAGAGGGAGAGTGATGCAGCAGGATAGTGGAAGGGAATGGAGGGAGGAGAGGTGAGGGAGAGGTGGGTGGAGTGTTGTGTAGTTAGGGATTGTTTGTGGTAAGGAAGGAGGGTGTAAGGAAAGGGAAGGGAAGGAAGGGAGGGAGGGAGAGAGAGAGAGGGTGGGGGATAAAGGGGAGGGAGAGAGAGAGAGGGTGGGGATAAAGGGAAGGCAGGAGGGGCGTGGGAGAGGGGAAAAAAAATAATAATCCTTGCATTGAGTGAGTCAGTGTTGTCTATCGCCTTGTCCTGTCTTGTCTCGCCACACACACACACACACACACACACACACACACACACACACACACACACACACACACACACACACACACACACACACACACACACACACACATGCGTTTGAAATATCCTCTGTAACAAGAAAGATTTGAAAGAGTATTGGAAGAGAGAGAGAGAGAGAGAGAGAGAGAGAGAGAGAGAGAGAGAGAGAGAGAGAGAGAGAGACAAAGATAGTATCGGGATGTTCCAAGCAATAGGTAAGGGATTTAAATGGAATAGTTTGGACGCCTCTGTTGATGAAGGATGATAGAAGAAGAAGGCGGCGTGAATATTAAACAAAGGCAACAAAGACGCCTGCAGCATGGTGGGAAGAAATGGAGAAATGGACCTTGCTAAAACAGACCCATGGAAGCTTGGATTGGTGGTCATGGGGTAGAGCTCAGAGGAAGGAGAGTCAGAATGGAGTGAGTTTGAGGAATGAGTTTGGAGGGAATGAACTTGAGGATAGAAGCAGGATAGTGTAAAGTAAAGACATAATGTGGTAATGAAAACTGGCCAAGACTAAATAAGTTAAAAGAAGGGAAGAGAGAGAGAGAGAGAGAGAGAGAGAGAGAGAGAGAGAGAGAGAGAGAGAGAGAGAGAGAGAGAGGGGGACAAAATGACATTTTTATAAAGATTCTTCGTCTTTTACAACTACTATTTTTACTACTATTGGACTTTTACTACTACTACTACTACTACTACTACTACTACTACTACTACTACTACTACTACTACTACTACTACTACCTTCCCTAGATCGAACACACACACACACACACACACACACACACACACACACACACACACACACAGAGAGAGAGAGAGAGAGAGAGAGAGAGAGAGAGAGAGAGAGAGAGAGAGAGAGAGAGACACATTACCATACACTGCATACTCCTTTACACACACACACACACACACACACACACACACACACACACACACACACACACACACACACACACACACACACACACACACACACACACACACACACACACACGCACAGGAACAGAGAATGAATAGTAAGAAAAAAGAAGAGCAAGAAGAGAAGGAGGAGAAATTAAACTAGCGGGGATGCAACACTATTCCTTGGGCAGAGTTAACCCAACCGGTCAAGCGTGAAAACAGAACAGCACCCCCCAAAAACAGAGGAAAATGAAAAGGTGTACCATTGCAGATTTATCAAGCATGAGTTGTACGTACACTAGAGACCAACACGGAAACCAGACACGGAGGAGGCCACTTGCTTGCTTCCTTGTACTGTGCGAGGGCTGTAGGAGGTGCTGGAGGAATGAAGAAAGGGCGGTATGTGGGGACGGAATGTGTGTATGTGTGTGTGTGTGTGTGTGTGTGTGTGTGTGTGTGTGGAGGTGGGTGGGTGAGTGACTCGTTGTTCGGCTGGCTTGGTGAGTACAGATTTTGCTTACCTGTGCTTACCTGAGTGAAGGGAATGTGTGTGTGTGTGTGTGTGTGTGTGTGTGTGTGTGTGTGTGTGAGAGAGAGAGAGAGAGAGAGAGAGAGAGAGAGAGAGAAGGAGAATGAGACGGGGGTGAGGGTGTTTAGAGTTTCCTTCACGTGTTCCTTTGTTTCTTTCCTTCGTGTTTCGTATACTTCCACTTGCAATCTTTTTTTCTCTTGTTTTTTACTTTTTTCCTACAGAATTTCACATCCACACATTTTATCTCCCACTTTGTTCCTTCTGTAAACATTTTCCTCCCTTTTGTGTTTTCTTTGTTTCATTTCATTCGGCTCAAAGTTTTCTTCTATATGTATTTTGTTTTGCTTCAGCATATTCTCACCTCCACAATTTTTCTCTTACCATCCTATCATTTCCTTTGTATAGATTTTTTTTTTTTCTTGGTATCTCATATTATCCCTTAAATTTTTTACTTTTTTCAGATTTCTTGAATTTCCACTTATTTTTTTTTTTTTTTTTTTTTACAGGGCATTCTCACACCCACCATATTTTTTTCTGCCTCAAACCATTTTTTTGTATACCATTCCCCTCATTTGCCTTACCATCTTTGCTATGTTCCCTTTGATCTTATCCTGTTTCGTTTCATTTAATTTTTTTCTTTCTCTCTCTTACAACGCATTCTCACATCCACTATTTTTTTTTCCCGCCATTCTCCCAGCCTCCAATTTTTTCTTCTCTCCCACTCCCACTGTGACTTCCTTCTCGTTTGTTCCCGTTTCCTGCGTCTGACGTAATCCTGTCGCCTTGAAGAACAGTTCACATCCATGCTTTTGTTGTTCCCGTCACCGCCGCTCCGCACGTGAGCCCCCGCCACCACCACGCATTTAAAACGGTGACGACAGGGACGTTTAATGGCCAGACCAGTTATTGGGTGGGTGGGTGAGTCGGTGTGTGTGTTTTGGTGTACGCATTTGTATTTGTGTGTCTGTTATTTTTGCGAAAGGAGTATGATTAGAGTACTGAGAGAGAGAGAGAGAGAGAGAGAGAGAGAGAGAGAGAGAGAGTCAATCAGTCAGTCAGTCAGTCAGTCAGTCAGTCAAACAACAGGCGGACAGAAACAGAGATGGAAAGACAGAAATAGGGACTGATTGATTTACTGAAAGGCAAAAGACAGGCAGACACAAACAGAAAAAAAAAACCCAACAAATAAGGAGAGAGAGAAAAAAAAAGCAAACTATAGGGGAATGAAAAAGAGTAGGAGTTGGGGGATGAGGAGAAGGAGTAGGAGAAGTAGGAGCACGAGAAGTAACAAGTGGAGTCGCTCGTCCCAGTAATGGTCCCCTAATCGCAGTGAGGTAATGGAGTAACATATGGTAATCAGGTAATTGCCATAACTGTTAGCTGTGTTAGGCTTCGTGAGGCGCACGGACCAGGAGACGAGGAGACGAGAGGGAGGCGTGGAGGAAGGTGGAAGAATGGGAGATGGAGTAGGTATTGATAAAGGATGGAGAGAAGCAGATGAGGGAGATTTGGAATAGGAATATATGAATGAGAAATAAGAATGAAGGGAGAGAGGAGGGATTTGGAGTAGGAGTCAGTGTCGGAGAAAGAAGAAGGGAAGAGGAAGAGGTGGATGAGGGGGCGGAAAATTAGACGGAGGAATGGGTGGAGGAGGAAGAACAAGAGAGGGAGGAGCAGTCTTTGAAGGAGGAATATGAACAAATAAGGAACATTCGCAGATTTACTATAGCAAAAAATGGATAAATAAATAAGTAAAAAATGGAAGTCATGCGTGCCTGGAAACTATTAATCATATCATAGTTATAGGATTTTATATATGAATTCAATTTGTTGTACCCAAATCAAGCATTTTGATTTTGGTCTTATGTAGCACACTCATGTTTTTCTCGCCCCTCCAACTGCTTACTCTGTATAAGGGCCTTATCCGCCCCTGTATGGAGTACTCTTCGCATGTTTGGGGGGGTTCCAGTCACACAGCTTTGCTTGATAGGGTGGAATCGAAAGCTCTTCGTCTCATCAACTCCCCTCCTCTGACTAACTGTCTTCAGTTTCTTTCTCACCGCCGAAATGTTGCATCCCTTTCTATATTTTATCGCTATTTTCATGGTAACTGTTCTACTGATCTTGCTAACTGCATGCCTCCCCTCCTCCTGCGGCCATGCTGCACAAGGCTTTCTTCTTCCTGTCATCCCTATTCTGTCCAACTCTCTAATGCAAGAGTTAACCAGTACGCTCAATCATTCATCCCTTTCACTGGTAAACTCTGGAACTCCCTCCCTGTATCTGTATTTCCGAATTCCTTCAACTTGTCTTCTTTTAAGAGGGAGGTATCGAGGCATTTGCTCCAATAATTCTGGCTGACGGTTTTGGCACTTTTTGTACTCTTTGGAGAGCCAGCGCTCAAGTGGGCTTTTTTCTAACTTTCTTTTTTTGCCCTTGGCTGGCCCTCTTCCCTACGTAAAAAAATTTTTTTAGATAAAAAAATGTTAAAGCTGAAAACACAACAATCTATTATAACTCATTTCAAGGTTATCTGGAGTTCTTAACCCCTTCAATACCACGACGCGTTTCCATATTCATTCTGCTTACTATTTGGTGATTTTGTGCAGCTTCAAAAACTTATGCGGGGAATTGAAATAGTGAAGGGTGTGGCCATTAATCGTCTGACGTCCATAGATCCTTCCTAATGTCAATCAGATGTTCTAATCATATACAGATCTTAAGGTAAAAATGTGTCCCATTATTGAAGGGGTTAAAATCAATTATATACATTTCACCCCTTTTGGTTCAAGCACTCTTTAGATGAAACGAAGTGCACATTTTATTATGATTCATACAAAGATCGCCATAATTATCTTGGTCATTAATTTTAGTTTTACAATGGTGCTCTTCATCCTGTTTAGGTCATTATACATAGTTACCAAGGTGTGTAGTCATGCATAATAGTCATTCTAAGGCTTTCTTCATTATTTTGGTTATTCACTCATTAGCTATGCGAATGACAGTACTTTTCACCAGTACTACTTCATAATTACCAAGACTTATAGTTCTCCATTAGCTGAGGTTGTCTTCATTACCTTACTTATTACTTTATTAAATCTCGGTAATAGTATCAAAGCTGCTACATACAATTACCAAAGTTCTCATTTCGTTATCATGCAGTGTTTAAGTTGTCCTCATTACCGAAGCTACCATTAACTGAACTAATGGTAATTGCTGCTCATTTTAATAGTTATATAATTACCACAGTTTCCATTCTCTGTCATGCCATACTAATGATTTCTTAATCACTACAGTAGGAAACAATTAACACTACAAGAGATAATGAATAAAATCTTTGTTAACATCTCAAAAAAAGGGTGATTAAAAAGAATAGAGTTTGCAATTTCTACCCGGTTTAAATATTAGAGTTGGCAACATAGAACAAGTAATGATGTATTAGAGTGATTACTGATTAGGCAAAAATGTGTCAAATAGCAGTCAAAAGGTTAAGTACCCAAGTTATTATATTCACAATACTAATGACAACAATTTTCAGTAATTACATAATACCCAACTATTATAACCTTACGAAACTTGCCTTCTTTACCTGAGTTATCATTGTCCTAGCTATAGTAATGGCCGCCCTTCTCATCTCACTCACTGGGGCGGGCGGGTGTCCCAGGGGCGGCGCCGCTAATGAGGTGACGTAAGCCTGCACCGCCACAGCCTACGCACTCACATTTCCAGGGAGATATTTCTTAATTAACTTTTGGCTTCGTCCCCGCCGCCATCGATACCTCATTTGTTCTTGCCTACTTTGTTGTCTGTAGTTTGTTATTGTCTTTCCCTTCTATCTGTCTCATTTTCTTTTCTGTCATTTCTTATCGTTTTTCTTTGTTTTTCTCTTCTTTTCTGTTTCTATTCGTTTTTATTTTCCACATTGTTTCTTATTCTTTTTATTTTCTTTTTCACACTTCTTATTTGTCTTTATTTTTCTCATTCGTTTCTTCTTGTGTTCAGTACGTATTGTCTTTCTCCTCTTCCATCTTTATTTTTCCTTTTATTCGCATTTCATCCTTCTTTCTCTTTCTTTTCATTATTCTTTTTTCACTACTTATTTATTTTTCATCGTCATTTTATTGTTTCTCCTTATTTTTCTTTTCTATTACACGCATATTATCAATTTTCTCCTTTCTTTTCCTATTGCACGCTTCCCTTCTCCTCTTTCTTCATTTTTTGTTCAGTAATTTGTAAGCTTCCTCCTCCTCCTCCTCCTCCTCCCTCCTTTACCTTTCTGCTTCATTACCGTCAAGGTGGATTTGCTTAATTAATGGCGCACTAAAAGGTAGAGCGAGGCAATTTAACATTTTCCAGTATTTGCTTTCGCTGCATATATTAAAATTCATGGAAGGAACGCTGCTGGCTCATGATGGCGTGCAGGGAGGTATTGTGCTGGCTTATGTGCGTGAGTCAGGGTGAGGTGAGTGTGTGTGAGTCAGTCAGGGCTTAAATGAGTCAGTGAGGGTTATGTAGTTGAAGGGGTGGTGGTGGTGGTGTGTTTGTGTGTGTGTGTGTGTGTGTGTGTGTGTGTGTGTGTGTGTGTGTGTGTGTGTGTGTGTGTGTGTGTGTGTGTGTGTGTGTGTGTGTGTTAGTCATGCACTGTAATGTTTTGTTTATCTATTTGTTTATTCATTAGGGTATATTGTTCATTCTTTTCTTTTTTTTATCTTTTACATCCTTCTTTTTTAACTATTTTTTTGGGGAAGTATCAGTTGTATTTTTTCTTTCCATTTCTCTTGTTTAGCTTCTTTTTTCACGTGATATAAGAAAATAGATGTGATTCATTATTTTCCTCAGTCGTTCACCTTTAGCCTTATGGATGAAAATTCCCGAGTCTCAAGGAGAATAAATAAAAGAGCGTCATGATTCCTAAACTCTCAAAACCAGTCTCTATTTCTGTAATTTGTTAATATATTGTGTCCATGTTTGAAAAAAAAAGTAAGTCCAGGAGAATATTAGAGAAAGTGTCATGGTTCCCCAAACTCTTAAGAACAGGTGTACATGACTTCATATTTCTGAAAATTCCTTAATATGTTGTGTTATGCATGAAATTTTTCGAGTCTCAAGGAAAATACGTAAGAGTAATGCTTTCCTAAATTCTGAAGAACAGGCGTACATGACTTGATAATTCTGGAAAGTCACTTATCTGATGCACTGTTCATGTTCCCTTCCTTCGGGTGAGTGTTCAGGTGAAAAGTCGTTTATCTGATACGTTATTCATCCTTTCCGTCTTGCAAGTCTTAGGAAGAATATATAAGAGAGTGTAATGGTTTCCTAAACTCTTAAGAACAGCTATTCATGACGTAATATTTCTGGAAGGTCTCTTATCTGATGCTTTCTTCGCGATCCTTTCCCTTCATGTGGGTCTCAGGGGAATGTATAATAGAGTAGGATCGAGTATTGGTTCTTGAACCCATCAAGAACATCACTTGATATTTCCAGAAAAGTGGTTCATTTGTTATGTTGTGCATTAAAAGTGTTTGACTCTTCAGGAAAAATGTGTAAGAGAATGTTATCATTCCTAAAACTCTTAAGAACTGCTATGTACGACTCAATATTTCCGAAAGGTTGCTTATCTGATCTGTTCTTCACGATCTTTTCCTTCATATGAATCTTCAGAGGAATGCATAAGAGCGCCATGGTTCCCAAAGCTATAGAATT
>NC_059300.1:3537955-3575455 GCF_017591435.1 Portunus trituberculatus | reverse complement strand
ATCCGGGAAAGAATAGAAATGTAGAAAGAAGAGAAAAGAGGACAAGAAAAAGGAAGAAGAAAGATGAAGAAAAGAGGAGGGTAGTGAAATAGTAAAAACAGAGTTGTTAAACGAACGAGAGAGAGAGAGAGAGAGAGAGAGAGAGAGAGAGAGAGAGAGAGAGAGAGAGAGAGAGAGAGACAGAGACAGAGAAAATGGACGGGAAGACAAGGACAGGAAGATGGAGACATTAGATAAGGATTGTGAAGTAGACAAGGAGGAGTTGAAGGATGAGGAGTAAGAGGAGATTGGCCAGCAGACTGCAGTGTATATGATTGAATGAGACAAATAGTAAGAACACCTGGAGGAAAAAAAAAACATGAATGAGTCTTCATTTATCATCAATGTACGTTCGTGTGTCTCCCTAAGGACTCTTTTGGTGTTGTAGTGAGGATCGTTCTACTGGATGTACTGTTGATGTAGATGCAGAGCTGTAGTCTTTGTTTTGTCAGTATCTTAACGCCTTTCAGTACCGTGACGCATTTTTACCTTGAGATTTGTGTAAAGTTTGACGATTTTATTGACATTAGGAAGGGTTCTATGAGGATCAGGAAATTAATGGCTAGAGTCTTCACTATTTCAATCCCAACATAAGTTTCTGAAGCTGTTTAAAATCACTGTATAGTAAGTAGAATGAATATGGAAACGCGTCAATGTAATGAAGAGTTTAAGTTACGATATAGTTCAACAATTTACAACACTAAATGAAATGTGTGTTATCTCTGTTACACCCAGAGAACCAAGAAGAAATCCCTCATATATATATATATTTTTTTTTCTACTTCTAACTTCTTTCTTTATTTTTTGTACATTCTTGTTACATTCTTCTTACTTGTACATGTTTGATATTTTCTTTCTACTTCTTACTTCCTTCATTTCTTCATTCTTGTTACATTCTTTCTTCTTACTCATATGTTTCCTTTCTTCTTGGTTCTACAAGAAATAAACTGATATGAAGAACAGGTTTTACAATTTCTAGCCAGTGGAGGCTTTTGGTGTGGCTATAAAACTAGAAATAAATAAACATGTCTGAGTAGTTATTGATCAAGGAAAGATGTGCCATGGAGCAGTGAGAGGGTTAAGGATTTCTCTTGTTTTGCTCGTTGTTTTAGTGTATTTTTTTTTTTCGTTCATGTTTTATTTAGTATTTTTACGTTGTTCAGGTTGTTGTTCCTGAGTCGTGAAGAGTTGTAAGCTATCATATCACTTCTTTTGTGTAGTTAATGGAGTTTTCTTTACATTTTTTTTATTTACTTATTTTGTATCTATTTACTTATTTACTTATTGTCATTATTATTATCATTATTATTTTTTGTATAAGAGGGGCACTGGTCTACGGCTACAAAACCTTAAGGAAATACAATGATGTAAGGAAAAACTACCAAAAGAAAGGGTCCATTGAGAAAAACAAAAATATTACCTTCTCAGAAAAAGTGCCCAAACAAACAGTCCATTAACGACTTCGAGGTCTGTCGCTATTTGGTCTCCATTTGTATAATCGTTTTCTGTACGTTTAAATCTTCTCTCACTCTTGCTTCACGTTCCACACCAACCTAACTGCGATTCCCTCGGTAATGTTTCTTCGTATCTATAAATCTCTCTTTCTTACTCCATCACATGTCATTTCCACCTCCATCCTGTTTCCTTGGTGATGTTCCTTGGGGTCCTCTTTCTTTTGCTTCATCTCATCTCATATTCACCACTTCCCAGTTCCATAAGTTATGTGGGACGTATCCTCTCTTCCCTGCACTCTAAAACAATGAAATTTTGCCTCGCTCTATTTCTTATCCTCCTTACAACTACAAGAATATCAAGGAGAGTGTTTGTAAGGTATGACGAGTAACAAAGTGAACTCCACAACTCTATTTTATCCTCTTACTTCCACTTTTTAATCACTAGTTCAAGAGGATCAAAGCGTATTAGGAAACTCAAAACACTTGTCTTTATCACTTGGCCAACGCGATAAGGATTTTTTTTTCTCTCTTCAACTTTTTTTAGGGAAGCAAGAATGAGGAAGATGCTTTTTTTTCATTTTCTGTATGTAGTTTTCGAAGCTTTTAAGTAGTCTCTTTAAGGCGACGGGTTTAATTATGGTGATGAGGGGAAGTAATAGTCTCCGGATCTTTTTTCAGAGACTGGAGAAGCTCACGACGAAAAGTATGAGGCTTTACATCACTATTGTGCATTAAGATAAGAGGGAAAAAAATGTCCCGTTGCTCTACCTTTTGTTTTGTTTACATGAGATCAAAGACACAATGGAGAAAACAGAGAGAGAGAGAGAGAGAGAGAGAGAGAGAGAGAGAGAGAGAGAGAGAGAGAGAGAGAGAGAGAGAGAAACTTGCATCCAGGACATTGACTTGTAATTATACTCTCAAAAAAGTAAATAAATGAGATCTGGTCACAGTGGTGGTCTTGGTAACAGTGGTGATGAGAGGTGCAGCCCAAGTGAGAGTACTGCTGCCCTCACCTCCTCCTCCTCCTCCTCCTCCTCCTCCTCCTCCTCCTCCTCCTCCTCCTCCTCCTCTATCTATTTTTACCTTCATCTCTTTCCTTCCTTTTTTACTGCCTTTACTCCATTTTCTTTCTGAACCTTATCTTCTCCCATCCTTTTATTATTCACCGAGGCCCTATTCTGTCATTCTTCCTTCCTTTTCTTAACCCATCCTGCCATTAATTCCCTTTTTTTTCTCCTTTTCTTTTCTCTTCCTTTCCTCCATCCTTTCATCAACTCCCATTTTTACCCCTCCTTCCCTTCCCATCCTTCTAATATACCCTTCCTCTCTTTCTCCTTTCTTGACTTCTTTCAAAGACAAATAGACAGAAAAAGACACACAAAGACACAAATACAGAGAGACATACAGACGAACAGACAGACTGACAGAGATACAGAGACAGGCGAACAAGCAGATACAGGGAGTGAGGGAAAAAAGACATGGATAAAGTGACAGACAGACGAACAAACACATATAGAAACAGACAAATAAACAGATAAACACAGACAGATGGAGAGACAGCACAGTGAGGGATAGAAAGGGGAAATGCAGCTGACGGAGTGTAAGTATGTGTGTGAAGAGGAGAGAGGGAGGGAGAGGGGAGGTGATGCATTGGATGTGTGTAGTGGTGAGGTGGGGGTGAGGAAGGGGAGAGTGGGGGAGAGGGAAGGGAGGTGATGCAGTGCCGCGGGGGTGGAATTATAACAATTTGGTGTCATTTTTGGCTCGTGCGCCGCGTGTAAGTGACTCATTTGGAGACATGAACGCTTCTTTACCTCGAATCTCCCGTCGTGCTGAGGATTGCCAGGGAGACAGATTGCTGCAGGTGGAAAGGCTGGCGCTCGTAATGTCCTCTATCAGCTACACACACACACACACACACACACACACACACACACACAGAGAGAGAGAGAGAGAGTTCAGTAGCACCATTACGAACACCACACATTCTCCGATTACCCATATTCCTCATTAATATCCCGAAGAACTCCACTTACCTATCCATTCTCTCTCTCTCTCTCTCTCTCTCTCTCTCTCTCTCTCTCTCTCTCTCTCTCTCTCTCTCTCTCTCTCTCTCCTTACCTCTCCTCCTCTTCCTCTCCCTTGCTTCTCCTCATCTGACATGATTTAGGTAATTTCCCTGACTCATATCTTCATTACGTGAATTACCTTGCGATGCTTTATTTTACTTACGGGAATAGTAGGAGGGTGGTGGGTGGGTGGGGAGGAGCCTTCGTTTGTATTATCCCATTTTATTGAAGGCTAACTGGTCTGCTGATTTATTTCTTGTGTTTCTTTGTGTTCCTGTTTGAGTTCAGGTGTTCCTTCGTCAGGCAGGTGTTCAGGTGTTCCGCAGTGAATCAGGTGTTTAGGTGTTCCGCAGTCAAGCAGGTGTTCAGGTGTTCCGCAGTCAGGCAGGTGTTCAGGTGTTCTGCAGTCAGGCAGGTGTTCAGGTGTTCCGCAGTCAGGCAAGTGTTCAGGTGTTCCTTCGTCAGGCAGGTGTTCAGGTGTTCCGCAGTGAATCAGGTGTTCAGGCGTTCCGCAGTCGGGCAGGTGTTCAGGTGTTCCGCAGTCAAGCAGGTGTTCAGGTGTTCCTTCGTCAGGCAGGTGTTCAGGTGTTCCGCAGTCAAGCAGGTGTTCAGGTGTTCCGCAGTCAGGCAGGTGTTCAGGTGTTCCGCAGTCAGGCAGGTGTTCAGGTGTTCCGCAGTCAGGCAGGTGTTCAGGTGTTCCGCAGTCAAGCAGGTGTTCAGGTGTTCCGCAGTCAGGCAGGTGTTCAGGTGTTTAGGTGTTCCGCAGTCAAGCAGGTGTTCAGGTGTTCCGCAGTCAGGCAGGTGTTCAGGTGTTCTGCAGTCAGGCAGGTGTTCAGGTGTTCCGCAGTCAGGCAAGTGTTCAGGTGTTCCGCAGTCAAGCAGTTAATTGTTCAGGTCTCCTCCGTCATAAAGTTAATTGTGCAGGTGTTCCGCAGTCAGCCAGTTAGTTGTTCAGGTGTTCCTCCGTCATACAGTTAGTTGTTCAGGTGTTCCTCCGTCAGACAGTTGTTCTTTGGTCGGGTTCTTTCTTTAGATGCCTCGGCGTGCTCCCTCACTTTGGCTCCCTGGCGTGTTAACAAGCCTTCAATTAGCGTCCCTAAAACACGATTTGTTACTTATGTGGAGCGAGTTTGTGTGGGATTACATTTGCTTTAATTGTGATTTATTCTTGCGTGTTTGTCTTCCTGGCTCGTTTAATAGATACCTTTAGTCTGCTGGTTTTTCTTATTTATTTTTCTTAAGCCTTAATTTGGCGCTAAAGATTTTTTTTTTCTTTCTTGTTAATAAGGTTATCGTCAATAAGTGAGTCTTGTTTAAGCTTATTAATTTTTATCTCGTGTTGGTACTTTTGCATGCCTTGTTCAGTTCATTTGGAGCATATTTTCTTCTCTTTTTTTTTTTTTAATGCACATTCCTCTGAAATTTCGTGCTTTTATTTTTTATTCTAATCAGTTTTTTGCTGTTTTCGGTTTTCGATTGCAAGAACTGATTAATTTTTCTTTGTGTGTTCCGTGAAAGTTGAAAGTTGCAGCCGCTCTGTGATGTTGTGCTTGTTGGTGTGTTTGTTGTATTGTGCATGGATGGCTGGTGTTGTGTATGAAAAGCTGGTGTTCGCAGAAGTGTATGTGTGTGGTGTTGATTGCATGTTTGGTGTTGTATAAAGTGTGTGAGACTGATACTGATAGGAGTTTATGGTGTTTGTTGCAATGTGTGGTGTTGACTGGAGTGTGTGGCGCTGTGCATGAATGTGTGGTGTGGGCTGAAGTGAGCTGCAGTGAGTGGTGTTGGCTGGAGTGTGTGATATAGTGCATGAGAGGGTTGTGTTAGGCAGAGTGTGTGGTGTTGAGTGTCGGACTGTGATGGATGACTCGTCGGGTTCCACTTGGCTGCTTCCCGACAAACCGAGGAGCAAGATCTTGGAGGAATAGCGCCCCATCACCATCTATCTTCTCTCCCTCGCCGACCAATTGTCCCGGACCAGGAAGATGAAAGGGAGGATGACAAACGGAGAGCGAGCGCCTTTCTATTCATCCTCTCTTTCCTCCTGCCACTCCCTCCTCGTTATCAAGTT
This sequence comes from Portunus trituberculatus, assembly GCF_017591435.1. Taxonomy (NCBI): domain Eukaryota; kingdom Metazoa; phylum Arthropoda; class Malacostraca; order Decapoda; family Portunidae; genus Portunus; species Portunus trituberculatus. Next base: position 3,569,822 of record NC_059300.1, on the reverse strand, counting down.
AATCCTGACCTTGTGTGTATTGGAGTGGTGCGCTCTGCTGTCTCTGAATGTATTGCTTCTAAGATTCTTAAACGCTTTGTTCCCTCATCACAGATTTTACTAAGGCTATAGAGACGATTAGTCAGGTTTCCAATAGGTGTTTTCTCCTTGACAGTGTTAAGTCCTTGTTAAACGATTTCTGGAGTCATGAGAATCCACTTGATAAATTTTCTCCGATGTACAGCAATTCAGAATACTAGGAATGTTGTACAGAACATTTACAGCAGCCCATCAAAATTAAAACAAAGATCAAAAGAAAAGATTTTTACTTTTTCTGGCCGGTTTAATGATCTAAGAAGATGCAGGACAAAATAAATTAGTTCTAGTAGTTTGTGATTAAGAAAATACGGAATAAATGGCACTGAAAGAGATACAAATACTACATAACTGCCAATGCTCCTTGTTAAAAAAGATATCGAGCTAAGACGCGAAAACGTTTATTTAAAGAATGTGAATGCAGGAGGTATCGCGGCTCATGATATTTGGGAGGGTAGAGGATGTATGTTTATGAAAATCCAGAAAAGTCAACAAGATATCTGTCTTATTCGTCAATCCCATTACAAATTTTCTAAATGTTATTTCATCTAAGTATTTCTCAACGCTACACTCGTCCTTCTTTGTTCTTGCTTGGATGACCCTCTCCGTCATAGCGCCGGAGGAACTGTAGAATGAAGGGAGAATGCATGCAAAAGAACTGCAAAACTAAGGAAGGGAGAAAATATCTAGAAGTTTATTGTTTGTACAAAAAGATACATAGAAAAATAAAAAAAATGCCTATCAGTAAATCGTTTGAAGTAACAACTGTAAAGGAAAAAGTAGGAAAACAATCATAAGTAGAATCTTGACACCGGAGGACCTAATGGTAGAATGAAAAAAAAAAAAAAAACAAGTAACAAAACCAAAAGTCGTCTGTTGATACTTGTAAAGGAAAAAAAAAGTTTCCAAAACTTGACCATAGGTGCTAAAAATACGACAAGAAAAGAGAGAGAGAAATTCAAAAGTTGCGTGATGGTGCTGGAAGAAATAAAAAAAATAAAAATAAAAAAAAACCTGAAAAAAGCACATTTAGAAGTCAATCAAGCTGCTGACAAGCCTCCATCATCCCCAGATTAATGCATCACACAGCCATCATCATCACCACCACCACCAACACCTGCGGCAGACTTTCACGAGGAGACATTTCCCCAGTGAAGGTGTCGAACCGTGAAGCTTCCTGGGACGATGTAATAAGAGCCTTTCCTTTATTTCAAGACGCTCACTGATAAAAGTAATAGTAGTAGTAGTAGTAGTAGTAGTAGTAGTAGGGAGTAGAGACCTGATACTAATGAACAGACGGAAGGAAAGGAAGGGAAGAAGAGAGAAGAGCAAGCCATGAGGAAAAGGGAAACGGAAGGGAAGGAAAGAAGAGGAGGAAGAAAACGACGGAACAAGGCGGTGAACCATCATCTCTCCTCTGCCTCTCCCTCCTTCCCTCTCTCTATCTCTCTCTCACTTCCTCTCTCCTGCCTCAGGCGCGGCGTTAATTGTGGCAGAAAGGAGAGAAAATGTGCGGTGTGGCGGTGGTGGATTGTGGGCTGTACGTTTTTTTTTTTTTATTGCAGGAAGGAAGAAAACGGACCTGATGTTTCTCCTGCTTCAGAGAGAGAGAGAGAGAGAGAGAGAGAGAGAGAGAGAGAGAGAGAGAGAGAGAGAGAGAGAGAGAGAGAGAGAGAGAGAGAGAGAGAGAGAGAGAGAGAGAGAGAGAGATGGGGAGGGGGATGCATACATAATTACAGTCATTAACTACTTGCCCGATGAGTAAAGTTTTAGCTGGAAATTCTTCGCGTGGGTCGCCGCAAAAAACAAACACACGCGCACTCGATTCGGCGCTCCTTAAAAAGACCGTAATTACTTCTCGTTTATTACTCATTTTTTTCCACCCTTTTTTCTTATTATTTTTCTATTCTCCTCCTCCTCCTCCTCCTCCTCCTCCTCCTCCTCCTCCTCCTCCTCCTCCTGCAAGTCTTTAGCGAGTAGGGGAAATAAAAGAAAACCATCATGTCCCCACAACCAGCCATTGCTCTCACCGCCACCACCATCACCACTTCTACCACTACTACCACTACTACTACCACCATTGCAGCTGCGCCATCACCTCTACCGCAACGACCATCACACACGACCACCAACATTTTTATCATCCTTACTGCCACCACCGCTACCACCATCAGTGCTACCATTAGGAACACCACACACACGACCGCCTTCATTTGTAGCGTTCCTCCTGCACCACCTCCAGACACCATAACCGCTACCATACATTACCGCTACTACCATTAATGTTATTAGGGTTTTTATTATCATCTGTATTGTCACTAACACCTGTCACTTTTCTCCTGCCCTATATCCAACAACTTAATTACTATTCACTGCCCTATGTAACAGCTGCCATCACACCACACGTCTCGCCACTGTGCTGATACAAATGTTGGTCTTTGCCTTCATAACAGTAGCAGGTGACTGTCCCTTGGTCTTTTTTTTACTCCTTACTACATTTCTTCCACGTGAGATTTTTTTTTTTTATGGTTCAGTTTTGCCACTCACATACACACACACACACACACACACACACACACACACACACACAAACACACACAAAAAGAAGAAAAGACGGATATTCTATTATGTCTTCCTCTTGTTCCTTCTTGTACTCTTAAGTCTAGTAAATAGATAAATTCTTTACTGTGCCTTTTTTTACTCTATATAGATAAAAAGTACTTCACTAATATTTACTTTAATTCACCACCACCATCACCTAACCTTCCTTGATTCTCCGTGTGCTCTCTATTCCTCATCGTATCTTCCTCTGTTTTCGATATCCATTATTAAAAAAAAAGTATTCACTCTACCCTCATATTTACTTCAATTCAATACCCCCACCAACTTACTAAGCTCACAGCAGCTCCTCCAGCCGCCTCCCGCCTCTCCAGGGACACGGACGTCTAATTGAGCGCTCCTGAAAAAAATGATAAGGATAATTTTTGCATCCTCCACATGCCGGGATATTATTGACCGTGCCTGAAGGAGCTTTGGAGGGGAGCTCTGCATAATTGTGGTGTTTGCGTGTCCGTGTCCATGTGTGTGTGTGTGTGTGTGTGTGTGTGTGTGTGTGTGTGTGTGTGTGTCTATGAGATGATAATATTCACTGACCTTGAAGGAAATTCTGGTGTTGGTAAAAATTATGTTAAGATGTTGGTGTCCTTTTTGTGCGTTTGTAGAGATCGGTATACTAGTTTTTTTTTTTTTTTCTTATATTTGTCATCACTGTTCCCTTTTTCTCATTCACTCATTCTCCTCATAAATTTTTGAGTACTCTATTTTTATTTATTTCTTTTTTTTTTTTTGGGGGGGGGAGCAGTGGTTTTTATTGGGGAGTGCAGGTGCCTTCAGTGGGTCTAGTTTATTGCTTTGTTGTTGTTTTTTCGGCCTTTTGTTGTTTTCTTACATTAGAAATAGCACTCATGTCTGTACTTGGTTATTTACTCACTCACTCACTCACTCACTCACTCACTCACTCACTCACTCACTCACTGATCCACGTATCGCTCTTAACTCCATCACTATTAGACAGTTCTCCTTATAATCAATGTAAAATTTTTCAGACTCGAATTTTTTTACTATACAGTCTCTTGAATAAATATTATGTAACCTAAAAATATAAACCTAACCTTTTATTCTCTTTTTTTCCATACAAATATTAATATCATTCATTCATTCATTCATTCACTCATCTAATTTTTTGTTTATTTATTTCACTCTTCTCTAAATACAAACAGTGAACAACCATAACAGTAAAACAGTCAAACTCATAGGACGTGAAAAATAAATAAATAAAACAAAACAGAAAAAGTCTGCTGTTTATAATTTCCGTGACAAGCCGCTTAATTACGAAGTTGTAGTGGTTACAGGAGGCGGCGCTGGTGTTTGAGGCGGCGGTGGGCGTGGAGGAGCATTTAAGAAGAAAGTAGAGTCTGAGTGTATTACTTCCCCACTTGTGACTGTCACACACCGAGGGACGCACACTGCCCGCCGCTTGTCGCCTGCTTCCTTCCTTGCCTGCTTGTGTGAGGAAGGAATGCACACCCTGACGGAACACAGGAATAACACAAGAAATATGATACATAGATGGGTAAATGGATGTGTTACTCATTACCATCAGTTAGATAAATGTTTAAGTGAATGATGTACTTTATTTTAATTACTTTTTAGCAGATCATAACGGGAAAATAAAGTAGTGTGAATAATAACGAGAGATGAAATAAAGAAATGGTTATATGGATGAATATTTGATCAATAGCTAAGGGAAGTATAGATGAATTAATACAACTGCATAGATAAAAACAAATGATAATTATAGATAAAGAAATATTGAAATAGAAAAATGCTTCATGAAAAAAATAATATGAAGTTTTCCCAGTGTATGCGTGGACGAATTTTGCAGATTTGGGAGCAAAAAAAGAAAAAGAAAAGAGAAAGAAAAAAGGAAAGAAAAATTGAAGAACACACACACAGCGCAGCGACATCTGGTGGATGAAAAGAAAAAAAAGTTGCAAGACTAATGAGAAAGAAAAAATATGTAACAAGAGAGAGAGAGAGAGAGAGAGAGAGAGAGAGAGAGAGAGAGAGAGAGAGAGTTAGAACACAAACACTCCTGAAAAGTGCCTCTCGGTGACAGCTGTTTGTGAGCAATGAACTGTTTCAATACAAGTTAATTAACACATGGGATTTACGATACAGATTCTATTAATTATTACTTTCACTTCGATATTGTACTTTTATTCACACTACCATCAACACTAATGATCAATATATTTGTGTCTATCTATCCGTCTGTCTATCGAGCATCATCATCATATTCACCATCATTATTATCATTATTATCAACGCAGTGGTAGAAACACCATTTATTTATCCCAGAGAGAGAGAGAGAGAGAGAGAGAGAGAGAGAGAGAGTCTGCCTACCTCTCTGACGCAAATATTCACGGCCTAATTGCTGCTTTAATTGCAGTGCCAGCAAGGGAGGGAGGGAGTGAGGGAGAGCAGGGGGAGATGGGTAGGGGGGGGAAGCATCTGCACCTGACTCTCCACTCTTCTTATTCACTCAAATATTTATCCATTGGTTTATTTGTTCGTATTCATTCTTGTTTTAATTTTCCCCTCTGGCAATAAATTCCAAGCGCTTTCATTGTGTTAGTGTGTGTGTGTGTGTGTGTGTGTGTGTGTGTGTGTGTGTGTGTGTGTGTGTGTGTGTGTGTGTGTGTGTGTGTGTGTGTGTGTGTGCGCGCGCGCGTGCATGTGTGGTGGGAATGTTAAGTAAATATCTTTTTAACGGTACACAGGCTAATCAAATCAATGATATTACCAACGAGGAGTTTATGATTCTTCACTTCCAAGGTGTCTTGTGTTGATTTCCACACGCAATCCTGTTCTTCCACTAATTCTTCTCTTCTCCGCGCCCCAGAATCCCTTATTAAGCCATTGACTATTAGAGGAAATTCCCAACCTTCATACAGTCACCAGTTCTTATAATTATACCGGATGAATGACTACAGAAAGTTTTTTATTCTCATCACAAAACTATCTTCATAAACTTGATAAAAATCTGCTCTTGATATTTAGTTATAATTATATTGCATTAATGTTTTTTTATGTCTAATTACAAAGAAAAGAGGAGAGAGAGAGAGAGAGAGAGAGAGAGAGAGAGAGAGAGAGTGAATAAATGAAGTAAATAAAAGATCATGGTATAAGTTGTTCAAATCCTTGGTTGATATTAAGAATGAGATAACAATGAATAGAACTGATGGCACGACTCTGATGGAGTTAATGAGATACAAGATAAGGCACTACAAGGTGACGACACAGACTCGCACTACACTGTCTAAACACGCTATACTAATCTCCAAAAACAACTTCCGCTGCTTGAACAACGTGTGATACTTTTCTTTTGCTTCAACATGTGGAAATGTGTTATTGTCACCTTCATAACCACCACCACCACCACCATCCTTCTTTTCATTTCCTCGCAACACGTCGTTAACAGTTCTCTGAAGGTGACATTCTATTTATCTCTTGTCTTTTCTCCCTCAACTTACTTTTCGTTCTCCTCGCAACACGTCTCCAGTTTTCAAAGGTGACATTCTTATCTTTTGTCTTTCTCTTTCTCAACTTACTTTCTACATCTCCCACGCGTCCCATCTGTCTTCCACGAGTTCCATTTTTCGTGTTTCGCCAGCAAGAAGTCACATGCGTCGTCACTGGGCATTTGACAGCAATTAATCAGAGGCACCCGGCGTATCCAGAGTGATTTACCGCGAGGCTCTGCTGGTATTTAAGACGTCAGGCAAGTGTTAGTGTTTTTTTGGGGTGAGCCGCATCTTCAGGAGCTCTGCAGGAGGGGATGGGAGGGGAAGGTTGAGGAAGTGTACGTGGTGTTAGGTTTGTTTTGCGAGTGCCCTTAACTGTCTGCCGTTACGAGTGTTGACTGTGCGTGCCTGTTACGTGGTAGAGTTATTGTTTGGTGAGTGCACGCCCCGCCACTCTTATGTAATGGAGTACACGTGACGGTAATGAAGTACACGTGACTTTGCCGAGAAATGGTTTATCAGTTTAATTAAGAACACATCGGAACTAAAAAAAGGTAATGTTACTTAACGAAATTTCCAGTTTTACTATTAACACTTTTGGAAGTTATTTAAAAATGTGTGACTCCATTGATCTTTCAGCTAGTGTTGCTTCAGTACAAGCTGGTCAATATATATATATATATATATATATATATATATATATATATATATATATATATATATATATATATATATAGATAGATAGATAGATAGATAGATAGATAGATAGATAGATAGATAGATATAGATATATACGAGTATATTAATGGGAAAAAGACTTCTATGATCAAATATGTTTTAGTTAGCCATAAAAATACACATTTTCTCTCACACTCACATGCATGACAAAGAAAATGGTTTTGCGTGGGGAACTATCACATATGTATGAAGGTTATGGCCGACACTAAAATTTCAAATGGAGTGAAGTGCTTCTGAAAAATTGGCAATTTGGTCACATGCACCACGCGTGATACACCGCCAGTGTTGTGGCGTGCAGCAATTACAAGGCGGTGCCACAGATCGCTGAGTATCAAGTCAGTGGTCCGTGGATGAGCGTGCCGCCGCCGCACAGCGCGGGCCGGGAGCCATCGTGTTGCGGAAAGAGCTACGCCAGCGAAGATTAAAGATAATGATAACACTTAATCGTCAGGATGTTGGGGATAACGCACTGCTCGATGCTGGCGGCGCTGCAGCAGGGTGTCATTTCACGGCAACCCCACGACCCCAGCGGGCGATGACCCTCCTGGGACTGTGCTCCCATCCCGATCCAGGAAGGATGCTGAGGAAGGCCCTCAGGAGCCGCCGCCCCGTCCCAGTCAGGATCAATCTTGCATCCTCTACCACAGCAAGGCGAGATTGTTACTTTGCTGGAAATTATATTAAAAGTCTTCTTATGCAAGCTGAAATCAAAGAGAAATTTATGTCTACTGCCGGACGATAACGACTGTTAACAAGAACAACAACAACAGCAACAATAATAATAATAATAATAATAATAATAATAATAATAATAGTTTTCGTCATCATTACCATCTGCTTCATAAATTTCTTCTTTCCTTCTTTTCGTTTCTTCTTTTCCTCCTCCTCCTCCTCCTCCTCCTCCTCCTCCTCCTCCTCCTCCTGCCTGAGTCACAGTCCATCACTAAAGAAAGAGCGATGAAGGAAGCCAGCAGGACAGTGGCCCCGCGGTGCCTCGGTAGGAGCGGGGGCGCCGCGGCAGAGTAACGCCCGCCGCCCGCCGCCGCCGGCCACAGGTAATCGTCCACTTCCGATCATCGCCGCGTGACACACCGGCTGCACTCAGGCCAATTTCCCGCTCCAACTCCGCCCCCCTTCCCCTTCAGCACTGCCTGCTTCGCTGCCGCTGCCCTCAACACTGTCCTTCCTTCCCTTTTCTTTCTGTTGTTGTCCCGTTTGTTTTTGTTGTGTGTGTGTGTTTGTTTGTGTGTGTGTGTGTGTGTGTGTGTGTGTGTGTGTGTGTGTGTGTGTGTGTGTGTGTGTTTCCTTTCATGTTGGCTTTCCACCGGATTCACAAACCAGTACAGTAAGAATATAAGAAACATAAGAATAGCTCCCATCTCAAGACTGGCAAGCACACACACTTGCATACACAACAACTCACCACGAGCTGTCAGGAATAATTGGCTCCCCCAGCAGCATGCATATGAACACACAGGACTCGAAAATCATCATTACACATTTCGACAAGACAGAGTGAACGACCTTGAGTGAGCAGTGGCGGTGGGTGACTAGACGCGGCGGTGACCTCACGACGCGGGACTGTGGTGGCTGGCTGGACTCGACCTGGCCCGGCTCAAGAAAATGCAAAACTGAATCAGTGCACGCTCCAGCAGGTTTTGAGTATTCCTCATATTCTTAGCGTGGGTCAGAGAGCACAGTGCGGGGGAGGGGTAGGAAGAGAGGAAGAGAGAAAGAAAGAGACGCGAGGGAAGCCGTGTAGTGGTCGTGGCGGATGGAAGGGTGGGAGGGAATAGCTCGCTAACACTCGTCCCCCTCACCCCAAGCTGCGGTATTCTTGGCGCATTACAGAAACAGAGACTCGTATACTCACCGGCGGGGTCAGCGCTCGCCCCAGCCAACACTCCGTCGTTTGGGATTTTCTGGTGAGAGAAAAGATTCTTGGTTATGTGCACTTGTGTTGGCGCATAATGAAAGATTGAGGTTAATTCAAGTTTTTGTTCGGTCTTCATAGATGCCGACCGGGGAAGTTTATGTGTTTGTGTTGCTATTAGAGAGAGAGAGAGAGAGAGAGAGAGAGAGAGAGAGAGAGAGAGAGAGAGAGAGAGAGAGAGAGAAACATTTTTGAATATTCACTCCATATTTTCGAATAAAAGAGAATGGCGAATACATTTCTCTATAATTTGTGTGAGATCAGTGATGCGTTTTGGGGAAAATAGATTAGCGTCTGGCATACAGAAAAATAAGAATACGAGCAGAGAGAGAGAGAGAGAGAGAGAGAGAAAGGGAAAATATCGAGAGGAAAATTAGAATTATAGAATTAGTATTTATCCCAAGTATCACCAAACACTAACCAAATAAAGAAAAGTACTTACATGAGCAATAAAAACGTGATACAACCCGCCGATCATTTTAACTCCACGTCAGAGTCAAGAAACGGCCGTAAATAACAAGTGCAGCAGTATAAAGTACACTCAACACTCCGCAATCTCCATCAAGTATTCGTGTATTTCACAACCCGCCAATCCAGGAAGCGAATCACGTGCAGTATGAGTGGCACAGTTTTTCCGACACGTTGCTCGAAGCTTGTGGACTGAGAACTTGCATTTATGGAGAACAGAAAGTTGCCGATATCAGGAACTGCTTGAAAATAGATAAAAAGTAACATAAAACTAGCACTCATAGTTACAGTTTAACTAAGACAACACTTCAGAATGTAGAGTTTTCCGACACGTTGCTCGAAGGTTGTGGGCTGAGGACTTGCATTTATGGAGACCAGAAAGTTGCTGATATGAATTTAAAACCAACTTAAAAAGAGAAAAAACGTAGATAAGAGGCTGTGGGCTGTTGGGACTTGCATATATGGACACTAGAAAGTTGAAAATATCATGACTGTCAAACTTAAACATATATGACGCATAAAATAAATACCCACTTGTAATTTCACTGAGACGACACTTCAAAATACAGAGTCGGTCGAAGTTTGTCGACTGTGAAAACGTGAACATGCAAATATGAGAAAAAGTTCCTCAGAGTCTCAAACCTAAACACAGATAAGATAACACATAAATCAAACACTCGTACTCATAACTCCCTTAAGACACTGAATTTATGTAGCGGGAAGATAAAATAAAAAAAAAAAAAAAAACACTCCTATTTTACTTCACAGCTGTCCAGGTGTTGAAGGTACCGCCAGGTGAGTGCTAGTTGACGGTCACCCACACCCGTGACACGAGGGGCGGCCCGCGACAAGCACGCAGGACCGGTAAGGGCGATGTGCTGTTGAAAGTAGCACCAATAGAGACCTTTATCGCAAGAACCATGGCTGACTCGCTCATCTGATAACCCTCCGCCTCCTTCCTGCCCGAACCCTTTACGACGCGATATAAATTCCTTCTTTAGGACCGTCTCTTCTGTCTCCATGTGTGTGTGTGTGTGTGTGTGTGTGTGTGTGTGTGTGTGTGTGTGTGTGTGTGTGTGTGTGTGTGTGTGTGTGTGTGTGTGTGTGTGTGTGTGTGTTAAAAGAGAGAGAGAGAGAGAGAGAGAGAGAGAGAGAGTGAGTGTGTGTGTGTGTGTGTGTGTGTGTGTGTGTGTGTGTGTGTGTGTGTGTGTGTGTGTGTGTGTGCTAGCGTTAGAAAAGAGGAAAGAAGAGAGGCAGAGAAATGAAGAGGGATATAGCGTTTGCTTACGTGTATGTGTGTTTCACTGTTTGATCTGCTGCAGTCTCTGACGAGACAGCCAGACGTTACCCTACGGAACGAGCTCAGAGCTCATTATTTCCGATCTTCGGATAGGCCTGAGACCAGGCACACACCACACACCGGGACAACAAGGTCACAACTCCTCGATCTACATCCCGTACCTACTCACTGCTAGGTGAACAGGGGCTACACGTGAAAGAATACACACCCAAATATCTCCACCCGGCCGGGGAATCGAACCCCGGTCCTCTGGCTTGTGAAGCCAGCGCTCTAACCACTGAGCTACCGGGCGTGCATGTATATGTGTGTGTTTCACTGTTTGATCTGCTGCAGTCATGTGTGTGTGTATATGTGTGTGTGTGTGTGTGTGTGTGTGTGTGTGTGTGTGTGTGTGTGTGTGTGTGTGTGAGTGTGTGTGTATGTGTGTGTGTATGTGTGCGGTGTGTGTGTGTGTCCTGAGAACCACCCGACACAGATGAACGTGGGATCGAAACCTGTGTAATCGCCCTCTTCTTTACCACACGACTACACGACTTCTGGGAGCAGGTCATCGGAGGTCAGGGTCACCGGAAGTCGGGTCACTGAAAGCTAACCAACTTGAAAAAGAAAAGAAGAAAAAAAAAAGAGTTGAAGCGTTGAAATAGTTTGCAAGAATGCCTCTTTAACTTTTCATTTTTCATAGAAGTCTGCGTGTTTGTTGTGTATATTTTTCGGATCTTGTTTTCCAATTAAATACACTTAAAAAATATAAATAAAAAGTACAGCAAATTTCACCGTATTAGTAGAGAAAAACGGAAAATCAAATGTCCTGTATTTGACCAAACGTTACCTGAAAATAGAGTGGTGTGGAAAACTGCACCATGTATTCAGGAAGTCTTGGGTTTGTTTGTAGCTTACAGGTCTTGCTTGAGTAGAGGGAAAAACAGAGGTCTGCTTCCTAATGTTCCCCTTGCTAGACCTCACCACTATATTACTTTCATGTTCTGTTATTTAGATTTCGCAGACTATTTTTTTCCCTTGCTGCAGTGATGAACGACCGACAGATTGTGCTCTTTATTTTATTTTTATCTTTTTTCTGTATTTCCATGTGAAGGACTTAAAACACTGCACGGTATAATCTATTTAGTTTACTGCACTCACAAAATTCTATTCGTTTTTTGCTTTTTTTCGGGAACTGCCTTGTATTTACCAACTGTTCTTTTCGTACTTCTTTTCTTTTTTATTCTTAATCTTATGTTCTTATGTTAGTGCGGTATTAGCCCCTTCAGTACCATGACGCGTTTTTATATTCATTCTGCTTACTATTTGGTGATTCTATACAGCTTCAGAAACATATGTGGGATTAAAAATAGTGAAGACTCTAGCCATTAACCTTATGACCTCCATAGACCCTTCATAATCTCAATAAAATCGTCCAATCCTACCCAAAAATCGTGGTAAAAAAAAAAAAACGCGTCCCTAGTACTGAAAGGGTTTAGTGTACACATGGAATCCAACTCAACACCCTTTACATGAAGACAAAGATGGCTGGGCTTGTACTTCTGCGTCAAACTATCCTTCTAACTCCTTTACTTAAAAGTGAACAAACACTAAAACTTAACGATACAAATTCCAAGTCATCGTAAAAGTAAAATAACCATTTTCGTAACAAACACCATTTTGTTTTATTTTTTAGCTCATTCGGAAATGCCAAAGCGGTGATGAAATTAAAGGTTCCCACACCAGTTTCCGAAGTTGTTGAAGTTTCCCCTTGACAACTGTGGGAAGTGATGAGTGTAAAATTGTTACTCTTATAAGTACCAGATACTCTCATGTTAGTCATTAGACGAGATGAAATGGAAGAGCAAAAGAGAAGAATGGAGATAACTTCATATAACTTTCATCATTAAACTGATAGAAGGAGTAACATTTTACAGTAACACTCTACAGGTAGTGGAAGAACTGAGGCATTGTTGTGTTCAGAAAACTGACTCGTTTACTTTCTTGTTTCATTATACTAATTTATTACTTTACTGTTCAGAGAGAGAGAGAGAGAGAGAGAGAGAGAGAGAGAGAGAGACTCTGACCAAGAGCAACAAAACTGATGGAAAAAAGATGTTCCCTAGAATAACACCCTAAAAGAAAACACTTAAAAAAACTAGTCTGGATTATATTGTTAACCCCTTCAGTACTGGGACACAATTTTACCTTGAGATTTGTGTACGATTAGACCATTTTATTGACATTAGGAAGGGTCTATGGAGGTCAGAAGAGTAATGGCCACTGTCTTCATTACTTTGATACCCCACACAAGTTTCTGAAGCTGTATAAAATCACCAAACAGTAAGCACAATGAATATGGAAACGCGTCACGGTACTGAGGGGGGTTAAATGCCTTAGTTTATTGTTGTCATATATATCTTTCTTTTTCTATATGTAGGAGCGAGTAGCGGTAAAGGTTAACAAAAATAGCTATATGATAAAAGGACCAACTGAAGAGCCGGTCCCCTTACAGTCAAAAGCATTATTCGCAATCATAGGATAAGTGTCTTGCAACCTCGCTCTTAAGACATTTCAGGTCATAGGAAGGCGAAAATACAGAAGCAGACAGATAGTTGTATAATTCCAGAGTTGTTGTTGTTATTGCAGTCGTTGTTGTCTTTCTTGTTGTTTTTGTTGTTCATGATGTGGTTGTATTATTGTCATTATTGTTGTTGTTGCAGTTGCTCATGGTGGTGGTAGTTGTTATTGTTCATAGTGGTAGTAGTAGTAGTTGTTGTTGTTGTTTTTAATGATGTGGTTGTTTTGTTATTGTTATTGTTGTTATTCTTATTGTTTTTGTCGTTGTGGTTGTGGTGGTGGTGGTGAGGTTCAGATTTCCGGTAAAACTGCGAACTTTATTTTTGCACCAACCGCCTGAAATTCTCGGCAAAACGTCAATACACATAAATATGAGATTCTTGCAAACACAGACTGACCAGCAGGAAGCACTGGTCTACCTCAGGGGAGAATGACTCTCTCTCTCTCTCTCTCTCTCTCTCTCTCTCTCTCTCTCTCTCTCTCTCTCTCTCTCTCTCTCTCTCTCTCTCTCTCTCTCTCTCTCTCTCATCCCGAAAACTTGAAGGAAAATATGTTGACAGGAACGAAAAAAAAAACTAACCTTTGTACAAATAATCTCAGGACGATGACTCAGGGGAAGCAATGAAAATACATAAAAAAAAGGAAAGGAACGAAAAAATAAGAAAAAAAAAAAAAAAAAAGGAGTGATGACATCTTAACACAAAAGACTCGTCCCTGTGAAATGATGACTAAAGAATACGCAGATGTTTGTAAAGAAAAGAAAGGACAGGAAAAGAATAAGATAATGCATAAGAATATAAGAGAAAAGATGTTATTAATTCCAGAGAGAGAGAGAGAGAGAGAGATTGCTTCGAAGCCATGGTTGTGGGGTTGAGGCAGTGAAAGGGACATTAGCAAGAAGAGGAAGAAAAGAGGAGGAGGAGGAGGAGCAGGAGGAGCAGAAGGAGGAGGAGGAAAAGGAAGTAGTGAACAGTAAACGGAAAAAAAAAAAAAAACGCTCTTCCGGTATCCACAAAATCATCTTAAACTCTTCTTTGCTGAGAGGAGGAGGAGGAGGAGGAGGAGGAGGAGGAGGAGGAGGAGGAGGAGGAGGAGGAGGAGGAGGAAAAGGAGGAAGAGGAGGAGGAGGAAGAAAAGATGGTAAAGCAAGTGGAGGGTGACGAAGAGAGAGAGAGAGAGAGAGAGAGAGAGAGAGAGAGAGAGAGAGAGAGAGAGAGAGAGAGAGATTTGCGAATGACTTGAAATTTGTTGGATTTGTTGGATTGTGAGAGAAAGAAGAGGAGGGAAAGAAGGGAAGAAGAAGAGGAGGAGAAGGAGGAGGAGGAGGAGGAGGAGGAGGAGGAGGAGGAGGAGGAGGAGGAAGAAGAAGAAGAAGAATTCAAGGAAGCGTAAATGATAAACGGAAAGGAGGAAGAGGAGTGAATAGTAGTAGTAAAAGAGGAGGAGGAGGAGGAGGAGGAGGAGGAGGAGGAGGAGGACCATGTTGTAATAGTGGTCGCCGCACGTGCTACCTCTGCCATATTAGAGACGCTGTGTGGCGCCCTTGAGGTGACTTTGGTGGTGGTGGTGGTAGTGGTGGTGGTGGTGGTGGTGGTGGTGAGGATGGTGGTTGTAGTTGGTGGTCATAATGAAGTTCGTTGGTGTTGTGAAAGTTGTAGATATTCTAGTAGTAATAGTAGTAGTAGTAGTAGTAGTAGTAGTAGTAGTAGTAGTAGTAGTTTTTTACGTAAGAGGGGAAAACTGGCCTAGGACAACAAAAACGATTAAACAGAAAAGGCCTATTTAGATGCCAGTCCTCGAACAGAGCCGAGAGACTTACCCAGAAGAAAGAGATTAGATGTCTTGAAACCTCCCTCTTAAATGAGTTCAGGTTATAGAATGAGTAGTAGTAGAAGTAGTAGTAGTAGTAGTAGTAGTAGTAGTAGTAGTAGCAGTAATAGTAGTAATAATTGTTGTTGTTGCTGTTTCTGTTGTTGTTGTTGTTGTTGTTGTTGCTGTTGTTGTTGTTGTTGTTGTTGTTGTTGTTGTTGTTGTTGTTGTTGTAACGAAGATAGTTTTTGATGGTGTTGGTGGTGATGGTGTTATATGTGCAGAGAAATTATAGATAATACTACTAGCTGCTGCTGCTGCTACTACTACTACTACAACTACTACTACTACTACTACTACTACTACTACTACTACTACTACTGATAATAATAATAATCATAATCATAATCATAATCATAATTTCATCAAATAATAGTAATAGCAATAATAGCAACAACGCTCATTCAACTATCACTCATATACACACACACACACACACACACACACACACACACACACACACACACACACACACACACACACACACACACACACACACATATCACTACTGACATTACTTTCCCGTGTCAGAGGATGTCCTTGAGGCACGCCAAGCAGCAGCAGCAGCAGCAGCAGCAAGCCCCGTCCAGTCACGCGGAACCCAGGCACTCATACACACACCGTCATTATCTTGCTACACTCTTACCGTCACTCTCTCAGCAAAAATTGATAAGCTGATGAATAACTTGAAATAAGATTAAACAGATAGATGAATAAATAAGATCAAATAAATACAGTGAATTATTTAGAGTTAGGTAAGATAAAATAAAGAAACTACATAATGAATAAGATAAAAGGAAAAAAATCTATCTAATTTTATGTATATGAGAGGACAGGAATCCCACACATTCGTACATACACATCGTTCACATTGATACTAGTGATCGTTGGGCAATTAAGACGTCACATACCAGTAAGCTTCTACACTGAATGCAAAACTAAGTAAGGTAGTGCTGTCTCTAGAGAATTTGTTGATTGAGATGCTGTGTAATCGTGGATAGCTTTTTTTTTTTTTTAATAACCATACACCATTCTATTTTTCTTTTAATATCTTTTTTTTTTTTTTGGTATTACAGTCCCTTGAATTATGTATCTTAGATTAAACAAAACCTCATCTTATTCCCTTTTTTTTCGGTGTGTTTTTACAAATATGTTTTTTTTTTTTTTTTTTTTCATATAATGCCGTCAGTGTTAATAAATGTCCATACTAGTCAAATTGTTATCTTATTACCGTGTGATTCCTTACTGTTCAGATTACTTTCACTGGTGCTTGCAATAAAGGGAGCAATGGTTAGCTTCCTTCACTCGTTACTGTGGTTCGTGGTGCGCAATGATGAGTGTTGCAGGAGTGTGTTGCTTCTCTAAAGAGTGATTTGGTGTAACAAGTGATTATGATTTGTGTTGCATTGTGTTGTTTCCGCTTCAGAGCAATGGTAGTGTCATTATCGTTAGTGTTTATCTTCACACACACACACACACACACACACACACACACACACACACACGTATATTTTCTCATAAAACGTGTCGACACACTTTTACTCTAATTTAAAGCGTTTCTCTCAGTGGCTCTGTTTGTCTGTATGTATGAGAGAGAGAGAGAGAGAGAGAGAGAGAGAGAGAGAGAGAGAGAGAGAAGGTTCACGTGGCTTAAATACACAAAAAGAGATGAGATAAAAAGAGAGAAAGAAAGAAAAAGACATTGAAAAAAAAAAAAAACGAAGACCCAGAGACCCATAGGTGTGGTGTGCAGGTGGGCGGGAGGCAGGTGAGGGCGTGAGACTTACCTTAACCCACGCCCACCGGTAACCGCCTCCCGCCCTCCGCCTCCGCCCCTCACCCGCTCCACCGCACACTCTCTGCCACAGTCCGCGCGTCACCAGGCAGCGCGGCAAGCTCTCTCACATGCGTCTTGCCTCGCGCTCCCCGTGGGCTGTGACTCGTGATTCTGGACATATCTCACAATTCCTTTACCCCCGTGTGTCTCTCTTCCCCCTGGTGAGATTCCGGCCCTTATCATCCTTAGGTCTGGATAGCGAGGGTTCAAGGGCGTTCAGATCGTTTGAATACCTGGGCAGGGTCGTCTGTTTGTCAGCTGGTCGTTCACACCCCGCCATCAAGGACTGTGAAGTGTTGTTTGTGTCCTGGTGCTGATGGTGAAGGACTGGTAGTGTGTGATGGCAGGCGAGTGTGTACCTGGTGTGTGGTGACTGAGGCAAGGCTGGTGGTGACGCTCAGTGGTGATGGAGATTCTTGAAGTGAAGGGACTGGCAGTGCTTGACAAAGGGAATGAATCTGGTGTGTGGTGACTAAGAGAAGGCTGGTGGTGATGTTAAGTGGTGCTCATAGGACAGACTCACACGCACGCCTCGTTAAATCACAAGGTCGTGCTGCGGCTTATGGAAGGTTGAAGGCTCGTGCTGATTGGCTTCGTAGAAAGAAAAATGAAGGAATATGTAGCTGAAAAGTGGATTGCAAGTGGCGAGTGTTGTGTTGCATGGTGGTGTGTGACGCAGCGTGGCTTTGGTGTTCGTGATGGACAGCCCAGTAAAGTGTCAGTGTTTATGATGGTGACCTCAGATGGTGTTGAATCGTGAAAGCAGCACCATCACCTCCAAACAGACCACAGCCAGACCTTCCCAGCGGCGGTGAGGAAAACATAATAACTCACAAGTACAACCAAATCCCTGAGACCATAAAGAGTGGCTGAACTAACTGCCTTCCGCCCCGTCAGTTCAGCTCACACCTGGGCCGGACACGTACCCAAAGAGGAAGCAAGTTAGAAGTGGTGTGGTGCCCCGCGGAAGTCTGCTATTATTAGGGCGCTTTATGAGGGTGACGTGCCCGCGCATCCCGGGTCATGCCCTCTTTCATAGATGCATCCGTTGACCCTCCTGCCCCCTGGAGTACCTTGGATGCCTGTGGAGATGCGTGTGACTCCTCTGCAGCTGCTCTGAAACTTAATTCGCCGCTGTGGTTCAGGGATCGCTTTCTCAGACGTTCCAGCACCTTGCTTCCACCTTCAGCAGCTCGTGATGGAAGTTATCAAGATTTTCAAGAGTGTTTTCGCGCTTATAATGGTAGTCTAATGAGTCTTCTATGTTTCTTAATAGCGAAATACTCATGAGAACCAATCTGATATTCTATGTTGCCTTAGAAAATAATCCTAATGAGCCTCTAGTTGAAGCTGTTACGGTTTTCAAGTGTGTTTCATGATTCTAATAATTGTTTAGTAAGTTTGCTGCATCATTAATGAGTAAAAGAAGGTCCCGAGTGATCATTTCTGTGGACTTAGGAAAACAGTCATGTTGAAAGAACAAAACGTTTCAAAAAGCGGTCCGGGACTGGCGAAGCTTCATGTAGTGGTTTTCGTTGCGCTCTGATTCCCATCGAGCCCCAAGCCAGGCCAGGCGCGGGAGGATTAAATTTGTACATGCGAGTGGGTCTTTTTTTAACTTTCCATTCGACTCGTAACCTTCACTCTCCGTCACGGAGGAAAAAGGAGGAAAGGAGAAAGTCTCTATATCCTCGTGGCCTTATAACGCATGCATCCATGGAGTGTAAGGATAAGGAGAAAGTAACCGGCAGGAGGAAAGACTGAGGAATGGGTGCGTGGCTGCCGAGGGCGTGAGTGCGAGTTCAGGCAGAGGGCACACGTGGGCGGCGGGAAGAGGAGCAGGTTTGTCGCCAGCCTGAAGTTCAAAGAGGTGAGCCAGGCCGCTGCTTCCCACGATTATTTCTATATGGCATTTTTTTTTTATATGTGTGTGTAAATAGATTGGTCGGTCAGAGAATTGATTATTCAGTTAGATCAGTCGATCAGTTAATCATTAAGTCAGTCAGTCAAAGAGTCGCTGTTGGTCGCTCAATCAGTATGTCAGTTAGTCAATCAGTCAACCAATCAATCATGTAGTCAGTTTGACGGTTACCCAGACAGTCAGAGAATCCGTTAGATAGAGGTCTAGTCAATCAAACAGTTAGTCGATCAGTCAGTCAGTCAATCAAGACATAGCTGGAACCGCTAAAGTGACTTTCGGTGACTGTACTGGTGGAATGACAGCCAGGCATCACGGTACCAAGGCAGTGGCAGCTGGGACATCACCCCAGACTGCGTTGACAGAACGTGCGCTGCTTCCCGTGCACCAGTGATCGTTGTCCTTCGCCTCCGTACATCTGGTGTGTCTGAGGACGGAAGCCACAGCAGGCAGGATGTACCACCATTTCCCTCGCTGGTCACGGGCGCGAGACTCGTCTTGGCGGGACGTGTGGCAGGTGTGCGGAGGACGGGTGCCGGGCAGCTCCAGCTTGCCTGCACAGGGTGGGCGCCTGCCAGCAGCTGACAGCCTCAGGGCAGTAGCAGATGTGTGGCGGGATTAGAAGGAGCGAGACAAAGCATGGAAAAAAAAATATCAGGGTTGCTCACAGGTTTTCGTTTGCATGGTAATGAGTGAACATTCTCGGAGGTTTGAGACTTGCAGGCTGAGTGTGCGGCGGTGGAAGGAAAAGGAAAGGAGAAAGGGGGTGGGGTGCGCAGGAGCACGCGGCCAACCGTCTACACCACCGTGAGAGTTTTAACCGGAAGATGATTAAATTTGGCAACCGCCAAGGTCTTCCCGAGAGAGACGCAACGTAATCGCTTCCACTCTTTCAACAAAGAAGTTAAAGACAAAAGTAAAGAGAACGAAGCCTGTAACGTCCGACAGTCAAACAGAAATTCGTTGCAAATTTTGAGGTCAGTGACAAAAAGAGAAAATGTATTATTTACTTTATTGCAGGAATGACCGAGAAAACTAGAATGGTGTGATTTTTACCAGAAAGCTCAAATCTCAGCTTTCCGCCAGCGAGGACGTTTATTGGCGGGAGGCTCCTGAACCCTGACCGATAAGACCCAGTGGACCCCCGCGAGCCCTTAGGCGAAGCAGGGCGGGGTCTCCAGACGCAGCCAATGTGAGCGAACTTGAAAGACGAGCCTGAAAGTTGTAGCGGGGCCAGAGGGGAGGCAGAAGGCATGACGAGAGGCGGCGTGAGGCGGCGCAAGGCAAGGCTGGGCCGCTGCTGAGTAATCCTGCCTCTCCATCTTGCTGCCTCAGCAGGAAACACCGTAAACATTGTGAAAAAATAGTGTTGAACAATGAAACGCTGAAACGAAAATATATGAATGCTAATTAACAAAAAAATACCTACGAAATAAAAGAAATAATAAAAACAATCTCGAATTAAAAACACAGATCATGAATAAGAGAGACACAATGAATACCAGAATGCGCGTGAAACAAAAACACTGAGAGAGAAGACTGACCACACGGGAGTAGGGAAAAGAAATCGGCGGTACCTTGGCAGTTCACGGCCACCGCAGCACCGGCAGGATGAAGCTGGAGGCGCGGAGGATGCTGGCCAATCTGCTGGACCGTAAGGGGAAGAACCGCGGTGCCGGCAGGAGGGCTGGGGAGGGCGGGCCTAGCGTCGGGCGCCTCAGCCGCAGCGAGCCAGCCATCCACGCCCTTGGCCCTGACCTGACGCGTCGTCCCCTCAACAATGCCATCGTCACCAGAGGGTAGGACGAGGGTACAGAGAGAGAGAGAGAGAATAAGCTACTTTTTTTTCTCTCTCAACTATTGAAGCCATTATTCTCTCGCTGTCTTCACTTATCCTTATCTTTATCACTTATCTCCTTGCGCGTCACACCTCACTGATGACTCGCTCACTATTCTTTCTCCTCTTCATTTATACCCTCCTCCTCCTCCTCCCTCCTCCTCCTCCTCCTCCTCCTCCTCCTCCTCCTTCTTCCTACCCATCCCTACCTTCCTTTCATCCAGCTCTTCCTTCCTCACATCCTCTGCATCCTGCATTGTTATTTTTCTTCACCACCTCTGTGTGAGCGATAATTACTTCTCTACTGTTCCCTTCACCAACGTTGTTTGCGAATTTTTATGCTCGTTTATTTCCCCGCGTCATTCTGGTCGTGTTGGGAAGGGGAAGGAGAGGGGAGAGAGTGTAGGGAGATGGGGAAGGGATGGGTCTGTTTGAGGGATAGTTTACTTAAGGTCTTCTTGAGGCAGCAGCAGCAACAGCAGCAGGTGGTGGTTGAGGTGGAAAATTAATAGTAGTAGTGGTGGTGGTGATGGTGGTGTGGTGGTGGTGGTGGTGGTGGTGGTGGTGTTTCTTCTGTGGTAGTTAAGTGCAGTGGACCGTTTTAGAGCCGTCACCTTGGCAACGGAACTCAAACGAACAGGTTATCCTCAGTGACGGGCCGCTCAGGACGTGTTAGTATTGAGCACAGGTATTCGCCAAGGTAGCGCCCGAGCTCACCTGTGCCACCTGGTTATGTGCGTAGTGGTGACTGGAGGGGGTCATCAGAGCTTCTTCAATAAAAAACGAAATTATAGGCTGACGATCCGACCATTCAACCGTCCGTCTATCCGACCATCCCACCTACCAACCATCCGTCTATCCGACCATCCCACCTACCAACCGTCCGTTTATCCAACCATCCTACCTACCAATCATCCGTCTATCCGACCATCCCACCTACCAACCATCTGGCTATCCGACCATTTTATTTGACCTTTTGACCTTCTGACTATCCCACCTACCAGGCATTTAACCATTCGGAATACTATCGTGCCATGTGACCATCCGGGAACAAAGTCGTTAATGGTTGTTGACCCAAGATACGAATAGGAGAAAAAAGATAGATGAATAAAACTACATATAAATAGTTAGTGAATACAATCAATAACAGATAAGTGGAAACAACTGATGTGAGCGTGACGGGGAATGAACAGAGAGGGAAAACGAAAGAAATGAAGAGAAAAAAAAGAAAAAAATCAGTGTCATTCTAGTATAATCTATATACTATACAATTGCTTAGCCTAATGTCCTGGGAAGGCTTATTATATAGTAGATTAAATGGTATGCAGTATATAGTAACGTTAATGTTCTGGTGGTGGTGGTGGTGGTGGTAATATGATTTTACATGCAGTTCATCCATTTATATCCATCTTTTTTCCAAGCTATTTTGATTTCACCTTCACCTTCTCTTTGCAGTTTCCCCTTTAAGCTCTCTGTTTTGCTTCCAAGTTCAGAGAGAGAGAGAGAGAGAGAGAGAGAGAGAGAGAGAGAGAGAGAGAGAGAGTACATAGATTAAACCACCCATCCTCCAGAACCACACCTACTTTAACCATTAGTCGCCAGGTAATACGATAACACCTGTGAAACTAATCGAATCCTCTTCTTTCCCACGCTCAGGGGAGGGAGTCGGCTCTCCAAGGTGGTTTATCACGTTTGTGGGGCGGCCTTGGTGGTGGCGGCGTGGCTGGGCTGGAAGTGCTGCACGGAGAGAGGGAAGGAGGGAGGGAGGGAGGGAAGGCAGTGGTGAACGGGATGGTGAGGGCTGTTGGTGTTTGGAGAAGGTTGTGTTGTGATGGCAGTGTGTTTGTTGTCTTCTCTCTGCTGTATTTGTTTTGCCTCTTCTATCTTCTCTTCTCTTTTCTTCTTTTGCCTTGTTTTTTCTTAGCTTGTTTTATTTCTTCTTGTTTTCTTATTTTCTTCTCTTCTTTTTCCCTTTCACTTCCATTACTTTTTCTTATTTCATCTTTTCCCTTTCCTTTCCTTCCCTTCTCTTCTCTTCTCTTCTCTTCTTCTTCCTTCCCTTCCCACCTTCCCTTCTTCTCTCTCTTCTCTTCTTCTTCTCTTCTCTTCTTCTTCCTTCTTCTTCTTCTTCTCTTCTCTTCTCTTCTTCTCTTCTCTTCTCTTCTCTTCTCTTCTTCTTCTCTTCTCTTCTCTTCTCTTCTCTTCTCTTCTCTTCTCTTCCCTTCCCTTCCCTCCCTTTCCCTTTCCCTTCCCCTTCCCCTTCCCTTTCCCCTTTCCCTTCCCCTTCCCTTCTCTCTGAAAAGCCTCACATTTCATCGTATGGGGACACATAAGTAATAACATAGAAAGAAAAGCCAAACAGTGTGACATTGAGATGCAGGAGGAGACGGAGGAGAGTCTGAACACCGCAGAGAGTCACATGCAGGTGGCTGGCTGCTGAGGTGTGGCTGCTGAGGGAGGAGTCGTCCCGCCACACAGGCCGCAGCACTGAGCTCCTCTCCGTCCTGGCCACAAACAACGCCAATTTGCATAAACAACTAGCGGTATGCCCCTGCGACTGCCACCACCATCACTACTATTGCTGCTGCTGCTACTGCTGCTGCAACTACTGGTGCTACTTCTGCTACTGTTACTGCTACTGCTGCTGCTACTACTATTACTACACCTATATTTTTGTTGTTGTTCTTATTCTCTCTTGTTGTTATTGTTGTTGTTGTTGTTATTTCTTCTTCTTCTTCTTCTTCTTCTTCTTCTTCTTCTTCTTCTTCTTCTTCTTCTTCTTTCTTCTTCTTCTTCTTCTTCTTCTTCTTCTTCTTCTTCTTCTTCTTCTTCTTCTTCTTCTTCTTCTCTTCTTCTTCTTCTCTTCTTCTTCTTCTTCTTCTTCTTCTTCTTCTTCTTCTTCTTCTTCTTCTTCTTCTTCTTCTTCTTCTTCTTCTTCTTCTTCTTCTTCTTCTTCTTCTTCTTCTTCTTCTTCTTCTTCTTCTTCTTCTTCTTCTTCTTCTTCTTCTTCTTCTTCTTCTTCTTCTTCTTCTTCTTCTTCTTCTTCTTCTTCTTCTTCTTCTTCTTCTTCTTCTTCTTCTTCTTCTTCTTCTTCTTCTTCTTCTTCTTCTTCTTCTTCTTCTTCTTCTTCTTCTTCTTCTTCTTCTTCTTCTTCTTCTTCTTCTTCTTCTTCTTCTTCTCTTCTTCTTCTTCTTCTTCTTCTTCTTCTTCTTCTTCTTCTTCTTCTTCTTCTTCTTCTTCTTCTTCTTCTTCTTCTTCTTCTTCTTCTTCTTCTTCTTCTTCTTCTTCTTCTTCTTCTACTACTACTACTACTACTACTACTACTACTACTACTACTACTACTACTACTACCATAACAACAACAAAATCAACAACAACAACAAAAATTACTAGTATTACTATTATACGATACTTCCACCATTGCTGTTCATATCACTTCCACTGCCGCCTCCCCACCATCGTTCCTCCGGCAGGTATCTCCGCCGCCCTGTTGCCTTTACCCATTGCCCGGACACACCCATCCACCTTTCACACACTCAAGGTGGCGTCACGTTCACTCGGCAACGGCTGGACACCATTTTAGAAGGAAGAAAAAGACTGTGGTTAACGTGAAAGCATTTTTACGACACTAGTAGAGAGAGAGAGAGAGAGAGAGAGAGAGAGAGAGAGAGAGAGAGAGAGAGAGAGAGAGTCTGCATCTCCTCTCTCTTTTCCTCGATTTTTCTGCGGCGAGCAACAGCTGACAAAACACACAAACGCCTGAGGCAGGAGGACCTCATAGTAGTGGTGGTGCTGGTGGTGGCGTTCGTCAGGGTGATGATCCCTCTTAAGCAGTCTCAGGAACGTTTATTTACTTTTTATGTGTAGAGAAGTCTGGCCGAGGGCCATAAAAGGAGTAAGAATAATAGTGGTAGAAGAGTAATAAGAAAACACGATTACTTCTTCCCCAAAAATAAGTTCCAATCGAGTTAGTCAGCTCAGTTCACGGATGTTTCTTGGTGATCATCTCCTTAATCTGTTCAGTCTCAGGAAGGTGAAGAAAGAGAGTCAGAGAGAAAGTTCTGTATCTACACGAAGACGGAAAACTCTCTGCTGTTGGTCATTGATATCTAGACTACAACTGCTTCATGTTCCTGCGTAGAGGTTGGAAAGAGGAAGGCGTGTCTGGAACTCTCCTTTGCTATACTCTCCATGGCCTAGGTGAAAGAAACACAGAAACGTGGCAATATAAAGCTGTCAAGTAAATCCTATCGTGAAGTTGCAAGTCTTAACAATCAGGGAAACATATGTGGGTGTCTGTTTATGGTTTTATCTTTCCAAGTCTCAAATCAGCCATCGACAACATCTCTGTGGCAAACAAACTGGTGCGAGTGAAAGAGTGGAGGAAGAAGTACAAGTAGTGAGAGGAGGAAGGACTTGCTCTTCCACAACTTTCTGAGGACGTGTTTGCCTCACCGCCAGGCTCCACTTTTCCACTCAGACGCTTACTCACTCGTGCACTCACCCACTCACTCACTCACTCACTCACTCACTCACTCCCCCTTCAACAACCTGCTTTAGTCTTACGCCACTTGAAGATCTTGCCAGTTTACGTCTTTGTTCATATAAGGAATTCCTGCGTCAGTGGTTATTTTCATCTGCACGATTGATTTCACGAGTCATTATTAACACCGTACATGAATCAAAGAAAGGAAAGAAGAAAGAATTAGGTAAAGGAAGAACATGACAAAGCAAGAAAAACATGATCTGGTCTTTTAAACCTTTCCCCTTCCAGTTTTATTTTTTTTTCTTTTAATTGACTTATTTTTATCTGCTAGTGACTATTAATTATAAGGTTTTCTAATTCTCTGTCTCTCATACCCATTCATTTCATCACATTCTCCTTATTTTCTTTCATCAAACTCGTATTCCTTTATTGCACTGTTTCTATGCTCTTTTACAACCTTCATCACCACCATTCACTTTTAGCACATTTCTCCTTTACCACCTTCAACACCATTCACTTTTATATTCATCCTTTGCTTTCCCTCACTTCCCCTAACATTACCACTTCCCTCCCTTTTCATATCATATTTTCCCTTTAAAACCCCCAGCATGACTTGTCTTAATTATTTATCTTCCTTGTCATAAACTTCTCTTACTCCTGTCACACTTTTCACTGCTGTATTTTATGTATTTCCATTACTTATCTCCTCACGTCCTAGAGAGAGAGAGAGAGAGAGAGAGAGAGAGAGAGAGAGAGAGAGAGAGAGAGAGAGAGAGAGAGAGAGCAGGCGTGTAATAGGGGAACTCAGAGCGTGAAGAGGTGGTCCGGGAAGCGTGACATTAATTACGGTACGTGAACTACGAAGCCTGAATGAACCAAGCCAAACCAAGACAAGACAAACAAACTAAGTGATCTGTCTGTCTGTCTGTCTGTCTGTCTGTATGTATGTATGTGTGTCGGTGTCTTGCTTTCTTTTTTTATCTTTTTTAAGCTTCAGTTCCCATAAAAAAAAGTAATAATGATCGAGCAAAGTGCAGTAAAACGGTGTACCAAATTAATGCAGTCATAATTCCTTAACGGTATTTGCTTTTTTTTTTTTTTACTGAATTTTGACTTTTTTTATTATCATTATTGTTTTCTTTTCTTTATGTATCTGTTTATTTGGTTTTATGAGAGTTACCAAGCACGTTTATTTTTAGTGTCAGTTAGGAGATGAGTTTTGCTCCATGGTAATTTCTTCTTCTATCTGTATTCTTTCTCTCTTTCCGTCCTGATTGATTTTAGCTTTCTCCTCTTTTCTGGTTATTTGCTTATTTTTTTCCCCTTCTTCGTCGTCATTATGTATCCTTTCCAAACATTTTCATTATTTTCTCTACTTCATTCTTTGTTATTATTATTTTTTTTTTCATTATCTCGTAGTAGTAGTAGTAGTAGTAGTAGTAGTAGTAGTAGTAGTAGTGTAATAGTAGTACTCCCTGTTTCCTTTCTCTGAGCTTTTTTCGTCTTCTTATTTTTTCCTGTCATTTTACATCTTATTTTCTCTTTCATTTCCTGTATCTTTCCTTTCTATATTTTCCCTCCTCTCTTATCCACATTATTTCTTTCTTTTCACTTCATCTCATTACACCTCATCACTCCTACATCTCTTTTAAAACCACAGGAAATTTTCTCCTACTTTTATTATCATCACTATAGAGAACTGTCTTTTTTTTTTTTTTCTTTTCTTGTGGCACAAACTTGTATATATTTCTCTTCGGTACCTGCCTCTCTCAGCTAGTCCCGTGTGTGTGTGTGTGTGTGTGTGTGTGTGTGTGTGTGTGTGTGTGTGTTACTCCTACTGGCCAGAATCTTAAGTATATGACTCTCTGAATTTTGCGTGTGTGTGTTTTGTGTGGACGCCAGAGAGGAAAGGTAATGGAGGAGAAAAAGGAGGAGCAGGAGAAGGAGGAGGAGGAGGAGGAGGAGGAGGAGGAGGAGGAGGAGGAGGAAGAGAAAGAGGAAAAGGAGAAGGACGAGATGGAGGCGTACACGTGAGAAAGAGATGGAGAAGAAAAATAAAAAAAGGGGAAAGAAAAGAAGATGAAGACGACGAGGAAGAAGAATATAAGATGAAAAAGGAAAGAAAGAAGGATAGAGCTTGGGAGAATTTGGAGGAGGAGGACGACGAGGAGGACGAGGAGCAGGAGGAGGAGGAGGAGGAGGAGGAAGTGGAGAACGAGATGGGAAAAGGAAGAGTAGTAGGAGGAGATAAAGGGTATGGACAGGAAGAGGAAAGAGTAAGAGAAAATTATGGTACAAGAGGAGGAAATGGAATGCCAGATGGAAGGGGGAAGTGAAGCAGCAGCAGTAGGAAGAGGAGAGGAGCAGATGGAAGAAAATGAGAAGGGAGACAGTAAGCGGTGTGGTAAAATAGTCTCCAAGGCTACTCATCTTCACGTCACCATCCTCCTCCTCCTCCTCCTCCTCCTCCACGACCATCACCACTAACCGTAACTCCGCCGGACAGAAATGCTGACTAAGGGAAGGAAGACTATGACACATACAGACAGAAAGAAAAATAACGAGTTACAATAAAGATGGAGGTATACATAAGACGAAATTTGTAGTGTTAGCTTTTTGCAAATAACACGCACATATATTTGAAATGATAGATGTATTTAATAAAAGTCTTAGTAGTTTGAGATGTGAATTATCAGATGTTTATGTATACCGTTAATAGACAGAGACAGACGCAGATAGGGAGAAAGAAAGAGAGGGAAAAATAAAGACACACACAAATAGAAAGAGACGGGAAGATATAAACAAAGACAAAGACCCAGAAAGAAACGGAGAAACAAAGACGCATATAGACAGGAAAAGACAAGAAGAAAAAACCGCACACAGACAAAAACAGAAGGAAAAATAGACACGCCAAGACAGAAGTAGACGGAAAAACATAGATAAACAAAGCTAGACGGAAATGCAGAGACACATAGAGATAAACACAAAAACAGACAGGAAAAGACAAGAAGAAAAAACCACACACAGCCAAAAATAGAAGGAAAAATAGACATGCCAAGACAGAAGTAGACGGAAAAACAGACATAGATAAACAAAACTAGACGGAGATGGAAAGACACAAAGAGACAAACACAGAAACAGGCGAAAAATCAGGAACACAGGTAGATAGAAATAGACGGAAAGATACGCAAACACGATGAAACATAAACAAACTGAAAAAATACAGAGGTACACAGTGACAGAGGAACACACATAATCGGCGCGAGAGTTGATGTCCATGGTGATTGTCCGGCGCCACGGGAGGGGACTTGAAGCACGAACAAGGCAGCGAACCACACCACGCAGCAGTCACAGCCGGATGGAACAAATTATCCAAGATGACTTCCTCCCATGTCCTGCAGCCGGTGTGTGTAATTCACCTCGGTCGTCTGCTGGTCACCCAGTCAGTCTTTCCCATTACGGAGCGAGCTCAGAGCTCATAGACTGATCTTCGGGTAGGACTGAGACCACATCAACACACAACACACAACACACACCGGGGAAGTGAGGCCACAACCCCTCGAGTTACATCCCGTACCTATTTACTGCTAGGTGAACAGGGACCACATTAAGAGGCTTGCCCATTTGCCTCGCCGCTTACCGGTACTCGAACCCGGCCCTCTCGATTGTGAGTCGAGCGTGCTAATCACTACACTACGCGGTGTGTGTGTGTGTGTGTGTGTGTGTGTGTGTGTGTGTGTGTGTGTGTGTGTACGTTACTCTCCCTCTTCGCCCCGCTCGTGCATACACACACACACACACACACACACACACACACACACACACATGGGGGGGAGGAGGAGAAGTGGATGCATGTCGGTTGGTCGTGTGTGTGCAGTTGGATAATGTAGATAATACCGTGATTACTCGCTCGTGAGGGAGGACGGCAGAGAGAGAGAGAGAGAGAGAGAGAGAGAGAGAGAGAGAGAGAGAGAGAGAGACCTAATCTCCGTCCAAATCTGCCTCATTATTAAATGTTTTTCATTCCATTTCAGAGTGACAAGCAGCGTAGGAAATGACCCGCCACCCTCCCCACCCGCCTCCCGCCCGCCGCCACTGCCCACCCACCCGCCGCCGCCCGTGCCGCCCCATGCCCAGCTTCTGCCTCAGGCCCCGATGCAGCCGCTGCCTCCTCTGCCCAACCAGCAGCAGGAGGAGCATCGGTACCAGCGGGAGGAGCACCGGTATCAGCAAGAGGCCATCCAGCAGGCACCCGGTACTTGCATCCTGCCGAGACGCAGCTTAGGGAAGGACGATGTCAATGTTCGTTACAGATCGCCCTCCAATCCTCCCCCAGCCTCCCGCCAGCCTCCGCCCTACTCCAGACATCAGCCTCCTGATCCACAGAGGCGGCTTCGTGGGCCCTATCAGCCTCCACCACCACCCAAA
Source organism: Portunus trituberculatus (assembly GCF_017591435.1). NCBI lineage: Eukaryota > Metazoa > Arthropoda > Malacostraca > Decapoda > Portunidae > Portunus > Portunus trituberculatus. The sequence goes on along the minus strand of NC_059300.1, from coordinate 3,540,288 downwards.
GGTGACCTGAGGGACCCTAGAGAGCGTGAGAGCAGGCCTCGGGAAGTGCGCGCCTCTGTCAACCTAGACGAGCTACAGGACTGCCGGAGTCGTCGGGATCACTGGGTCGAGGGAGACCCGCGTGGAGGTGCAGAGACACGCGACAGCCAGAAGAACGGTAACTTCCGCGAGATGCGAGACATCTGGGAGAAGCGCAACTCAGCCCTCATCCCTCAGGACCCCACCAAGGAAGACAACCTGAGGTCCACATCGCTCCCGCGGCCCAAGCAAGACCCGTGGATGCCGGCCAACAACAGGTGGTCAACTCGCGAACCTGATTCTGGTTTTGATTCTCTCAATCTCCAAACCGCAGACGATGGCCAGCGATGCACGGAGGCGGGTCAGAGCCACAGCCGCGCCCCGATGGTACTGGCGACCGATGCTCACTACTCACAGTCCACCGAAGACCTGCTCAATGCATCACGCACCTCCCCGATGTCCCTCTCCTCGGCCACAGCCTCTATGTCATCCACGTCGTCCTCGCCCGTGCAGTACCCCACCATCAGGCCCGCCAAGCAGCCCTGCATCACCGGCGCCTCTCACACTTCACCGTTTTCGCACACCTCGCCTCGCAGCTCACCTCACCCACCAGGCGGATCGCCACGTGGTGTGGGGCCGCCCCATCACCATTCAACACCTGTTGGTCCGCAGCGCACCGCATCACCCGAAGGAGCTTTGTTATCCGACAGTGTGTACCCGCAGCACGACACGCAGCCCCGTTACGCTGAGATCCAGGAGAAGAGCGAGCCGAGAGTCAAGGAGGAGAGGATGAACCACCGACTGTCTCGTGACCTGCGAGACGTTAGAGATGTACGAGAACTGGGAAGCAACAGAGAGAGCAGAGAAACCACTAGGACGGGAAGAGATATGAGAGAACCGCGTGACAACAGGAGTAGCCGCGAACTCAGACAAAATAGAGACATTAAGTCAAGAGAGTTTCGGGAGACAAGTTTGCCTCGCGACTTTAGAGAGACACGAGAGGAAAGACTCAACCGAGACGCAGCCACGAGAGGCTATCGTGAACTGCCTGTCGATGTTGACGAGCGAGACCAAGTGGAACTCCGCCAGGATCGCCTGCGCGGACCGCGGGACGGTCGAGCCTATGGCGAGGGTAGTAAGGAAGTGAGATTCAGCAATGACACGAGCGAGAACCTGCGAGTGCGGGACGGCCTGGCGTATGACCGCCGCGACAGGGACGGAGACGGCGCCGACGGCCTGCAGGTGAACGATGAGCGCCGCCTGTCCGGCCACCAACGGGCTACCGACCACCGGGGCCAGCGGGGTGACGGTTGCACCTCCTCCTCTGTGTCCTGGATGGAGTGGACACAACAGCTGCAGGTGAGTCAGTGTATAGATGACATTATGAATCTTAAAGAGTAAAATTATATGTTCTACTTTTTACAATTTCTAGAATAATAGTATCTGCATTGTATTGCGTCAGCACCAAATAGGTTTGAAATTATTTGCCTCATGTTATTTTTGGGGTGCAGGCCTACGTGGCGTGGGTGAACTCCCAGCTGAGGAAGAGAGGCCGACCACTCATTTCTGACCTACGCCGCGACCTTCAGAGCGGTGTGGTCTTCGCCGACTTGATTGAAATCATTTGTAAGTAGCCACACAGAGACAGGAGTCTGTCAATGGAGCTATGGCAAAAGTTAAATTAAATACTGAGACATGTGAATGTTATGTTTAAAGTATTGCCGTTAGATAAGAATATGAATTACATTGTATTATATCAGCCCTTTCATGTTTCAGTATTGTAAAAGTTTATGTTTGTGTTCTGACTCTACTTAACCTCCTGTTTCACTCTCTATACCGCTAAACCCTTCGCCTCTCGCCAGCTGGAGAGCGTGTTGCCGGCATCCAGCGAGAGGGAGAGCGGGAGGCCATCTCGCCCCAGGCCATGAGAGAGAACCTGGACCGCATCCTGCAGTTCATGGCAGCCAAGAGGATCCGCATGACACACATCACCAGCAAGGAGGTGGCGGAGGGCAACCTGAAGAGCATCATGAGGGTCATCCTGGCGCTCGCCGCTCACTATAAGCCCCAGAGCGTGAAGGCCGCTTCTCCCCACCAGCAGGAGGTGCCGCCCGCCGCCTTGGTCTGCGCCCCCGCCAAGCTCCCTGCCACACACGGTAAGTCATTGCTCTGTACATTATCCTTGGCGCACTCAAACGCCAATAGAAATGTTTGGATGAAGAATTTATAACTCAAGCTGATTGCCTCCTCTAGCAGTCTCCTATTTGGGGTGATTTTTTTTTTTTTATGGTATATATATATATATATATATATAT